>NC_138031.1:78190178-78632591 GCF_964106645.2 Podarcis pityusensis
TGCCAATGTTGCCCCCCCTTAGGGATGACACCCAGGGCGGCCGCACCCACCGCACCCCTTCCTCCGCCAGTGGTGACCAGCCCTGAATTAAATTGGCTTGATTTTCAGTGTGTCTTAAAACTAGCATGTACTTGCGAACTTAGAGGACTTTCTAGTGCAAGGAAGGAAGACTAAACCTGTGACAAATTCAGAAGAACCCACCTTCTACTAGGTCAGAAGTTTACAATGATTGGCAGAGACTTTTAGCATCTTTCCTAGTTGTAACTGAGGTTGCCCAGGGTTGAATCTGAGATCTTCCACATGTAGAATTTAGTTCTGCTGCAGAGTCCTTTCTCCATTCCATTTTACACCTCTTGCTTCCCTTAGCTGCTAACTATTCCTATTTTAGATAAGTGGCCTCTTTGAGCCGTGTTAGTTTTATTTCTTGCAATTTCAAGCACCGTATGCTCAAATGTGATTTTAAACTCCAGAACCGATTTGACAACCTTTATCGGAAATACATCACCTACACTGGGGGCGA
Source organism: Podarcis pityusensis (assembly GCF_964106645.2). NCBI lineage: Eukaryota > Metazoa > Chordata > Lepidosauria > Squamata > Lacertidae > Podarcis > Podarcis pityusensis. The sequence continues at coordinate 78,190,699 of NC_138031.1, forward strand.
AGAGCTTTTTGGTTTGCCCGTGACGCAGTACCCTCAGCTTCTGGAAATAAAGAAGCAGCTGAACTTGTTGCAGAAGCTTTATAGCCTGTACAACAATATCATTGAAACAGTAAATGGCTATTATGATATCCTCTGGTCAGAAGTGAACATTGAGAAGATCAATAATGAACTCCTTGAGTTTCAGAACAGGTGAGAAAACACCAGGACGTTCAATCTGCATTTAGCATTAAACATGGGCCATGTTATTTACTCCTTCAAATTTGGTGCTAATATTTAGCTGCTTACAGCAAATCTCCGAAAGAGCAATGGAACAAACATCAAGCCTCAGTTGATTGTTTTTTTACTTACGGTAATCTTCTATAGTCCCTGACTTGCCAGGCAGAATCTGTCACCAATTTCATTTTCATCTTTCGAGGTGTTGCTCTCCAATTAAGTGTTCAACACTTCTGATAATTATAAAGGTGTTGTGACTGCTTCTTAATGTGAGAAGCAGATGTGCCTTTAGTACAAATAGGAAAATTGATTGTGCTACCTCTTCTTAAGAGAACCATAAACTGGATTTTCTTATTGGCGGAGGAGGGTGTGGAACCTGGAGCCTTCCAGAGATTATGACTCCCATAATCTCTGACCACTGGCAATGTGACTGGGGCTAATGGGAGCTGGAGTTCCCCTTCCCTTTCCCTGCTATCGATAAAGGGTGCTTCAAGGTGGGCCTTGTGGTATCGGTGCTCCTTACGCAGACACGATTCTTGTGATGTCCCTACCACATTGTTGTCATCAAAATGCTAACCTGCATCCCGCCTCCCATTTAATATGGATTTACTGTTTCCGGGGGGGGGGGGGGGATGCTAAAAAACAACAACCTGTTGCCAGAAACCTCTTTGCCTGTGCTATTTTTGTAGAAAAAGTCCCACTGAATTCAGAGGGATTTATTTCCAGGTAAATGTGTATGGGATTGCAGGCTAGGAAGAATTTGAACCCAGTGGGGTTTACGTCTGAGTCAGTGTTTCTCAAACTTGGGTCTCCAACTGTTTTTGGACTACAACTCCCATCATCCCTGTCCCTGGTCCTCCTAGCTAGGGATGATGGGAGTTGTGGACCATAGTGTTTGAATTGCACTGTGGAAATATTTGAAATCAGGTTAAAATATTGGGTGGTGGTTCTTGTGTGTGCTTCTAGGTGCCGCAAGCTGCCTCGAGCTTTGAAGGAGTGGCAAGCATTTCTGGACCTTAAGAAAACAATTGACGACTTCAATGAATGTTGCCCTTTGCTTGATCTGATGTCCAATAAAGCCATGATGGCGCGTCACTGGAAGCGCATCACCGATCTCACTGATCACAGTTTCGATGTTGAAAATGAGTCGTTCAAACTGAGAAACATCATGGAAGCACCTTTGTTGAAATATAAAGAGGAAATTGAGGTATGAATAATGCTGGCAGTACTGAGATGGGCCCATTAGTAAGTGATATGATGTCTCCAGTATTTAAATTTAGGATCCACCTATTTAATCTTCATGGGACGCGGGTGGCGCTGTGGGCTAAACCACTGAGCCTAGGGCTTGCCGATTAGAAGGTTGGCAGTTCGAATCCCCACGATGGGGTGAGCTCCCGTTGCTCGGACCCTGCTCCTGCCAACCTAGCAGTTCAAAAGCACGTCAAAGTGCAAGTAGATAAATAGGTACCGCTCCAGCGGGAAGGTAAATGGGGTTTCCGTGCGCTGCTCTGGTTCACCAGAAGCGGCTTAGTCATGCTGGCCACATGACCCGGAAAGCTGTACGCCGGCTCCCTTGGCCAATAAAGTGAGATGAGCACCGCAACCCCAGAGTCGTCCATGACTGGAACTAATGGTCAGGGGTCCCTTTACCTTTTTATTTAATCTTCCTTTGCATCCAGTCACAAAGGAAACATTAGCATCTCTGTCAGCAAAGGCTTCTGTATCAGAAGAACGGAAGGTAGGACAGGAAAACTATCTTGTTATATTTAGAATGATACCTGCACTTGTCTTATTCACATGCTCATACATGGTTAGGACCATGAGAGGGAAGAAAGGGCAGAAAGAATTCCTACTCATACCCAGTGTTAAGAAACTTCATGTTAAAAAGGAAGTGGTTCAAGTCAGTGATATTTTTCTAGAAAAAGAGGTGGTGGGACTCATCATGAACACCTCCCGCATTCTCTTAGCAATGGCACCCACCTGAGTTCTGGCTGAGGGAAAAAGCCCCGTTTTAGTTCTTTTTGTAAAACAGTTTGATGTTTGCTTGTGTTTTACAATCAAGCAGTATATACATTTTATTAAATAAAATAAATAAATAAACTGTCTAACCCTGTCCACTAAGGAACTAGTCCTGTTGGAAGAGAGTGAGTCTCTTCAGGAGGGAAGATGCAGGGAACGCCTTCCATTCCTTCCTCCTGATTGCTTATAGCACCTCCATATCTGAATAATTAATCTTTGATTGTTGCCTCCACATTTTGCTTTCTAACTTTCTTTACAGACATTGGATTGACCTACTTTCTAAGAAAAAGAATGCTAAGAGTCTGGGCTAAGCCAAGATTAACTGCATACTGCCAATTCATGCAGAGTTAAGCCACCAACTTCCAGCGTAGTACAATACTTGGTCATTCAGCAGGGACATCAGCTCATTGTCTAAATGGGAACTGCTGCTGCTGAGCACTAATCATGTACGCAGTGCTTTTTCCCCCTAAAAAAATGTTTAGGGGTACTCTCATTTTCCAACTCATATTGAAATACTGCCCCTCAATGAGGCCAAACTCAGATTCACAAAATGTTTAGGGGTATGCGTCTCCCTGCGTTCCCTAGGAAAAAAGCACTGCATGTACCTATTTGCTGTCCACATCAAAGAGCTGAAACAGCCACATGGCCAGGTCTTGGGGGTCTTCTCTGAAGTGATGTTTACAGCCCCTCTAAGTCCTGCGATTTGGGTGATGCTATGACAAGCTGTTAAATTCTATGCAAAAAAATGTTGATTGATTTGATAGGATATCTGCATCAGTGCAGTAAAGGAGAGAGACATTGAACAGAAGCTGAAACAAGTGATTGCAGAGTGGGACAACAAAACATTTACTTTTGCTAACTTTAAAACTCGCGGGGAGCTGCTTTTGAGGGGAGACAGCACTTCCGAAACCATTGCAAGCATGGAGGACAGCTTGATGATTTTGGGTTCCCTAATGAGCAACAGGTAATATGGAAGACTCCTTTTCTCTTCTGATAAGTTATTTATGTGATCATTTTTAATAATCTGTCTAAACACGTGCATTTATTTCAGGTACAACACACCATTCAAAGCTCAAATACAAAAGTGGGTACAGTACCTCTCTAACACTACTGATATCATTGAGAATTGGATGACAGTGCAGAATTTGTGGATATATTTAGAGGCTGTCTTTGTAGGTGGAGACATTGCCAAACAGCTTCCAAAAGTAAGTGCCTTTATTTTGTCTGATGGAATCAGCAGATGTGTTCAGGGCAATTTGAGTATTTAAAATGATTGTCCCTTGCAACATAACACACCTCTGAACATGTGCTTAGTGTGGCCACAAGAGAATAGCATGAGAAGCTAAACTGTTGAAAACCATGGCTCCCTTGTTTGTACCTTAAAACAGGAAGCAAAGCGTTTCTCCAACATTGACAAATCGTGGGTGAAGATTATGACGCGAGCCCACGAAATACCCAATGTGGTCCAGTGCTGTGTTGGAGATGAAACCATGGGACAGCTCCTGCCTCATTTGTTGGATCAGCTGGAAATTTGTCAAAAGTCTCTTACAGGGTGAGGCTGCTTATAGAGAAATCCTTCAGCTCTGGGCAATGTTATGACAGAGGAAATGGAAACCTGCTTATTGCTTGCATTCCACTAGGATTTGCCACTGCTTGCCGTTCCCTTCAGTGGCTGAAAAAGATCAGGCCTGCAACTGTTGATATTATCATGGTCAGAACTAGAAACTGAGGCAATTATGTCGCAGTTAAGAGAAAAAACTTAATTCACTGCAATCTCTGTGAAGCAAGATAGCAGTTGCTTCCGGATGATCTGTTTATTGAACTGTTCAAACAAAGTTTGCAAGGAGATTATATAACACAGACCGATTATCTGAGCTTTAATTCTTGCATGTTTGTGGGGGGACTTGCAATGTTGTATCAAGCAGCTGTTACCCCACACTTTCCACTTCATTTCTTCATCACTTTTCTTACAGCAAAATGCTTGCTGTTTTGTTTTTGTGAAGCAGGGTTGTTGCATAAGAGTGCCAAATCCACTTTAAGTGTACAACCTGCATTTGCCACTATGCAACTGAATCCCACCTGTGTTTCTGTCTGACAGGGAAGGGCTTCCCTTCGCTGTGCTGTCTCAGCCTCCACATCCCTCCTTGCCTGCCTCTTCATCTTCCTGCGGAGTGGCTCTGGCTTTCTCTTGCTATCTCTTCATCATTTAAATTAAGCATGTCTTGGGGATCAGCAGCCTTCATTAGTTCATGTTGCAAATGGTCTGTAATACCAGGCAGCAAGATGAAAGCATTTTAAGTCCCTAGGAGCAAGGTGAGACTCACTGTCTGCCATTAACAGGGAAGTCTATAATGGGTAAGGAGAAGATCTGGGTCTCTAAGAGGCTATGATGAAGTTTGGCAGGCAAAAGCTGTGTTGCACCACTCACCACTACGCTCATTCTGTTTTTGTTCAAATTCAGGTACCTGGAGAAAAAGCGGCTTTCATTTCCACGTTTCTTCTTTGTGTCAGACCCTGCCCTGCTGGAAATCCTGGGCCAGGCTTCAGATTCTCACACAATACAGGCCCACTTGCTCAACGTCTTTGATAACATTAAGTCTGTGAAATTTCATGAAAAGGTTTGCATAACTGGTAACGCAATTCTTAGAAAGGAAGCAGTGGTTATCTGAATTCCTGGGCACCTGCCAGTCCCTTATACACCCTGCCCTAACATCAGAGGACCCAAAACACAGGAAGCCATCTTGGAACCTAATGAAAGCACTTACCTGGCTGCTCAGGTCTCACCTGTGTTCTCACTCCTGTGTTGAGCTTAGGGTAGAAAAAGGGGATTGGCTTTTCAGGCCATGCAGAGCAGAAAACAGCTCTGACTGATTTTTATTTCCTTTTGAATAAAGGACCCATCCCTTCTACTCCTCTTCCCATCCCATAAAGCTGGAATGGATGCTGTTACATGCCACCCCAATCTCCACGAAATATATATTATAAATTATTGTTGTTAGTATTACAGTCGTACCTTGGAAGTCAAACGGAATCCGTTCTGGAAGTCCATTCGACTTCCAAAACCAAAGTGCGGCTTCCGATTGGCTGCAGGAAGCTCCTGCAGCCAATCAGAAGCCGCGCCAGATGTTCGGCTTCTGTAAATCATCAGAAAAACGGAACACTCACTTCTGGGTTTCGATCATTCAGGAGCCGATTTCTTCAGAAGCCAAGGCATTTGAGATCCAAGGTACGACTGTGGTGTTGTTGTTGCTGCTGCTGCTGCTGTTGTTGTTCCTTTTCTTCTTCTTCTTCTTCTTCTTCTTCTTCTTCTTCTTCTTCTTCTTCTTCTTCTTCTTCTTCTTTCAACAACACCAGGAAGGGTACATTGGCTATCCCTGGTTCAGTGCAACTTTGTCACACAAGACGTATAATTTTCAGGTTTATGATCGGATCCTTTCAATCTCCTCTCGGGAAGGTGAGACAATTGAGCTGGAAAAGCCCATCATGGCAGAAGGTAATGTGGAGGTGTGGCTCAATTCCCTCTTAAAGGAGTCCCAGGGCTCTTTACATCTCGTGATTCGGCAGGCAGCTGCAAGCATCCAGGAAGCGGACTTCCAACTAATTGACTTTCTTTCTTCCTACCCCGCCCAGGCAAGTTTCTAATCCCCACCCCCCCCAACAAAAAACAGTTATGGGATGATGGTTCCACTTTTTCCAAGGATTACACTTGATATAAAGAGCAAAGTATATTGCTGTGTATGTAAATAGAAGCTGTCTCTGGCACAGGAAGTCCTAGACTTGCCAGAAAGGCTCTCAGATATTTACTTCTCAAACACCCACTCTAGTGGTCATTTAGGATGTTTACTCTGGTAGCTCTAAAAACTTAAGGTTTTGTACTTTAAGATATTTTTTTGTTACTTGTTGTTTTCTGCCCTGAGTTCCTTTGCGAGGTAGGGAGGGATATACATTTAATAATAGAAATAGATAAGTAATAATAAAACTCATGCTAGTTAATAATAAAACTCAGCACAGATTCTCTGCCAAATGGGCTTCAGACTTTGGTAAACAAGTTATGTACTTTTCAGGGTTTCTCTGTCAGTAAACAGTTGTCCACTCACTCTTCATTCATAAATCAACCCCTTTCAAGGTCAGGGGCTTGGAGAATTATTCATAACAGCTCCATATACAGTATGTGTGTGTTTCTCTCTCTCTCACACAAAATTATTCCTAGAAAATCCTCTCATTAGCCAGCCTCAGAGTTCAAGCCAAAGACCCATTTTGATCATTGGAGTGGATTTCTGTAAAACCATCAGATCCCAGCTGGCAAATGTGATGATTGACTTGCCAAAATACAAAAACAAGGAATTGGAACAGCTGTAAGAGGGAAAAGAAACCCAAGTTGTCCATTGGTTTCCATGACTGGCCCTCTTCCTATCACAGAGGAGTGGCCTTTACTCCTACCTTGTAGTGTGACCTTTTGCTTTCAGAGTTGCTTTTTTGACCGTTTACCTTATTTTTTCCAAACATAGAGGCAGAATAGGGATCACGGGTTGGGCCACCTCCTTGCAAGCTGATGGCGGGTGTCCTTCCTGGGACAGTAGCTTGCTCCTTTGCTGCCCCTCACACTCCTGCCTTTTCAGAAGCTTTTGTAGTGGTGGAGTCTGTGTGAAGCCCTCACCAAGCCTGCCAAGGAAGAGTTTCAGAATGCGCTTCTCCACAAGAAGAAGCGTTTTCTGAAGCCCCCTTTCTGTCTGATAGCAAAGCCAGGTGGCAGAATGATGTACCACTGCTAAAGTCTCCCTTACCTGGGTTGCTTCTGTGGCGGCGGCGAGAAGGGCAGGACAATTGCGGGAGCCCTGCCTTTTCCATTTCCACTGCCTGAGGCAGCTGCCTCACCCTGTGTCATGTGTGGGCTGGCTCTGTCGATCAGCAGAAATGGCTTTTTGAAGAACCTGACTTGAACTCTACATAACTTTTCTGGAAAAAAAATTTCCCCTAAGGTTGGCTTGTTGGGAATTCAAATGATCTGGACCAGAGACGCTGAAGAAGCTTTGACCAACGCAAAGTACGACAAGAAAATAATGCCAAAAACGAACCAGTTTTTCTTGGACCTCTTGAATACTCTGATAGATATGACGACAAAGGACCTGAGCCCCATAGAACGCATAAAATATGAGACACTGATCACAATTCATGTGCATCAACGGGATATATTTGACGACCTGGTAAAATTACTTTTTATGCATTGAAAATAACTAGGGGGGAAAAGTAGAAGTATGCTCAATAGGGAATGTACATTAAATCCATTCAGTAAATATAATCCACTAGGGCAAAAATATATTTTTGGTGCTGTCCTAGCAGACCAGTTGTGAACGTGTTTTCATCACTGCTTTAGCTTATGGTTCATATGTAAGGCTTTGCAGTCTTGTATTATCAGGGACGCAGGTGGCGCTGTGGTTTAAACCACAGAGCCTAGGGCTTGCCGATCAGAAGGTCGGAGGTTTGAATCCCCACAACGGGGTGAGCTCCCGTTGTTCAGTCCCTGCTCCTGCCAACCTAGCAGTTCGAAAGCACATCAGAGTGCAAGTAGATAATTAGGTACCGCTGCGGCAGGAAGGTAAACGGCGTTTCCGTGCGCTGCTCTGGTTCGCCAGAAGCAGCTTAGTCATGCTGGCCACATGACCCGGAAGCTGTCTGTGGACAACCACTGGCTCCCTCGGCCTATAGAACGAGATGAGCGTGCAACCCCAGAGTCGTCCGCGACTGGACCTAACGGTCAGGGGTACCTTTACCTTATTATCAAATCTGCCTCTTGTTGTGCTCAGTTTGTCACTGCCCATGCAATCTTGCTCTCAGTGAGATGTTACCATCTCAAGGCTTTTTCTACAGTTGGCATTCAACTGGCCTCCCTCTCCCTTACACACACTCGACTCAGTTGCCAAGTCTGCCAGATTCCTTCTCAGAAACTCTGTTTATAAAGCCTATGGCAACATGGTCTCTTGTTCCTAGTGCCGTATGCATATCAAGAACCCCACAGACTTTGAGTGGCTGAAGCAATGCAGATTTTATTTCAATGAAGATGCGGACAAGATGATGATTAACATCACGGATGTGGCCTTCACGTATCAGAATGAATTTCTGGGCTGCACAGACAGGCTTGTCATCACCCCTCTCACAGACAGGTGAGAGATACTTCTGTCCTTCCTCCTGCTTGAAGGATTAGGTGCTCTGTATGCCAATGTCATTCTCCAGCATATTATTTCGGAGTCTCATTCCATCTTACTTTAGTGGAGCATTAACTGCGAGGGTTTGTGCAAGGTTTTGAAATCAAGACAGAGAAGAGATTTTCCCTTATAATTCATGACATTTTTATATATTAAAAAAGAAGTACCAGTACATTCACATTCACCTTCAATAAAAGATAAAGAGGCCTTGTTTCACTCTGGAATGCCAATATATGGTGGTTGTCTTTAGCATATTTCTAGAAAGAAGAGGGGTTTGGATTCCAGATTCCAAGTGTCCAATTGCGGGATCCATTTCAGATTGAAACTCAGACCATCTAGAGTTTACCACAATGCACAATACAACAGGGACTAATGACCAAAACCACTACAGACTCTGGGTTGTGTTTCTGAAGCCCAGTGGGTATCGTGGGAATTAGTCTGGCTGTTCTGAATTAAAACCAGAAGAGATTTGGGTGTGTTTGCTAATCACTATGCGTTTTCTTAGTGCTTGACTACAGTAATTTAAAAATGGAAACTTGTTGCTGACACATTTATTTTATCTTTAAATTTATTAAATGTGCCTTTGGTCTTCTCACCCAAGATAGCTAATAATAAAATATAAAGTAAAAATCAAGACACTAGCAGGTTAGTAGAACATCAATAGTATTAATACTATGTCTTCTGTGAAGCTAACGTTTTCTGTAGTCACTGCTTTTTGCACTAGAATAGATGTTAAAAATAAACCCAGTAAAAGAGGGCACAATCTAACTCCCCTCCCTGCCTGCATGTTAGCTTTTGGATTTCTTAGGTATTATACCTTGTAATTTCTCATTATTCTGGCTTTTCATTGTGTGTAACTGAGTTGCATGTAACTGAGGCCTGGCAACCACAGCCAGTCAAATCAAACATTGCTTGAGGACCCCAGTGGCTCAGGTGGGCCTTTCAGCAGCCTGACCTGACTATTCTGTCCCTGTTAGGGCAGGCCTACCTATGAGGTGAGGCAGCTGCCTCAGGCGGCAAGGTCACAGAGGCAGGAGATCTCAATGTCGATCTTCGTTCCCCATCACCACTTGTTCCTGATGTCAATCTTCCCTAACTCACTTCTTCAGTGGCAGGCAGGGGTGTAGGAAGGGGGGACGGTGTGGGCGGCCCGCCCCAGGTGTCTTCCGTGAGGGGGTGACAAAAAGGCACACCACGGGGAGCTGGCTCCACCACCCCCATGTGTGGTGGATGGCGCCCCCGCACAGCTCGCCCCACACTCCCAGGTGCACGGCATGGCTGCCGCTCCGGGTACCCATGCAGCTAACTGGACAAGGGTTGCGCTGGTCGGTTGAGAAGGCGGTAGATTGTTGGGGGAGAAGTCTTTGGGGCTGCCACAAATCACACTTCTTGGCTGTTGGATGAACAGATGGTTCCCAACTCCTGCCTTGGGACCAAGGAGAGGGGAGGAGTTTGCCCTCTGGAACATAGCTGTCAACTTACAGATTTGAAAATAAGGGACCAGCAGCCTCGAAAATAAGGGATCAGCAGCCAAAATAAGGGATTTTCCAAGCACAGGTATGTTCAACTTCTGAGCCCCTCCAAGCCAAAGGCAGAAAGCCCAGCCAGCAGCCAAACAAAGCCTCAAGCAGTGGTTCCCACAGCGCAGCAACCCGGCAAAGGGGATGCAGCAAGGAAAGCCACCGTCACCTCTCCGCTGGGAAGCGCTGAGCAAAGGCGAGTCCCCAGGCAACGCAGCCAATTTGATCGGCACAAGGCATGCAAGCTCCACCCCCCAGTCGTTCTTAGACTTCTTATCGGGTGAGCAGTGCAGCCAAGCAACACAGTTGGGGCCTCCCTCCTCCCTGGCCGGCAGGGAGGGAAGGAGAGGAGCTGCTTCCTTTGAAACCTGGGAAATTTAAGGGACATCATCAATAAGGGACAGCAGCGGGACACAGCACTGGGATAAGGGACTTTCCCGCCAAATAAGGGACGGTTGACAGCTATGCTCTGGAATCCTTTCTGCTCAGCCTGGACAGAGCCCATAGCAAAGAGAGGCAACAGATCCCCGGGAACAGATCCCCGGGAGGGGGCAAAAAAAGCCCTTGATTCCCGAACTTATTTTGCATCCAGAGGCTCTCTCTCTCCAGGACGCAGTGAGTGGATGTGGGCTGGATCAGTACTTTAGATGTGGGTGAGAAAGAAAGACGAAGGAAGAGGAGGAGTTTGTTTTGTTTTGCCCGGGGAACAGAGGGTGCCAGCATGGAGGAAGGCAGCGAGAAGGGACTTGGGTAGGTGGGCAGGGAAATGGAAGAGCGGGGGCCTCGGCCTTCGTATTCCCAGCGACTCCATTCCGCCGGAGACAGGGCACTCTTTCTGGCGCTGGGCAGGGTCTCCAAAGAGACCACGTGCAACCCTAAATGCCGGGCGCATTTAGGGTGATGCTGCCTCTTTGCCTTTCAAGTGGTGAAATGTCTTGGGCTGGCCCCACTTCTCCCCTTTGGGCCTGCAGATGGCTATCTTAGTGTTGGGCAGGCAGCTGTGCCACTTTTAAATGGGAGCCAAGCTCAGTTTGCATCTGCAGTGGCCACCCATCATTTTAATTCAGCCAAAATGCAGTGTAGCAGTCCATAGATCTATGAAACACAATGGATTGTATTGGGGGGTGTGCTGAGAGCCCCTTGCAATCCAGCACCAGCCCTGCTTTTAAGACTTCCAACTGGGCACAATAAGCACAAATTGCGCTCCTTTTCTTGCAGGTGTTACATCACGTTGGCGCAAGCCTTAGGCATGAGCATGGGGGGAGCGCCAGCAGGTCCCGCAGGAACTGGCAAAACAGAAACGACAAAAGACATGGGGAGATGCCTTGGAAAATACGTTGTGGTCTTCAATTGCTCTGACCAGATGGATTTTCGAGGACTGGGGAGAATCTTTAAAGGTCAGGATGATTTCTGCTAGAGACACCATGACCTTTGATAAAACGCAGTGTTCACATTCAAGTTAGGACATACCACATGCATGTTATATTTGCTCTTGGGTGTGGAAGAACAGGCATGCAAGCTCCATCCCCCAGTCGTTCTTAGACTCCTTATTGGGTGAGCAGTGCAGCCAAGCAACACAGTTGGGGCCTCTCTCCTCCCTGGCCGGCAGGCATTTTCAAAGGTACGATTTACCACGCACTTAAAATTTCTAACACTATGGCCTTCTCAATTCCTGTTGCATTATGTTTCTTCAGCTCACAAAACTTCTTACCAAATCATTTGTATGTAGGATGATAGATATTTGTGTGAGTAGAATCCTACTTGTACAAGGCAATAAAATACTGGCTGCCAAGGACTGCTCCCAGGATGTTTCCGAGCACAATTCAAAGTGTTGGTGCTGACCTTCAAATCCCTAAATGGCCTCTGCCCAGTATACCTGAAGGGGCATCTCCACCCCTGTCATTCAGCCCGGACACTGAGGTCCAGCTCCGAGGGCCTTTTGGCGGTTCCCTCACTTCGAGAAGCGAGGTTATAGTGAACCAGGCAGAGGGCCTTCTTGGTAGTGGTGCCTGCCCTGTGGAATACCCCTTCATCAGTTGTAAAGGAAATGAACAACTACCTGACGTTTAGAAGACATCTGAAGGCAGCTCTGTTTAGGGAAGTTTTTAATGTTTTATATTTTATTGCTTTTTATTATTAATATTCTGTTGGGAGCTGCCCAGAGTGGCTGGGGAAACCCAGCCAAATGGGCGGGGTATAAATAATAAATTACTATTATTATTTTTATTACTACTATTACTACTATATATAATATTATATTATCTGAAGTTGTGTTCCATTCTTGAGTGTGCATTCATTAGAACTCGCTTTGAGTTAATGTATTTTTCCCCTCTTGAAAGCATTCAAAGTGTCCTTTATCTCTAAATCTTGTAAAATGACCACAACATTGGCTGCTTTATCATAGGGCTTTGCTTTGATTTCAGGTCTTGCTCAGTCTGGATCCTGGGGTTGCTTTGACGAGTTTAACCGCATTGACTTACCCGTGTTGTCCGTTGCCGCACAGCAAATTGCAATTGTTCTGACATGCAAGAAGGAGCGCAAGAAGAGCTTCATTTTTACAGATGGAGACAGTGTGGAAATGAATCCCGAATTCGGACTCTTTCTGACAATGGTAAGCACTCTGAAGATTTTGATAAGCGATAGTTGTCAGTTCAGGGAAACTTCAGAATTCGCATTCTGTGTCAGAGTTGAACTTTGCTCAGAAGTTACATCCCTGAACAAGAAGCCATTTGCCTATATACCATGGAAGAATGAGGGCTCACTGACCTGTTGGTGAGAGGAAGATACCGTTGTACCTTGGAAGTCTAATGGAATCTGTTCCAGATGTCTGTTCGACTTCCAGAACATTCTGAAACCAAAGCGCGACTTCCGGTTGGCTGCAGCCAATAGGAAGCCGTGGAAGCGCTGTCGGACATTTGGGTTCCAAAGAACGTTTACAAACCGGACCTCTCACTTCCGGGTTTGCGGCGTTCCGGGACCAAAACGTCCGAGTACCAAGGCGTTTGGGATCCAAGGTACAACTGTATTGTGTATTTCCTTAATTGTGCTGTGCTGCTCATTCACTCAGTTTTTCAGTGCAAGTGATTCAAACGCTGTCAAGGAAGTGCTTTGGTGAGCCAGCAGTAGGGAATCTCTGGCTCACATTTTTTGAATTAGGCTCGGCCAGGGAGGTGATTTTCCGAAAACACCTCCACCTGCCTCATACCTGATATTACATAAGACATGTCTGGGATCATCTAAGGAACTTCCTAGGTGGAATCTAGACACATATAGAAAACGCTGAAAATGCTTTAAAAATACAACATTTTGAAAAATATATTGAATTTGCCATAAGTTCACCATCGCCATCTAGTGTCACATTTGTATGTTGTTGTTGTTTAGTCATTTAGTCGTGTCCGACTCTTTGTGACCCCATGGACCAGAGCACGCCAGGCACTCCTGTCTTCCACTGCCTCCTGCAGTTTGATAAAACTCATGCTGGTAGCTTCGAGAACACTATCCAACCACCTCATCCTCTGTTGTCCCCTTCTCCTTGTGCCCTCCATCTTTCCCAACAGCAGGGTCTTTTCCAGGGAGTCTTCTCTTCTCATGAGGTGGTCATAGTATTGGAGTCTCAGCTTCAGGATCTGTCCTTCCAGTGAGCACTCAGGGCTGATTTCCTTAAGAATGGATAGGTTTGTTCTTCTTGCAGTCCATGGGACTCTCAAGAGTCTCCTTTGTATAATCACATTTGTATAATGCACCTAATGTGCATTATAATATAATGCACCTAATGTGCATTATAATATAATATAATGCACCTAATGTGCATTATACATTTGTATAATGTACCTAAAACACACTTAAAACAGACTGAGTCCGTGGTGCAGCCAATGGGGCTTGCTCTCAGGTTGAGGATGATGTGAATAGCCGCCATAGTAGTAGTCTGATTGATAACTAATGATCTGATAAACCAGAACCCAGGGTATGCGGGCCGTCAAGAGCTGCCTGAAAACCTGAAGATCAACTTCCGTTCGGTGGCAATGATGGTTCCGGACAGGCAGATCATCATCCGTGTCAAGCTAGCTAGCTGCGGCTTCATTGATAACATTGTGCTTGCGAGGAAGTTCTTTACCCTGTACAAACTCTGCGAGGAACAATTATCTAAGCAGGTAGGCGTAGTCATGCGCTATGGAAAGCTTCATTCTACCAATAAAGCTGAAGAACCAGTAGCCTTTCTAAATGTTGTGGTCCGCAAAGTAGATGATGCCGTTGGTTGGCTGGCTGATTTCTTCTTCTTCTTTTAACATTAGGGTAAAAAATAAGATTACTTAAATCATTGCATTTTTGCAAAAAAACACACCAAAATCTTACCTTGTCATCTTTGATCAAATTGAACAGGATAGGATTATTTGAGGATATTAAGGATGGGAGAGCAGAAACCAAGAAATAGAAGCTGCCTCTGGATATGAATCACTGAACAGATAGATAGTAATCATATTACAGCCAGTACTGCATAAGGACATACTGTAGGAGATAATCTGCTGTTTAATCTTGGTAGTGCTATAGAACATCCACGAGATGTTTCCTTTTGGGTTATCTTGATGTTCAAGCAATAGTACATCAATGAATTATTTTTTTTACTCCAACTGAAAATGAACCGAAGCTGTGGCAGGAAGGGATTTTAAATAGATGTTGAGAGATGTGATCCTTTGAGGCTTAAAATTTGTGTGTGTATGTGTGTGCAATAGTGTACTAGTGTAAAAAAGAAGGGAGCACAAGACCCTGTTTTGTGGAAGATTTTTATTCTTAAAAAAAGTTTTGTTGCACAAAAGAGTTGAATATGTTTCCCACCTTCCGCAGGAATGTTCTTTTAATAAAAAGTGGGTAAAAAAATCCACAGTGCTTCTGCATGCCTCTAGGGGGGGAAAAGCACAATAATAAAATATGAAAACTCAAAAAAGAAATCATTTTCTTCTGGGAAGGCTTTATTTGTTGCTTTAATTGTTTTTCTTGCTATAGCACTGGTGCATTTCATTCATCCAGAAGAAAAAGAACCCCCACCCAACTGAAATGCTTCACTTACTTAAAAAAAATATTACTTGCTTTTGAATTCATGCTCACTGGGCAACCCTAAGCCAGCCACTGTCTGTCAGCTTAATGCTTGTTTGTGAATATAGAATGGCTTATTCTCCTTGAATACATGTGTAATAAATGGTAAAATTAGGGCAAGAAGTGTTCTTGAGGGATACAAAAATCTCCTTGGAGAAGCTTCCTAATATGAGGTATTTCTTGCTTCTTCCCTGCCCTGATCTTCTGCTGCCATTGGCACCATTTTTTACAGCCAATTTTTCTTTCTCTGTTTGACCTTACCCACTTTGTGGTGAATGTGAAGATGTCATGCATGGCATTATGCAGTCAGGCAGTCATTCAGATTTGGCTATTGGGCTATGTCATGATGATGTAACAAAGGACAAATGAAGCCAGTTGCTCAATGTTTAAAAGGGAAATAGTGGGTCCTCATCCTCAGTGGGAGTCAATTGCACTTCATAATAGACTGAAGTGTCATGACAGTAGTTATGGTGTGGTGTTAAATCATCTCCTTCATCTTCCTTTTCGATGGAGATTTCTGAAACGAGGATTGCATGCTCAGAAGCAAACCTAAGAACAAAGCTGTCATTTACTCTTTGCAAATTTCGGGCCCCGGATTATAGAGTGATCTGTCATTGGTGCAAAGGTGTGCCTTTCTAAAAACTTTTGACCTGTTCTCAGGTACATTATGACTTTGGACTGAGGAATATATTGTCAGTGTTGCGGACCTTGGGAGCTGCCAAAAGGTCAAACCCTGATGACACGGAATCCACTATCGTCATGCGCGTGTTGAGAGACATGAATCTTTCTAAGCTGGTAAGTTTGCCATAGATGTACCTGTGCGCTAAAAATGTTTTGGAGGTCTTTCATCAGGTGACCCAATCCTCAAAGATTAATTTCTTAAAATTATAGAATTGTAGAGCTGGAAGGGATCCTGTGTGCCATCTAGCCAAACTCCTACCATGCAAGAATCTCAACGCATGGCCCCCATCCAATTTGAAACCATACTGGACCCTGCTTAGCTTTGCAAGTGTGCTATCAGATACATTGCAGTACCACTAGTGGAGCAAGACTGGGTATCAGCTGTTGCTGGTGTTTGGTATGCCCTACCTCCCTGACATTTCTGGAGCCACCTTGGGCTGGAAACTGGCAAGTGATTCTGGGAATGAGCACCAGGAATTTTAGGGCTTCTTGGATATGGACCAACCTGGTGGAGAGAGGCTATGGTAGTATGGGAAGCCAGACATCCAGAGGTACAGTGGTACCTTGGTTTAAGAACAGCTTAGTTTATGAACGGGACGCGGGTGGCGCTGTGGGTTAAACCACAGAGCCTAGGACTTGCCAATCAGAAGATCGGCAGTTTGACTCCCCGCGACGGGGTGAGCTCCCGTTGCCCTGTCCCTGCTCCTGCCAACCTAGCAGTTCAAAAGCATGTCAAAGTGCAAGTAGATAAATAGGTACTGCTCTGGCGGGAAGGTAAACGGCGTTTCTGTGCGCTGCTCTGGTTTGCCAGAAGCGGCTTAGTCATGCTAGCCACATGACCCAGAAGCTGTATGCCGGCTCCCTCAGCCAATAAAGCGAGATGAGCACCGCAACCCCAGAGTCGGCCACGACTGGATCTAATGGTCAGGGGTCCCTTTACCTTTACCTAGTTTATGAACAGCTTGGATTAAGAACACTGCAAACCCAGAAGTAGGTGTTTTGGTTTGTGAACCTTGCCTTGGAAGCAGAACATGTTGAGTGTGTTCCATTCGTAAATTGAGTCCCCTGCTGCTACGGGAAAGTACACCTTGGTTTAAGAACGCTTTGGTTTAAGAACGACTTCCGGAACGGATTAAGTTCATAAACCAAGGTACCACTGTATTTAAAGCCAGCTAGAAATGATTTTTTTATATGAAAGAGAATTGTAAACATTTGAAAACGTTTGTAGGCTTGAATTGAAATGTTTCGTAATGTAAATATAAGGAACTGATTTACCGATAATAAGGTGAAACATTATAATTTGATAAGGGGTAAATAAGTGATTATAGAAATGCAAAGAATATGGAAAGGTATGTGGAAGTCAGAAAGAGGGAGGGAAGGAGGTCGATGCTCTTACAGAGTAATATATTAAGTTATAGAATTATGTAACAAAATGTGAATATGATTTAAGTGGAAAATCCAATAAAAATTATTTAAAAGAAGAAGAAGAAAGAAATGAGAGAGTGGGAAGAAGGAGGAGAGGAGGGCCAGAGCCAAGAGGAGAGTTGGAGGGAGCAGAGTCAGGCAGTAAAAAAGACAGGATAAGAGAAATGGAGTGGGAAGGCTGGAGTCAACAGTTATGGAGAAGAGAAGTTGCAAAGGGACAGAAGACAGGAAGGGAAGGAGAATCGAGGCTGGAGAACAACAGGGCCACCCAAAGGAGGAGGAGGAGGAGATTGTCCTTGGAAACATGGACCAGGGCTGTGGACATGGTCACCTCTCACCTTCCTCAGAGAAACAGAAGCCCCAAGCTTCTGAAAAGGACCCCCAGACGCTGGTGATGGCAGTTAAGGAATAAGGGGATCTTTGTGGACTCATTCAAGGTTATGGAACTGGAAGGAGAGGAGAGCTCCCTAAAAAATGCTAGGAAATACTGTTGTACCTTGGGCTATGGTGGGAACATAGAGAAGTCCTTTAGCACTGGGGATTACAGAGGAAAGAAAGCTCGTTTGCCTGTTTGACACAATGTGCACTCTCATGAGTTGCTGGAAAGGACTTTGAAGTGCTGCTCTTCCCAGAAGCCAAGGAAGGGCTTTCTCTGTTATGAAATGCTATTTCCAGGGAAGTTGGTCTGGTGCCCACTCACTGTCCCCCTGGTGCCAGGTGAAAAAGGTCTTCTGACTTCTGCAAGCCTTTCAAAAGGATGGCTTGAGTTTTGAGGCTTTATTCCATTTCTGCAATTTTATTCAGGGTTCCCTCCCCCCCTCCCTTGGCCTTGCGGCTTTTGATAACATTGTTTTCAAGGCATATTTTATGTTTTATTGTTAATATGCTTATTTGTGCTAGTTGCCTTGGTAGTAGCAATTCTGCAGGCGGCATAGCAAGTGAGTGAATGAATACATTGTGCAAATTCAGTCTTTTGGTCTGTTGGAAAGCTGAATGGAGAAATAGGTTGGAATAATCAATGCAGCAAGCTTTTCTTAGGCAATTCCTTTGTCTTAATTTGTGCTTCCAAAATAACTTATGTAACAGCTGGCTACTTATCCTCTGATTTGCTTAAGCAGCTGTGAGTATTAAACCCATTGTTCTATCGATGAAGAAGTATTTTTCTATCTTTTCTAGACTTCTTTCCCTTTCCCTTCCTCCTTCGCTGCCACCAAATGGCAGCTCCTGAAATTCAGTTTTTCGCTCACAATACACCCATCCTTGTGTCCGTGTTGGTGTTGTCAATGAGATGAGTGACAGCCGATAGAATATGTTTTGAGAAAGAGTGCAAAGTGCTGGTTCTAAGTGTTACAGATATAAATATGTATTTATATCATTTGTACCCTGCCCTCCCTCCCTCCCTCCCTCCCTCCCCCCTCTCTCTCTCACACAGAGTTCCAATCCTTAGGCTTACAATCCTAAAGACAGCACAAAAGGAAAAAGGAACAAGGAGGGAGGAGGGGGTGTAGAAATAATGGAGACGACACGGGAGTTGATGATGGAAGTGAGCTGTGTAGGAGCAAGCTAGCTTTGAGCTACGCAGTCTTTTTATTAGCAAGATATGCAAAACCAGCAAGATACATTCAGGGCTTTGCCCTTTGTTGTTTAGTCGTTTAGTCGTGTCCGACTCTTCGTGGACCAGAGCACGCCAGGCACTTCTGTCTTCCACTGCCTCCCGCAGTTTGGTCAAACTCATGCTGGTAGCTTCGAGAACACTGTCCAGCCATCTCATCCTCTGTTGTCCCCTTCTCCTTGTGCCCTCCATCTTTCCCAACATCAGGGTCTTTTCTAGGGAGTCTTCTCTTCTCATGAGGTGGCCAAAGTACTGGAGCCTCAGCTTCAGGGTCTGTCCTTCCAGTGAGCACTCAGGGCTGATTTCCTTCAGAATGGATAGGCTTGATCTTCTTGCAGTCCATGGGATTCTCAAGAGTCTCCTCTAGCACCATAATTCAAAAGCATGCTTTGCCCTTTACACTTATCCAATCCCGAGCCCCCTGGGTGTTGCCTAGTTATCTACGCAACTTGCTCCACTATGTCATGTTTCCATTGCAGGGGAAAATACCTTTGCAAAGGAGGTAAAGGTCAGGGCATGGAACACTTCTGAGGAGACCAAAGGTCAAGGAGTGGGCATGGGGGCTAGACAAGCTGTGGCTTGTCTTATGCTGCAGGGGAGGGTGTGCCCTCACCCTGAGAGCCATCCCTACAGGGGGGAATTCTGAAAGTTAAACAGCAGTTCTTATAATGACCAGCTGGAATGGAAACAGGGCAAAGGCAGGAGGCACCGAATGGAACTGGTCTTGTGGCAGGGCTAATAATAATAATAATAATAATAATAATATTTACACCCCACACATCTGGCTGAGTTTCCCCAGCCACTCTGGGCGGCTCCCAATCAAATGTTAAAAACAGTACAGCATTAAATATTAAAAACTTCCCTAAACAGGGCTGCCTTCAGATGTCTTTTAAAGACAGGATAGCTGCTTATTTTCTTCACATCTGAAGGGAGGGTATTCCACAAGGTGGGCGTCACTACAGATAAGGCCCTCTGTCTGGTTCCCTGTAACCTCACTTCTCGCAATGAGGGAACCGCTAGAAGGCCTTCGGCGCTGGATCTCAGTGTCTGGGCTGAATGATGGGGGTGGAGATGCTCCTCCAGGTATACAGGACCGAGGCCGTTTAGGGCTTTAAAGGTCAGCACCAACACTTTGAATTGTGCCGGGAAACGTACTGGGAGCCAATGCAGATCTCTCAGGACCGGTGTTATGTGGTCCCGGCGGCCACTCCCAGTCACCAGTCTAGCTGCCTCATTCTGGATTAATAGCAGTTTCCAGGTCACCTTCAAAGGTAGCCCCACGTAGAGTGCATTGCAGTAGTCCAAGCGGGAGATAATGATGAAATGAGACAACCTGATGAAGTGTCTGCTTCCAGGTGACAGCCGAGCTAGATGAGGCCTGATGCAGCAAGACCTTACAGTAATAGGGTTGCTGTATCACAAGCTTCCAGACCTCTTCATTTAGTGCCTCTGGATGCCGTCATTTTCAGATATTTCCTTTACCTTGTCTGCTTTATTTTTTCTTGCACCGTCCTTCCTCTTGCCTATCAATGTCCTCCCCTTTCCCCCCTCTCCAGGCTGCTTAGACTGGAAACTGTGTCTTATCTTTGCCAATATGTTAGGCATATTGGTGAGTTGACGCTTTCCTGTGCTGTACAGAATAGTGGATTTGGCAACACATTATTGTTAAGGATCTTAATGAAGCTAAGCATTGCGTTACAGAAAGCAATACCTTTTCTATTGACATTTCTGTGTTGCTTTGGCAGATCGATGAAGACGAGCCCTTATTTCTGAGTCTGATTGAAGACCTTTTCCCAAGTATTCAACTTGACAAGGCAGGCTATCCGGAGCTCGAAGCTGCTATTAGCAAACAGGTAATGATTACAAATGTTTTCATACTGCATCTTCAGCTGGACAAAAGACTTTGGCTCAATGAATGAATCCCTTGGGAGGGGAAAATTTTTAATTCCCAACACAAAAAAATTAAATTGAGTGGGTGCTTTGTTGAAAGCATGAATAAAAATCCCAGGAGGTGTTTTCTTTACTTTGGATTAAGGTAAAGGTAAAGGGACCCCTGACCATTAGGTCCAGTCGTGACCGACTCTGGGGTTGCGCTGCTCATCTCGCTTTACTGGCCGAGGGTGCCGGCGTACAGCTTCTGGGCCATGTGGCCAGCATGACTAAGCCGCTTCTGGCGAACCAGAGCAGCGCACGGAAATGCCGTTTACCTTCCCGCTGGAGCGGTACCTATTTATCTCCTTGCACTTTGATGTGCTTTCGAACTGCTAGGTTGGCAGGAGCAGGGACCGAGCAATGGGAGCTCACCCTGTCGCGGGGATTTGAACGGCTGACCTTCTGATCGGCAGGTCCTAGGCTCTGTGGTTTAACCCACAGCGCCACCCATGTCCCTTCCCTTTGGATTATAAATGAATATTCAAAATGGGCTATGTTTGAGGACATGCACACACAGACACAGTCTCTTTCTTCCTCTCCCCTGATCACACATACAGTCTCTCACACTCGTACACAACATCATGCTAGAAAAGGTGAAAGTAGCATGCTCTTGCCCCTAGGAATGCCAGAGAATTCTGATGGTAGTGGGAGCAGAAATGTCTGATGTTCGCTTATTTATCCCAGGTCCAAAATGGGCATGAGTCCAACAAATATGAGTATTTGTTGTTGTTGCTTTACATGCACAAACAATACGTAATTGATTACATCCCTCTTCTATTTGCATTGTGTCTCCTTTGCACGGAAATGAACGGAGTGGAAGAATTTAATGATGATGTAATTATGTGATTACTTACATTGGGCCAGTTATTCAAATTTGCCGCAGCAGACAGCGAGTCTAATAGCATAGCTCTGAATGCAAGGCAAGCTGTGGTGGAATGGAAACGGTGTTGCTTGGGATAAAAGAAGGCAAATGGAAAAGGATGCCGTTTTACATCCCTACTTGCACCTCATGCGTACCACATTTTTCTTTCCGCACTGCTTAGTGAAGAGATTCAAGTGTTGCAAGATCGTATTTTGTATCAGGGTCTGAAACGTCTAATTGTTATTTAACTCCGAGTAGGCTTGCTAAGATATATACGGCTGAATCAGATAAGTGCTGGAGATGCAAAGAGGTCGAGGGAATGTTCTTTCACATGTGGTGAACTTGTAAAAGGCTAAAAGAGTATTGGGAAATACCGTATTTTTTGCTCTATAAGACTCACTTTTCCCTCCTAAAAAGTAAGGGGAAATGTGTGTGTGTCTTATGGAGCGAATGCAGGCTGCGCAGCTATCAGAACAGCGAGGGATTGCTGCTTTCACTGCGCGGCGATCCCTCTTGCTGTTCTGGCTTCTGAGATTCAGAATATATTTTTTCTTGTTTTCCTCCTCCAAAAACTAGGTGTGTCTTGTGGTCTGGTGTGTCTTATAGAGCGAAAAATACGGCAATCCATAATGAATTAAATAAAATGTTTAAAAGTACTTCCCCCAAAAAATCCAGAGTCCTTTTTGTTCGGGATAATTCAGACTGAAATTCCCATGTGTCATAAAAGGTTATTTATGTATGCCAATACAGCGGCCCCTGTTTTGTTAGCTCAAAAATGGAAAATGAGCAAAAGAAGAAGAATGGCAACTTAAGCTGACAGAATATGTGCAGCTTGCAGACTTAACATATAGAATAAGAGAACAAGGACAACACATGCTTAGAGAAGATTGGAAAATGTTTATTGAATATATGGGAAAAAACTGTGTACATTTGAAAACGTTGGCACCATTAAGATAAATTCAACAATGTACATAAGTTTTGATGGATGTAATATTGAATGGTTTAGTTTATGTGAAATACACAGGGATTTATGATATGCAAAATGAACCAAGTTAAGAGAAGAAGGGAAGTCATTCATATTTTAAGGATGCTTGAATGAGTATCCTAAATTCCAAAACAGAAAATGTAATAAAAAATTATACAAAAAAGAGAGAAACTTATAATTAAGGCTGCAATCCTGTCCTCACCAACTGAGGGTTTCCTGGTTTGGCAGAAGCCCTGCCTACTGGGCCAGCATATTTGCCAGTGGGACTGCCTGGATATGGCGATGGAACTCTCTGCTGGTGTAGATAAACCCTACTGGTCAAGATAAAGTGGCAGAATGGCTAAAAAAAGGGCTGAGTCATGGACAGGATAGGAGCAGCAGAGGGGGAGACACACGCTTCTGCCAGATCTGCTACCAGACTCTAGTGATGGTGTAACTTTTCAGCATCTCTGCATCTGACACAAAGAGTTTCCCTCTCATTGAATTCAATGGAAATGTCTGCCAATGAGCTGCGTAGATGGAGCAATCAGTCACGATATGATTCTTGGTGATCACGACAGGTTGAAGAGGCTGGCTTAATTAACCACCCCCCGTGGAGACTGAAAGTTATCCAGCTGTTTGAGACGCAAAGGGTGAGGCATGGCATGATGGCTCTGGGTCCCAGTGGTGCAGGGAAAACAACATGCATCCACACACTGATGAAATCTATGACAGGTATGCAAAACACGCTTGATCAGTAAAACGATGCCTTTTTTAAGGATGTAACTGTGGTAACATTGGGTTAGCCTGAAGAGGTACATGTTGGATCTCAGTGTTCAAAGGACCCAGTCTTACTCAACTAAAACATATTGCATCTTGAGACCCCAAGCCAGCCCTCCATGAAATAACTACACACAGACACAGAATTAAGGTAACATTAAGGCCACAACTTTATTGATTGCAAATTAAATGTGAGTGGTATTGGCATAGGCATTGGCTGAAGACTATAATAGACTACTGCCCCAGTTGACAGAGTCTATGTAGGTAAACCCATTGGGGCAGCAACATCGGGGTTTTGCCCGACAGAAGCTTACTGCGAGGTTCCTGTGATCCCGGCATGACCCTAGCCCATCAAGGGGACTTCGGACGAGATCCGGGACCCCCAGATTCCTTTAACGGAATACCTTTTTATCATTGAGGGGCAGGTGATGACCACACCTCCCCTCCACACACAAAATTAAGCCAATGCCTAACCGCCAAACCTGGAAAGTTGTGACGATTGCTAAGGGGGTAGCAAAAAACCAAGTGGCCAGTGCCAATTTGCCAAATGGATAAAAATTCCTACCCGGCCCCTGTCCCAAGACAGGCGACTCACACATAGTCCAAAGCAAGGCTGAGAACCTACACTAAGGGCGGGAGGGCGGGTGTTCAGCAGTGGCAATCAAGTGCCTAGGACACTCTTGCACTGATGCTTATATAATTCCTTAACCACCCCCACCCCTTTCCTGATTGGCTGTGACCCGTGATACCTATTTAGAGAAATGAAACTTAGACCTAGAAACGAAACCTACTTAGTCAGGGGTGTGTCCAGGGGCCCAGTCACAAGAAGGATCATCTTCTGAGGACGATCCCATTTTTAAACAGTGTGGAGACAGATTCTGAAGATGCTGAGTTTTCTTTGTTTTGGGGAATTGTGATGACATGGTGGTGACAGACGGTGTCAGAAGAGAGTTACTATGGTAGCAGCAGAATCTAAACAGATCGTTGTTACTAAGGATTTTGTGGTAACCAGAGAGTGCCTGCGAACTTTTGCATTGTGGGATACCAGTATTTTTTCTTTAAAAATGCCAGATTTCAAATATAATAGTTTTCCCATCGGCGAACTACCAGTAAATAGTCAGTGATGGATGTTAGCGCCTACCTAAATGTCTGGTTTTGGATAGGTTGGTTTAGCAAATTCTGAGATGAGTTAGACGGTATGTTAAATTCAAAGGATGTTAATCCAATTGAATATAATGAATGGGAAAGACTATGGACAAAAAATTATAAATTGTACAGCATGTTATCTAATAAGAGAGAACTATATGAAAATGCATCACAGGTGGTACCTGGCACCAGAAAGGCTGGCAAAAATGAATAAAACATATAATAATAAGTGCTGGAGATGTAAGAAGCAAAAAGGAGCCTTCTACCATTTGTGGTGGACATGCCCCGAAATTAGGAAATTTTGGAGCATGATCCACAAAGAAATAAAGAAAATACTAAGAATATCATATAGTAAAAGGCTAGAGGCATTCCTTTTAGGAATTTTAAATGATGAAATTCCAAAAGACAAAACAAAATTTTTCTTATACACGACGTCTGCAGCAAGAATCCTGGTGGCGAAGTATTGGAAAGGGAATCAGTTACCCACTAGGGGAGAGTGGTTATGTAAGCTTTCAGAATATTTAGAATTAGCCAAATTGACAGACATAATATAATAAGACAAAAACCAAAAAGTGAAGTAAAAAAAGAATGGGAGTGCCTAAATGAATACCTTAAAAGTCAAGGTTCGAGGACAGAAATCTGGCTGAGTCTGGAATAACCTTGTGAAGTGAAAGGATAAGAAGTAGGGATTTATATCTAGATGCTAGGATAGAGATGATGAGGAAAACAGGAAAACAAGAAGACACAATGAGAGATAAAGGAGGTGCTGTGGGATTGGTGGAAGTCAATGTTTGTTTTTCTTTTTAGTGTTTATATTATTAACTTGCAAGATATGGAATTTTTTTGTTTTTTGAATGTTGGTTTTTGTGTTTTATGTATTTCCCCCCCGATTTGTTGGTGTTGTGTGGAAAATACTAATAAAATTTATAATAATAAAAACAACAACAACAAAGGATGTTAATCTTGGGGAGAGGAAAGGATGGCAATGTACTGTTGATGTACAGTTTCCCTCAGGGCCACCTCTGTGGGTAGCTAGGGTGGCCAATAAAACAATGGGCACATGCTCATTACTGGGAAAGTGATGCTTTTCCCTATGGAAGACTCCTCTCCCCAAAAGAAGAACTCAGAATCTGTGATGAGGCCTGCAAGAGATAAACTCTGGGGTGGAAAGCAGAAGGAAAGGGAAGAGACTTAGCTAGGCACATAGGCAAACCACTGGTTCATTTAGATCAATATTCTCTACACTGGTGGGCAGCAGTGCTCCTGTATTTCAGAAATCAGTATTAAGTACAGTATATAGGCGATACACTTAAAAGCCTGAGCATATAAATGCAGGCTTTTAAGTTAACATACCGATTCAGGGTGTAAACCTAACTTTTGGAAGCCAGCATAATTTGTGCCGGCTTAAGCTAAAATGACATAAAGTGTGCTAGATTCTCTGTTCAGGAGTGAGGCTCTGGCCACCTGTGCCAGCCCAGGCCTGGAAGAGAGAAAACAAGCCTTTAAAATAGAGTTTGACTTACACCATTCTTTTTGCCAGCGTAAGTTTTGCCAGGTCACATGATTGAGCTGAAGGGAGTTACAATCCAGTGTAATGCTATTCTATGGTACCTGAAATCTTCTTCTTCTTCTTCTTCTTCTTCTTCTTCTTCTTCCTCTTCCTCTTCCTCTTCCTCTTCCTCTTCCATTTTGAAACTTCTACAGACTGTGGGCAGCCTCATCGTGAAATGAGAATGAATCCGAAGGCCATCACTGCACCACAGATGTTTGGACGCCTCGATGTCGCAACCAATGACTGGACAGATGGGATTTTTTCCACTCTTTGGAGGAAAACTTTGAGAGCTAAGAAAGGTACTTAAAACCTCAGTGCTTTTAAAGATGAATGGGAACCTTTTACAAAGTATTTAAAGATGCAAGAAAGTGAATTGGACTACTTGGCAGGTTTTGAATAAACACTCACAAACTTTTTATTGATAACAACCAGTTAGATAAATGAAGGATATATACAATTTTGTAACATGCAGAGAATTACATTTATAGAGAAACCAGAGATTGGAACTGAGGGAAGTCAGGGTGGGGTGGGGAGGGTGGGTTGTTTTATGGGAGGGAGGGGGAGGGAGAAAAATGGGGGGGGGGGAATTAAGGATGATATGTTTCAAGATAATATGTTTTGTTTAAATTCCTAATAAAAATATTATTAAAAAACAAAACAAAAACCTCAGTGCTGAACTTTAAATCAGAGACCAGGTAATCTGCACACTCTAGTTGTTGCTCAACTACAGTTTCTCTCCACCTTGGCTGTTGGGCCATTCTGGCTGCAGTTGATGGGAGCTGGAGTCCAGTACATGTGGAGGGCTAAGGGTTCCCCACATCCCACCCTTGAGGAAGACCATCAGCTACTCGTACCAACATAAGAAGAGTCTGCTGGATCCGGCCAATGGCTCCTGAAGCCCAGCATCCTGTTCTCACAGGGGCCAAGGGGCCGGTGGGAAACCAGCGAGCAGGAACTGAGCACAAGAGCTCTCTCTGCTCCTGTGGCTTCCGGTGGTTGGTGTTCAGAAGCATAACTACCGTGACTAGTACCCACTGGTGGCCTTCTCATGATTTGTCCAGTCCTCTTTTAAGTTACTGTATTTTTTGCTCTATAAGAAGCACCAGACCACAAGACGCACCTAGTTTTTGGAGGAGGAAAACAAGAAGAAAAATATTCTGAATCTCAGAAGCCAGAACAGCAAGAGGGATCGCTGCGCAGTGAAAGCAGCAATCCCTCTTGCTGTTCTGGCTTCTGTGATAGCTGTGCAGCCTGCATTTGCTCCATAAGATGCACACACATTTCCCCTTACTTTTTAGAAGGGAAAAAGTGAGTTCTATAGAGCAAAAAATACGGTAATTATTTGTGTAAGGTAAAGGGATCCCTGACCATTAGGTCCAGTCGTGACCGACTTTGGGGTTGCAGCGCTCATCTTGCTTTATTGGCCGAGGGAGCTGGTGTACAGCTCAGGGTCATGTGGCCAGCATGACTAAGCCGCTTCTGGCAAACCAGAGCAGCGCACGGAAACGCCGTTAACCTTCCCGCCAGAGCGGTACCTACCGTATTTTTGCCCTATAGGACGCTCCGTCCCATAAGGCACATCTAGTTTTTTTGGGGGGGAAATAAAGGGGAAAAAATTATTTCCCCCCCAGGCACGGGGCTGGGGCGGGGGAAGTCCGAGCTTCCCCCAACCCCAGCCCCCAGAACAGGCAACTCTCCGCAAGCCGTGGGAGCCCAGCGCCGGGCTCTCGCGCCTTGCGGAGAGCCGCGTGAAGTCTGGGCGCACTGAGCTCAGCGGGCCCAGCCTTCGGCATGCAGGCAACTGTCCGCAAGCCGTGGGAGCCCGGCGCGGGCTCCCACGGCTTGCGGAGATCTGTGCGAAGCCTGGAAAGCGAGAGGGGTCGGTGCGCACTGACCCCTCTCGCTCTCCAGGCTTCTGCGAAAGCCTGCATTCGCCCCTTAGGACGCACACACATTTCCCCTTAATTTTTGGAGGGGAAAAAGTGCGTCCTATGGGGCGAAAAATACGGTATTTATCTACTTAAACTTTGACGTGCTTTCAAACTGCTAGGTTGGCAGGAGCAGGGACCGAGCAACCGGAGCTCACCCCATCACGGGGATTTGAACTGCCGACCTTCTGATCGGCAAGTCCTAGGCTCTGTGGTTTAACCCACAGCACCACCCGCGTCCCTAATTATTTGTGTAGTCCTCTTTTAAAGCCATTCAAGTTGCTGACCATCACTGCCTCCTGTGGGAGAGAATTCCATAGTTGTTGTTGTTGTTGTTGTTGTTAATTTGTACCCTGCCCATCTGACTGGGTTGCTCTGTGTGGAAGTACTTTATATGTTCTGAATCTTCCAAAATGCAGTTTCATTGGATGTCCCCAAGTTTGTTGTGTTATCAGAGAGGGGAGGAAAAACTTCTTGGTATCCACTTTCTCCATAATTTTATAAACTTCTATCAAGTCACCTCTTACTTGCCTTTTAAGTCCCCAATGCTGTTGGTTGCTTCGTTTATCTGATTGCTGTGATGTTATGAGCCACAACTATTGTCCTGAGTGCAATACGGTGCTCTTTCCCCTTTTACTACTCTTTTTGAATAGCCTGCTAGTTTGAGGGTGAACAATTGCTGCTTCCTTCAAGCCGGGGATAGATTTCCAAGCAATCTAAAGCCTTTTGTGTAAGGTGCCTGAAACTGTATATCTATCTAGCTGCTGGGGGAAGTTCGGAAAGGAACAGCTTGCACACTTGAATATTTGGCTGAGGAAAGAGAAACTTTAGACTCTCTGGGGGCCAAAGCAGACCTGAAGTTAAATGAAGACATCATTGCATCTAACATGTAATTTTTTTAAAAAATGCAGAAGGCAGCACCTTTTTTGGGGGGGGGGGGCTGACAATTAATGGTATCAGAGCAGGGGTGGTGGAAGAGTTATGGTCCTGAAGAAAACACCTCTCCTGAAACTGGCATGGGCTTTTAAGGAGGGAATTCCTCTACGCCAGGAGAAGATGTGTAAGTGAAGATATTAGCTTTACCCGAATATTTGTAGCTCACACAGTTGCCACCACACAAGGGTAAGACGGGAGCTGTGTTCACTGCCTCCACCCACTCCACTAAGCTTCCCACTGGCATTGAAACCTGTGCAATCAGGGCTCTAGTGTGGTGGCACCTTCGGAAATCCCTGCCTATTAGAATCATAGAATCATAGAATCATAGAGTTGGAAGAGACCACAAGGGCCATCGAGTCCAACCCCCTGCCAAGCAGGAAACACCATCAGAGCACTCCTGACATATGGTTGTCAAGCCTCTGCTTAAAGACCTCCAGAGAAGGAGACTCCACCACACTCCTTGGCAGCAAATTCCACTGTCGAACAGCTCTTACTGTCAGGAAGTTCTTCCTAATGTTTAGGTGGAATCTTCTTTCTTGTAGTCTGGATCCATTGCTCTGTGTCCGCTTCTCTGGAGCAGCAGAAAACAACCTTTCTCCCTCCTCTATGTGACATCCTTTTATATATTTGAACATGGCTATCATATCACCCCTTAACCTCCTCTTCTCCAGGCTAAACATGCCCAGCTCCCTTAGCCGTTCCTCATAAGGCATCGTTTCCAGGCCTTTGACCATTTTGGTTGCCCTCCTCTGGACACGTTCCAGTTTGTCAGTGTCCTTCTTGAACTGTGGTGCCCAGAACTGGACACAGTACTCCAGGTGAGGTCTGACCAGAGCAGAATACAGTGGCACTATTACTTCCCTTGATCTAGATGCTATACTCCTATTGATGCAGCCCATAATTGCATTGGCTTTTTTAGCTGCCGTGTCACACTGTTGGCTCATGTCAAGTTTGTGGTCAACCAAGACTCCTAGATCCTTTTCACATGTACTGCTCTCAAGCCAGGTGTCACCCATCTTGTATTTGTGCCTCTCATTTTTTCTGCCCAAGTGCAATACTTTACATTTCTCCCTGTTAAAATTCATCTTGTTTGTTTTTGCCCAGTTCTCTAATCTGTCAAGGTCGTTTTGAAGTGTGATCCTGTCCTCTGGGGTGTTAGCCACCCCTCCCAGTTTGGTGTCATCTGCAAATTTGGTCAGGATGCCCTTGAGTCCATCATCCAAGTCGTTGATAAAGATGTTGAATAAGACCGGGCCCAAGACAGAACCCTGTGGCACCCCACTAGTCACTCTTCTCCAGGATGAAGAGGAACCATTGATGAGCACCCTTTGGGTTCGGTCAGTCAGACAGTTACAATCCACTGAGTGGTAGCATAGTCAAGACCGCATTTTACCAGCTTCTTTACAAGAATATCATGGGGCACCTTGTCAAATGCCTTGCTGAAATCAAGGTAGGCTACATCCACTGCGTTCCCTTCATCTACCAGGCTTGTAATTCTGTCAAAAAATGAGATCAGGTTAGTCTGACATGACTTATTTTTCAGAAATCCATGCTGACTATTGGTGATCACAGCATTCCTTTCTAGGTGCTCACAGACTGTTTGCTTAATGATCTGCTCCAGAATCTTCCCTGGTATTGATGTCAGACTGACTGGGCGGTAATTATTTGGGTCCTCTCTTTCCCCCTTTTTGAAAATAGGGACAACATTTGCCCTCCTCCAGTCTGCCGGGACTTCGCCTGTTCTCCAGGAATTCTCAAAGATGACTGCCAGTGGTTCTGAGATTAATACCACTGTACTCCTTTTGGTGCCTCCTAGAAAGGTTTTTATTTAGACAACCCTACACAGATATCTAGAATGGTGGTGTGTGTTTAACTGATTGCTGATTTTAATTTTCTGTCTGTTTTATTTGTTTTTACTAAAATTTAATTGTTTGCGCTTTTCTTGTAAATTGCTGTGAGTTTTTACAATCAAGCGGTATATACATTTTATGAAATGAAATAATAATAATAATAATAATAATAATAATAATGAAATCATGCAGTCCTTCCTCCCCACAGCTCATGGAAGGGGCAATAGGGATGAGAAATATAAGGGTATGGTCAACAGTCATGGTCCCCTTTCTCCCCTCACTGGATGAGCTACCAACTCCCAAAGAGAGGTACTGCCATATTAGACCTTTACAAACAGGGAGCAGGTGGTGCTGTGGTCTAAACCACTGAGACTCTTGGGCTTGCCGATCAGAAGGTCGGCAGTTCGAATCCCCGTGACAGGGTGAGCTCCCGTTGCTCTGTCCCAGCTTCTACCAACCTAGCAGTTCAAAAGCATGCCAGTGTGAGTAGATAAATAGGTACCACTGCGGCAGGAAGGTAAACAGCATTTCCATGCACTCTGGTTTCCATCATGGTGTCCTGTTGCGCCAGAAGCGGTTTAGTCATGCTGGTCACATGACCTGGAAAGCTCTCTGTGGATGAACGCTGGCTCCTTTGGCCTAAAAGCGAGATGAGCGCCACAACCTCATAGTCACCTTTGACTGGACTTAACTGTCCAGGGGTCCTTTACCTTTTTACCTTTTGCATACAGTATGAAAAAGAAAGTTGAATAATTTTTCAGCAACGTACTCTTGTTCTCTCTGAGAGGTATAACAATGCACTTAAGACAGAATGTCCATTTTGAGCTTGGGGGAATTTCTGGTTAGAAGTCAAAGTCAAGTGTTAATGGCACTCAGTTCTGCTGCATTTTGTTTCCTACTTTGTATCCTACTTTTCCCACAATAACCTCAAGAGGCATTTCAGCTTCACAACAATTGGATGTGCTAGTTTTGGCAGAAAGGTGACAACTCGAAGGTGACAACTCGTCTAAGGTCACCCAATGAACTTCATGATTGTGAGGTTATTTGAATTGTAGAGTTGAGACCCTGAGGATCATCTAGTCCATTCCCCCGCAATGCAGGAAAATTCAGCTGCCCCATACAAGGATCGAACCTGCAACCTTGGCGTTACCAACACCATGCTCTAACCAGCTAAACTATACACCTCACACATAGTGCACCTATTAGATCACACTGGCATACCTAAGAGGTCAGCAGACAGCATTGGTTAGATTGCAGACATTGCATCTTTTGTGTATTGTTATTTGGGTCCTGTACTTTAAGTGGATTTTAACTGGATCGTATGCCAATAATAAAGGCGCATTATTGTATATGTCCCTCTTAGTCATGGTTAACTTTATGCAAGGATGCCAAAACATTTCAGGCGATTAAGCATCCTTGTTGTATAACAAAATCGTCTCATGACATGGAATGTTGTTGTTTTTTGGAACCTTTGAATTATAGGGGAACACATTTGGATAGTTCTTGATGGTCCCGTTGATGCAATTTGGATTGAGAACCTGAACTCGGTGCTTGACGATAACAAAACGTTAACGCTTGCTAATGGAGATCGGATCCCTATGGCGCCAAACTGTAAAATTGTCTTCGAGCCTCATAATATTGACAACGCTTCTCCTGCCACTGTGTCGAGGAATGGCATGGTGTTTATGAGCTCATCAGTTCTCAACTGGAGCCCTATTCTTGAGGTATA
Source organism: Podarcis pityusensis (assembly GCF_964106645.2). NCBI lineage: Eukaryota > Metazoa > Chordata > Lepidosauria > Squamata > Lacertidae > Podarcis > Podarcis pityusensis. The sequence continues at coordinate 78,223,142 of NC_138031.1, forward strand.
AATGTTTACATGTGTTCCTTGGGCCAGCTCCACCATCAGCTCCTTCATTCCCTTCAGGCAGTTGAAACTGGAACTGTGGAATAATCTGCAATGTCTCCTGGATGTGCATTTAGCTGGCTAATATGGATGAGAGTTTGCCATCCTGAATATTGCCTTCAGCAGCTTCAGCAGCCCAATAAAAAATTCTGCTTCTCTATGCACTGATTAAGGGACACGGGTGGCACTGTGGGTTAAACCACAGAGCCTAGGACTTGCCAGATCAGAAGGTCGGCGGTTCGAATCCCCGTGACAGGGTGAGCTCCCGTTGCTCAGTCCGTGCTCCTGCCAACCTAGCAGTTCGAAAGCAGTGTCAAAATATACCTGCCTTTTTGGGAGCTTTTAGCAGTTGTACTGTTTTATTGTTGTTAACCGCCCTGAGCCCGGCTTCGGCTGGGGAGGGCGGGATATAAATAAAATTTATTATTATTATTATTATACTGTTGATTTAAGGTTGTACTCACCTGCCTGTGTATGTCTGCAGTTATACAAATCTGATAGGCCTCAAAGTCTTGCAATATCATCTCATTCATGCTACTGGGTGTTGTCACCTATACATTATTCACTTGCTAATTAGGCTGTTTTAGATGTGCATGTTATATTTGTCTTCCTTTAGCAATGTTTTATTTTGAAATTTCTAAGATAATATTTCAGTTTCCTGTTAATTAATGTTGCTTTGAATACATACTTCAAAGTATACATTACTTGGGACGCGGGTGGCGCTGTGGGTTAAACCACAGAGCCTAGGACTTGGCGATCAGAAGGTCGGAGGTTCGAATCCCTGCGACAGGGTGAGCTCCCGTTGCTCGGTCCCTGCTCCTGCCAACCTAGCAGTTCGAAAGCACATCAAAGTGCAAGTAGATAAATAGGTACCACTCCGGCGGGAAGGTAAACGGCGTTTCCGTGCGCTGCTCTGGTTCGCCAGAAGTGGCTTAGTCATGCTGGCCACATGACCCGGAAGCTGTATGCTGGCTCCCTCGGCCAATAAAGCGAGATGAGCGCTGCAACCCCAGAGTCGGCCACAACTGGTCCTAATGGTCAGGGGTCCCTTTACCTTTTATACATTACTTGACTTTAGTCAGTAAGGTTTCATTCTGGATTGTTTTATTTGATGTTTAAATGTAGGTTGTAAACTGCTTTGATTCCCCCCCTTAAAAATATAAAGCAGTATAGAAATGAAATTAATAACAGTAACAATAATCTGACTAAATGGCACCAGAGCCAAAATACGATTTGCTTCTTGCACAATCTAAGTGTTTTCTAGGGGCGGAAATTACTTATTTCCACCTAAAAATCCAAATGGATGGTTGTATACAATGTTCTGCTCAAAAGAACCCTATTGAAGTTAATATATATGCTTAACTTTAGGCCAATCAATTTTAGTAGGTTTACTGAACTTGGTTGGTGATCGGCCTGGATAATATTTAGAGCAGCTCTAATAGTGAGAATTTGGACATATTTTTGAAAGTCACTTGGCTCTTCTTTCTGGGTTGCACAGGGCTTCCTGAAAAAACGCTCTACACAGGAAGCTGACGTTTTGCGCCATCTGTACACAGCGTCTTTCCCAGACCTCTACCGGTATAGCATCCAGTCCTTAGAATACAAGATAGAGATGCTGGAAGCCTTTGTGATAATGCAGAGCATCAATATGTTGCAGGGCTTGATCCCTTACAAGGTAAGCCATTCCAGGCTTTTGAAAAACAATTTTTGGAGAAGACCCTTGTTATAAGCATGGTTGAGGGTTTTTGTTTTTTTTTAAAAAAAAGATATTTATTGAGATTTTCAAAATGTTACAAAGAAGAAAAAAAATAAAATAGAAGCAGAAGAGAGTACAAAGAATAAAAATAATTGACAAAATAGAAAAAAAACACCAACCCCTTCCCACCATATAAGAAAAAATTCCAAATGAGAAAAAATGACAGAAAAAAAGAAAAAAAGAAGAATGCAAAAATCACAAAACTTTAAAAACATTTAAAAACAAATTCATTATTTTCAAATCCTTAGCTGTCATTACCTTCTTTCTTAGACCTCCTCCTCCTCCCTTTCTTTGTATCCTACTTATTAATTATCCCAGCAAATCCTTGACCTTATCTTCCTATAATAAAATAAACCTTAAACCTTAAAACTTAAATCTTATCCTTACCAACTTCTCATAATCATAATATTCTTTCATAATTCTTTAAACATCTTTGCTAAAGCCAAGTAATTTCATTCCAACATTTTTCTATCATTCATCAATTTTATAAAACAGTTCTAATGGTAGAAAAAAGAGGTATAAACAGATCCAATCTTCATCCAGCGTCCCTTCCTCCTGGTTCCGGGTTTTGTCAGTCCTTATTCCCGTCAATCTAGCCCATTAACCTGGCAACCTTATGTCCGAGGCCCTCAAGTCTCTTCCATGACCCTTCCGCGTCTCTTCTTCATATTTGTAACTGTATTTTCCCTTGTCTCCTGCTCATGGTAACTCCAGCTTGACAATGTTTTTAACCCTTCTCAACAGATCAGCCCCTTTTCCATGTTCAACAATGAATTCCATGTAGTATTTAAAAGCATGTTTCAAAGGCCCTCCAAAATTGAGAGCCCCCACAGTCCCAAACATCTCACGGCCCGTTGCCATATTTGAAAAGTCCAAACATCCCAGCATAGGGGGGGGTCAATCCAGCCCCCCATTTCCAAACCAAGCCAAACTTTTCCTTTCCAGATATGGCATTTCCAGGTTCATTTGTGAAATCCAAAAAATCATATTCCTGTTGGGCCTGTTCTGTCAAAACACACTCCTGATTTAAATCCTGAGTGGGCTCCACATATTTTCCCACTGTCTGTTCAAAGTTTCCCACTGCCTGTTCAAAATTTCTAGTCGAAGTCACCATCCAATTCACCTTCTCGTGTAATTGTTCCAGTAGATCGTTTGTTTTATAGAGAGCATACAACAAGGCTTCTGAATACATTGTCTACAAGGTCAGATACTTGTTCCCACGGTTGTAATCTGTAACAGCTGTCATCTCCCTGGAGTTAGTTACAGTTTCACAGTTACAATTTCACAGACTCCCCCTAGGGGGAAAACTTCTATTTATTCTTGCAACAAAGTTTCCTTTTTTAAGATACTTTGTCCATATATAATCCTTTAAAATGCGAAAGGGAACAGTGGAATCACTAGGTTTCTCTTCTTTTAGCCATCTGTCAAAAACACTTGTCTTTGGTTAATGAACTTCACACGTCAGTCCTGACAGCCCGCTCCAGGATCAGGTCAGGACGGAGGAAAGTTACTTCACTTTAAAGTCACTTTAAACAGTCCAAAAAGATCCCCCCCTTCTCCTGCTGTCGAAGGGGGGTTCCACAATTTTAAATGGTGAAATCCAATCTTTTAAAAGCGATTTTCTGAGCTCTAGTTTAAATTGCCTTTGCTTTATTCTGTTTACAAAAGAACGGAAGGATGACTTCCTGTTTAGACCTTCCCGTTCCGTACCAAATTCAAGTAAATTTTTAAAGTCCGATTCTTTCCTGCTCGCAAGTCCTTATTTGATGTCCAATTGTTCAAAGTCTAAGTACTCACGGGTGCTTATTTTAAAGTCCAAATTGTCCCAGGAAAAAGGCAGCGCTCTCCGGCAACAGCTATGCGGCTTCGCTCCACGGAAATAGCAGTTGACTCACAGCACCGCGCCACTTCCCCCTCTTCACTTCGGAGCCCGTTAGTGGGTTCCTTAGCGGGTTGGGGGGGCGCTAAAGGTGCCCGGCGAGTCCCATGGTCACAGGCTTCATCCGCCTGTGATTTTTAAGTGGGCCCCCGCTTCGCCGTAGCGGAGAAGACCCGTTTTCCGCGGAGCTAGTCCCTCCAGTTCAGAGGGAGTCCGCCATTGCCGGTGGCGCCACCCCGGAAGTCTAAGCATGGTTGAGGTTTTGTCTGTATCCGGGTGTGCAAAGTCAAATGAGCAAATACTTTAGCGCCCTTCATTTGAATACCAATATTCTAAATGAATACGTTATATCGGGCATAGTTGCATAGCACACATTAAATATTATTAATCCCTCAATAAGAATACATAATGCCTTTTGAAGTGCTTTGTACAATACAAAATTCTCCTTCCTTAAATAACAGCAAAGAAGTACACCTGCTGGCAAGCTTTTCTATTAGTATATATGCTGGTCTGTGACCGTAATAAAGTACTTGAACTTGAACTATTAGTATAAATCAACTTCTGCTGGAATAAATGCAACACTGAAGGGTCTGTGTCTATTCATATACAAACTTCTGATTCTATATATAATATCGAGGAAATACATGCCCCAACATTCCAAATATGCAATCCACCTTGCGCTAACATGTTATTATCAAGAAATGCGCAACCATCTTTTCCTACTCATGCATCAATGGGTTTTTGAAACACAATATAGTTGAGTCACAAGGGAGGCCGACCAAAGTCTGATTATATACAAAGGCAGGCAAAAACAGGACCTTGGACAGCTCCAACAGTGCTCTGCTGGCTGAAAGTAGCTGGATAAGTTGTTGTCTCTGCAGGGAGCTAGGCAGCCAACTGAAACCTTAAGTAGACTGACAAGACCGGGAGTGTGATGAGCTCCTCTTCTGTGGTGGAGGTGGCTGGGTTGTGAAAGGGCCCTCTCCTTATTTGACCTATGAGGCTAAAGAGATAGAAGGACTGCAGGAGACTCATCCTTTGAGTCAGAGGACAGTGGTCTATCTGTGTCCTCTGGCTGTACCCAAATAAGGTATTGTCAACACTCCTCAGGGAAGTTCCCAAGTCTATGACATAAAGTATAATGCTGTCATGTGAACGCCACTAACAATCATTTTCTAATTCATATTGCATCTATTAATGGTTGGTTCATATCTTTCCCCCATAAACTTTAAAAAGGGTCTCCAGTTTTTGATAAAATCTTCTATCCTTCTCCCCCTCTCTATCTCTTATAGGTAAATACTCTGTTAAGCTAACCTTTCCAGCTGGTTCCCACAATTTCATTAGCTAAGCTAAGGATTATTGTAATAACCTGCAGTTCTATAATGGTATATATTTAAAGTAGATGAATAAATGAGCAAACTAAGTTAATTCGGATATGCGGAAAATATTAAAAAATAAATTGAAGGAACCGCAGAAAGAGGGGGAAGGAAGACTAGTTTTGAAATATTGAATTGATTGTAAAATTATTGGAAAGTATAAAATTGAAAATCATAAATAAAATAATAATAATATTTTTTTTTCATTAGCTAAGCTTTCATAGTAGGTGCACAATAATTTTACCATTTAGTCACTAAAGGCAATGGTGCTTTGCTGTTTAGGAACAGGGTGGGGAAATAACAGCAGAGTACCTGGAAAGATTGTATATCTTCTCCTTAATGTGGAGCGTTGGGGCACTGCTGGAACTGGAAGACCGTTGCAAAATGGAGCACTGGCTTCGGAATCACGAAACTATAAAACTTGACCTCCCCAACATCCCGGAAGGAAGTGAAGACACTATGTTTGACTACTATGTTACCAATGACGGTTAGTGAACTCCTGAGAAGTTACTATGTGGTCCTCATTATTAGCTTCAAAAGGTTTAGTATGAATAAGTTATGAAGCTTTTGGGTTATGAAGTTTGCTGGATGTAACATCCAGTGATCAGAGACCTCCAGCTGAAGATCATTCAGATTTGAAAAACCTGTGTTGTTTATACTTGGTCTTCTCCAGTCGTCACCCTGTCAATTCTTAGACACTTTGTTGGGACGAGAAGGCAGTGGGTTGCTGTGGAAGTAATCCATAATTTAGCTTTATAAGGATGAACACTTCCACCTTGTTCCCTCCCCATGTTCACCAAACCCAGAAAATGGCTACTGATTTTGAATATAGTTAGTAGAAACAGGCCAAACCATAGTTCATCAAGCTGCCTTGTTTCAACAAACCTTAGTTAAGATCAATCACTGATTCAGATGACATGCTAAACTGAAATTAATCTAAAATGGAGGTGGAAATTTCTGAAATCCTTGTGGCTGCTCTGTAGGAAAGTGGAGGGGGAATTATGCAAGGCTGATATTCTGTGTTTGTGTGTGTGTATGTATGTGTATGTGTGTGTGTGTATATATGTATATGTATATACATATACATATGTATATGTATATACATATACATATGTATATGTATATACACCCAGTAGCACCTTAGAGACCAACTAAGTTTGTTCTTCGCATGAGCTTTTGTGTGCATGCACACTTCTTCAGTTACACGAGTGGTATATCTGAAGAAGTGTGCATGCACACGAAAACTCATACCAAGAACAAACTTAGTTGGTCTCTAAGGTGCTGGTGGACAATTTTTATTTTTATTTTTTTATATATTTCTACTGCGTCAGACCAACACGGCTACCTACCTGAATCTGATATTCTGTGTGTTTTGCCCTCATAATACAAATCTATGTTTAGTGTTACATAAGAAATGGGCCAGTCATATGCTTTTGCCAAGTTGTGCCGTGCCATGACTCTCATGGGTCATGAATGTCCACGACACCTAATGGCTTCATGACTTAGTTCTGTTTTAAATTGGACGTAATGGGGATTAGAGGTTTCAGTTGCATCCCTGCTTTTGTAGATTTCAGATCTGGAAAGCTGCCAAAAATGTCTCTCAGACTAGTTCTGCTTGACTACCTTCTTATGGGCTAATACATTAAATACAAAGCATGTTTCAAGGGGAATTCACTGCTTTTCCTTTGGACTAGGCAAATGGATGCACTGGAATACCTGCATTGATGAGTATGTATATCCCACCAACAGCACGCCAGAGTATGGCTCCATCCTGGTGCCAAATGTTGACAATGTGAGAACGGACTTCCTTATGCATACTATTGCAAAGCAAGGCAAGGTAATTATCTGATGTTTCACACAGGGATTTCAGTAATTCCACCTGGTGGAGGGATGATCAAGAGGGCTGGGGATTTTTACTTTGTAACTGACATTGCTGTATGCAGTTTTATCGAACTCCTCCAATTCTTCAAAGTCCTTTACAACGGTTACTTCTTTGGGGTAGGTTTATGAGTCGGGCTAAGCTGAAGAATAGTGACATGTTCACAGCCACAGCTCTATGGCTCAATAAGGATTTGAATGTGGGTCTTTTGCATCCATATCCAGCACTAGCTATTTCATTGTGCCTACAAAAGATCTAGACAGCATCTTAAAAAGCAGAGACATCACCTTGCCAACAAAGGTCTGTATAGTTAAAGCCATGGTTTTCCCAGTAGTGATAGAGACATCACCTTGCCAACAAAGGTCCGTATAGTTAAAGCCATGGTTTTCCCAGTAGTGATAGAGACATCACCTTGCCAACAAAGGTCTGTATAGTTAAAGCCATGGTTTTCCCAGTAGTCATGTATGGAAGTGAGAGCTGGACCATAAAGAAGACTGATCGCCAAAGAATTGATGCTTTTGAATTATGGTGCTGGAGGAGACTCTTGAGAGTCCCATGGACTGCAAGAAGATCAAACCTATCCATTCTTAAGGAAATCAGCCCTGAGTGCTCACTGGAAGGACAGATCCTGAATCTGAGGCTCCAAGACTTTGGCTACCTCATGAGAAGAGAAGACTCCCTGGAAAAGACCTTGATGTTGGGAAAGATGGAGGGCACAAGGAGAGGGGACGACAGAGGATGAGATCGTTGGATAGTGTTCTCGAAGCTACCAGCATGAGTTTGACCAAACTGCGGGAGGCAGTGGAAGACAGGAGTGCCTGGCATGCTCTGGTCCATGGGTTCACGAAGAGTCGGACACGACTAAACAACAACAACAAAAGATCTTGCTTTGCCCCCCTTCTGCTCGTGTCAGGTTAGCTCTCCTAGAGTTGATTAACCCGTGTGACCAAATATAGCAGATTTTTAGTTGTAAAAATGGTATGGTATGGGATTTATGGCTGGAGGTAAGTATGGCAGTTTCAAATCATGATTATTCTTTATAGTGTGTGCACAACACCTTTCGGAGTTACACAGAAAACATAGATAGGTCCCTGCTTTCAAGGAGCTTGTAGATCTCAAATAAACAATGGGGAAATGACAGAAGGGAAGAATGTGGGCAGATGCCATTATGTATACATCCTCTAATTTTCTTACCTATTTTCTTTTTCACTCTTTCTTCCTCTTCTTCTTTCTACCATGGCCACATTCTCCACCTCATTATTTTTTCGGGACTATTCTTTCTCCTGTCCCTCCTTTCCAGTCCACACCTCCCATGTAATGGTATTCTCAGGCCCACATCTTCATTCGTCCTTGACGCCTATTTCTCTACTGTTTTGCATAGGCTCTTTTTACCTGCTCATTTTACCTGCTCTTTTCTTCTCTAGGAGCAGAGGTGCTCTATCAATAGGAGCCAGTGAACCTTCTTTCTCTACCACCCCTTCTTGGCATTAGAGTAGCTCAGCTGATCAGTGCCAGAGGCTTCATCACAAAATCCCTTTGTGCATTGCAATATAGATTTTGCTGGTACAGCTAACTCCATTTTGGTCAGGGATGGGTGCTGCCAAAATAAATTACTAATGTTGCAAGCGATGATGTAATTTTTTGGAATGTTCTTCTTCTTCTATATTACTTGAAAAGAATAATTTTGAGAACTGAGCCTCTGCCAATGCCCTCAGTTCAAGTATTCCCCAACTCGTTTGGATTCTCTCCTCATCTTCAGGCAGTGCTACTAATTGGTGAACAAGGGACCGCTAAGACTGTCATCATCAAAGGCTACATGTCAAAATATAATCCTGAAAGCCACATGGCCAAGAGTCTGAACTTTTCATCGGCAACAACTCCTTTAATGTTTCAGGTACTCCTTAGAATTATCTTTCTCTAAACTGAAAGTGAAGTGAGCCTTTTGGTTCACTTCACTGACTGTATACCAGAATGAGAGTATTCAAAAATGTTTTATTAAATGTCAAAGGTCCATCTTTGCCATAGCCTGCTAATCTTGTTCCTGTGTCTTTGGTGGCCAAATGGCTCCTCTCTTGGGGTGCCATCTCTTCCTTATTCATCCCATTTAAAGATGCATAAGTGCATCCAATTCCTAATTCCTAAATCTCTTCCAGGTCTCCTGGTTGTTTCCATATTCCAGGACAGTTCCAGCACTATTTCTGCTTTGCTGACTTTTCTATGGAATGCAGATCAGCCAAATTTAAATCTCCTTAAGTTTTGCTTAACTTTTTTTGGGGGAGGGGAGAATAAATAGGATACAAAGGGACACGGGTGGCACTGTGATGTAAACCACTGAGCCTTGGGCTTGCCGATCGGAAGGTCGGTGGTTCGAATCCCCGCATTGCTCTGTCCCAGCTCCTGCCACCTAGCAGTTCGAAAGCACATCAAAGTGCGAGTAGATAAATAGGTACCACTTTGGCGGGAAGGTAAACGCCGTTTCCATGCGCTGCTCTGGTTTTGCCAGAAGCAGCTTAGTCATGCTGGCCACATGACCTGGAAAACTGTCTGCAGACAAACGTTGGCTCCCTCGGCCAGTAAAGCGAGATGAGCACCGCAACCCCAGAGTCTTTCACAACTGGACTTAACTGTCAGGGGTCATTTACCTTTACCTTTACCTTTACCTTTTTAAATAGGATACAAACCATAAAAGTGTTGCAGGAACCATAACATTGAAACTGGGGAGGAAAAAAATCAAGTGTGGATAAGCCCTGAGTTAAATGGGCTTTAGTCCCGGGAAGGTCTGTAAAGGATTGCAGTCTTCAGGTGCAATTCTATACAGTGGTACCTCGGTTTACAAACTTAATCCATTCCGGAGGTCCGTTCTTACACCAAAGCATTCTTAAACTGAGGTGCATGCTTTCCCTAATGAGGCCTCCCAACGCCGGTGCTTGGCTTCTGTTCGTCTTCCGGGGCAAAATTTGCTAACCGGAACACCTACTTCTGGTTTTGCAGAGTTCGTTGTCCGAAGCATTCATTAACAGGACTGTTTGTAGACCTGTACAGTGATACCTCTGGTTACGAACTCAATTCATTCCGGAGGTCCATTCTTAACCTGAAACCGTTCTTAACCTGAGGTACCACTTTAGCGAATGGGGCCTCCCGCTGCCGCAGCGACCCAAAGTATTGTAACCCAAGGTGTTTGTAACCCGAGGTACCACTGTATTTGAGTTATACCAGTTGAGGAGATACACCAGCAAGATGACCAAAATGGAGCAGAGTCGTGGGGGAGATGGGGTTGGCATAGGGAGGAGACACTTACATCATATCCAGTTCTCACCCAAACCATGGTCACTCTCCCACCCATGATGTACCATTGCACAGGTCCCGTTGGCTTTAGCGGCAGTGGGAGAAAGTGGATTTTCCCCTAGTATAGTAGTAGCATTCCCCCCCCCCACCTCTCATGTAATTGGTGTATAGGTTTGCTTTTAATAGGAATATCTTTTGATAACTGAACTGACTATGAGAGTTCTAATCATGATGTATATAGAAGAAACTTCTCATTTAGGATTTTGCATGGTATACGATACTCAAATAAAGCACAGCTATTGAAAAACTGTAACATGTTGTGTGTGCTATCTGCATTTGCCTTCACGTTCCTTCATAGACTAAGCAGTAGCATGTAAAAGGCATGCCTGTCATTTTAAAGGCTTGAGGAGATGCTTAGATTTTTGCAAACATGCATGTTCTTCTTCCAGCGCACAATTGAAAGTTATGTGGACAAACGCATGGGAACAACTTATGGTCCTCCGGCAGGAAAGAAAATGACAGTCTTCATTGATGATGTGAATATGCCTGTAATCAACGAATGGGGAGACCAGGTCAGCTTAAATTAATAGGATATTTCTTTTACACAATTCAATGCATTGATCTGAATCAGTAGTCCTTATGAAGATGATCATATTTTACCAAGATTTATAATGGAAAATGTTCCAATGTTGCTTCAAAGCAATTCCTCTTAAGTTGACAGAGAACATTGCCTGATTTTATTTGGAATGACAAAAATCCTAGGTTAGTTTTAGTTATCCTACAAAGATCTAAAGAGGAAGGAATAATAGTGTTCTGACACGATCAAATATGCTCATGCTATGATTTCATTCTTATGTAAATACACCATTTACATAAGAATGAAACAATTGCATGAGACAATATAGGAATAAAAATATATGAGATGAGTCAATTTATTAAAGGAGCTCTGCAAATCTGAAAAACTTAAACGTTCACTTACAGTGTAATCCTAACCATGTTGTCAGCTAGCCAGCTGAACGCGTTGCTGCACTTAGCAGAGAAAACACTCCCGGCAGCCAGCCATAAATTCCTTTCTTTATTTCCTTTTGACAAGATTACATGCAGAATAAACAAAGCGATCCATCTCTCATGACGCGTTGCTCTGACTAGTTTCTCCTTTCCCTCTCCCTCGAGACCAACACAACCAACGGCTCAGCCCCTTCCGTTTTTCCCTGTGACGTGGATCCCCCTCTCTCCGAAGCACCCCTTCCTCCCCAGACTCACTATCCTCTTCTCTGTCTTCTGAGGAGGACTCAGTACTGAGCAGTGGAGATTGTTTTCTGTATCCTCTAATTCTTTCCTCCCTTGCTGCCTGCAGTTCCCTGACACATGTCCGCTCAGAAGTAAGTCCTATTGAATTCAAAGGGTCAGTGGGAACAGGACTGCAGCCTGTTTGTTTGTTTAATGCCAAGTTTTTGACCGATTGGTTGCCTGAATTTATATCCCACCCTTCTTCCCAAAGGAGCCCAACTTAAGAGCAAAACCAAAGCACAAAACGTTATAAAACGCTTCCCATTTTTCCCACAGGTCACCAATGAGATAGTTAGGCAACTGATGGAGCACAATGGTTTTTATAACCTGGAGAAGCCTGGAGAGTTCACCAACATTGTGGACATCCAGTTCTTGGCTGCCATGATTCATCCGGGTGGCGGACGCAATGACATCCCTCAGAGACTGAAGAGGCAATTCTCTGTTTTTAATTGCACTCTGCCTTCTAATTCGTCCATCGACAAGATCTTTGGTAATGTGGAGAGCTTTTAAGCTCTGTTGTTCGTACGGTATATGGTACTTAAGTTTTCTTTACACTTGATGAAGAGTTTAAGAGACTGCCAACCTTGAGAATTTGCTACCCTTGTTTATATGAGCAGGAAACCCCAGAATATTATTTCTTCCTTAGGCTTTGTATTTACCTGTAGCAGTGTGGCCTTGAGTCTCCTGGAGGCATTTGCTTTGCAGGTTTTTTGTGTGCAATACATCCACTCTCTAGTTTTGCCGTGCTGTTGCCTGAATTGCATCAGTTGAAGGTGGCATGGGGCTCTGAGATGCATGGTTTCTCTCTCTCTCCAAACTATCATGTTTGGGTTTTCCAGGTGTGATTGGAGTAGGACATTACTGCAGCCAGAGAGGCTTTATGGAGGAAGTGAGAGCTACAGTCTCCAAGCTGGTGCCACTGACCCGCAAGCTGTGGCAAATGACTAAGATCAAGATGCTGCCAACCCCTGCCAAATTTCATTATGTGTTCAATCTCCGAGACCTTTCCAGGATTTGGCAAGGGATGCTGAATACCACCTCAGAAGTAATCAATGAATCAAATGTAAGTAGTGCATGTGGTGCCTTCACATATTGCGGATTGGCATCATGATTTATTTGAGATGCTTCAGGTTTTTTGCACTTTGGGGATACTTTGATGATAAACACAGTACAGTAGGAATCAGAGAAGCAGCCCTGTTCAGTAAACTGAACACTGGTTTACATTCACAAATGATAAAATACAGTGGTACCTCAGGTCACATACACTTGAGGTTACATACGCTTCAGGTTACAGACTCCGGTAACCCGGAAATAGTACCTTGGGTTAAGAATTTTACCTCAGGATGAGAACAGGAATCATGTGCCAGCGGCAGCAGGAGGCCCCATTAGCTAAAGTGATACCTCAGGTTAAGAACAGTTTCAGGTTAAGAACGGACCTCCGGAATTAATTAAGTATGTAACCAGTGGTACCACTGTAAAAGGAAGAAGACCCTGCTGAGTTCCAAAGGTTTACTCTTGGAAGGTTGGGTTTTTCCCCTGCAGTACAACTGATTATGGTTTCCATGATTTTTGGAAGGCCAGGGCTGCAGCTGGAAGGAATGTTTATGGAGCCGGGTGGCCATGCTCCCCTCTCCCCAACCCATGTTCAGTAAGGGCAATGTTTCCTGCCCCCAAGTCTTTCCTACATCACCAATTAAACTGCAGTCACGTACTTGGGAAGAAGAAGAGAACCATCAAGCAGTATTGGTACCCAAAACATTAGATTAGATAAAGAAGCAGCTTAAAATATCAAGTAAAGAAGACAAATAAGGTTGTGTGTGTGTGTGTGTGTGTGTGTGTGTGTGTGTGTGAATTTCCCCCTTCTGATCCTATTCAAAGATGGCATCCTATCCCTGGCCTTTGACACTTCCTATGTGTTTTTTTGACACACCGTATTTCTCCAATTGAAAACTGTTTTGACTGATTGTAATACACTATTGTATCTTCCCACGGCTGTAACCTACCCTGGGAGCTTATGATGAAGGGTGAGAAAGTCTGCTCAAATTCCTTTTTTCTTAAGCACAGGTGCTAAGAAAAGTTTTTCTATGTAAGTCCATTCTCCAAGGAACGGATCACTGTTGCGTTAAACCCTTGATGGCCAATTAGCAAATTAATGGTTGATCGTCTGGGGATGCCCTTAGGTGAACATTATGCACCTGCAAATCAGGTCTTACTCAGGTGTTACCACTTTGTGATATTTTTATTGTAATGATCATCATGTTTTAGTAGACCCTATTTTTGTGTGTGTGTGAGAGAGAAGGGAGAGAGAGAGAGAGAGAGAGAGAGAGAGATTGAGATTGTTTTTTAAAGAGAGATCTGGATGCTGAGAGAAAAAAAACCTAATTGGAAGCAAAAAGGAACATTCAGTTTTTCTTTTCTCCTTTTTTATCTCTGGACAGGTGCTCATAAAACTGTGGAAGCATGAATGTAAGCGTGTTATTGCTGACCGTTTCACAACTCCCGAGGATGTTACTTGGTTTGATCTGGCACTGGCAAAACTTGTTGAAGGGGAACTTGGCAGTGATAAAAAGACCCTGGTGGATCCTGGCACGGATGCATACTTTGTGGATTTCTTAAGAGATGCCCCTGAAGCTACAGGTAAAAATCTAAACTGAAAACCATCTGTCTGACATAAGGAAAATGAAGTGGTCATAGACAGGGGATGTCTACAAGATGTCCACTTTGGAAAGACATGGTATCTTGACAACAAACAGGGAAATAATAAAATCATAATATTTACAATGTATAATATTGCCTTGATAACTAGGCACTGTGTTGTGATTCTGAGGATGCTTTAGTTGTTTTCCCATTTATTGGGGGGGGGGCCCTCTATTCTTGGCACTGCCAGCTCAGAGTGAGCACAAAAGTGAAGCACTGGGCTGCTGGAGTCAACTAATGTGTTGGTGCAAACAAGACACTAGTCTGTCTTGTCACACTACAGAAAGCAATTTTTTCTAGGTAGGTGTAGGTACCAGAGTATAAAGAAGCATGCATAGGCTAGACCTCTATTGAATATAGTTGTTAACAAGGATGGGGGAGAGATTTGGTTGTTTGAATCTGCCTAATTCACATTTTCCCAAATAATACGAGACACAGCCATCTGTCAAATGTATACCTCTGAATGTTGCAATGGAGTTCTCCAATTCAACACAGGAATGAGTCCATCATCATAAGCATCAGGCAAAATTACATACAAAAATGTGCACATTAGGAGAAAGGATGGCTTCAAGACCAATGTGGAAACAACAGCAACAAAAAATGTGGAAATAGTAATAATAATTATTTCCACATTGGTTGTGGTTGTTATATTTATGTGCCACTCATCCGACTGTGTTGTCCCAGCCACAATGCGCAGCTTCCAACAAAATATTTAAAACACAATAAAACACCAGCAATTAAAAACTTCCCTGAATAGGGCTGCCTTAAGATGTCTTCTAAAAGTCAAATAGTTGCTTATCTATTTGACATCCGATGGGAGGGTGTTCCACAGGGCTGGCACCACTACCGAGAAGGCCCTCTGTCTGGTTCCCTGTAACCTCACTTCTTGCAGTGAGAGAACCGCCAGAAGGCCCTCGGAGCTGGAAAGTTTGGGCTGAACAGTGGGGGTTGGTGACGCTCCTTCAGGTATCCTGAGCCGAGGCTGTTTAGGGCTTTAAAGGTCTACACCATCACTTTGAATGTGGTGAATTAAGCTCAAGACTGGGGGGAGGGGGAGGCGGGGAATGAGAAATTGAAAGAACCTGAAACTGACACATTTCATTCACCCCTCATTGTTCTTCACAAAAAATGCTTTCTATGGAAAAAGGATGTGATTTTCATTCTTTTTCCTCAAAAGAAACATATTTTATTTCAAACTAGGTGTGGAGAAGGAAAAATCTGTAAAAGGTAAGCTGCAGGTGCCTGAGTCAGCTGGAATTTAGATATTTGTCTAGAATTTCTTTTTTTAAGGGTTTGAGTTCTGTATCCAGCTGTGCATGTTTAGTTTCATAGAAGTCGGTGCATCTTAAGCATGTCTAATATGTTCAGAGACGGTGGCCTTGAATTATCACTATCACTATTTGCTTTGAAACAACTGTAGCTTAAACAGGGAACAACTTAAGCACATAGCATGTTTGGGCTTGCACAACCTTCATCTTGACGGCTGATAAGGGCAGAGCTGTATTTAAGGATTGCTATCCTGTTCAGCAGATGTAAATACTTCAACTTCATAACTGAGCTTTCTCTATATAGGGAAAGGTAACAGCTTCAAAAATTTGCCTCAATGAGTAATAACATTTAAGAAGAAGAAAAACTACACAAACCCCTATAAACTGTGAAGTATTCATAGGATGGCATTTTTATAGGACCTTTCCTATGGTGGAGGAATAAAACCAGAAATTCTGTAATCTGCATAATTTTACACTACAGTGGAACCTTGTTTCTCGAACTTAATCCGTTCCGGGAGTCCGTTCGACTCCTGAATCCATTCGAAAACCAAGGTGTGGCTTCCTATTGGCTGCAGGAGCTTCCTGCCCTCAAATAGAAGCTGTGTCAGATGTTCAGCGTCCAAATAACGTTCAAAAACACTTACTTCCTGGTTTTCAGCTTTTGGGAGCCAAAACGTATAAGTACCAAGGCGTTTGAGAACCAAGGTACGACAATCAACATTTTTAGAAGCTGTTTTAAATAATGGCATGAAATCCTTCATTCAGCTTTTGAGATGAATTTATTGTGTACAATTAGCAGCAGGTTTAGCCCTGCATTTGCATGTTTCAATAGCTACTAACTGTGGGATTTTACTTCCGTTGACTGTTAATGGGAAAATGCAGCACCTGCTTTCATATACACGAGTTTATGCTAAAAGTAGTGAGCTTTGGCATGCAAACAACGCACAGCATGTAGAGAAATGTTTCTTGCAGAGCGGTACTCTATGGAATTTGTATGTTATGCTTGGGGAGAGAGGCTTCCTTCTTCCTCCTTTTGCAGCATCCAGGTTGCTCAACGTTGCTTCAAGTGCTCAGTAGCTCCTTACATGAAGCAGCCAACGTTGTTGGCACTGAAAGAATTAGGAGCAGATGAAGTGGGAAGGGAATTAGCCACTTCTTCCTTGGGGAAGTGAACTGCAGGAACGTGGCTTGAATACCAGCAAAACAATAGCTCACTTTTAAACCTTCAAAAATGGTTCAGTCTCGTTTGTTTAAAATGTATTTTGCAGGAATGGCAAAACTTCACACTTCGCAAAAGCGATTTTTTATTTTTATTTTAGATCAGACGTTGTTGCTCTCTCCTTAAAGACTCTACTGATTCTTCTCCACCTGCAGGAAGTCGCCCACAGCAATCTATTGCTGCCCTGGGCTCCTTTAATAATAAAAATCTTTTTCCTAGCCCTCCCCTCACTGCTTCAGTAACCAAGGTAGCCTGTAGCTTACTCCTTCACTCGACCAACTTGCCTTTTATCTCCCAGCACCCATGTCTCAGAAATTCCAAAACTGTGTGCTGGGACGCACTATTATTCTGTAAAAGAACTGGGAGCACCTTCACACATATAGCCAATCTGAAACGGGATAGAATAATCTGGAATGGCAGTGTCTGAGCTAGCCAAAACAACACATGACCAGTTTTGGCGCATCAAGCCACAGAAACCATGTGACCTGCAATGAAAACCATGTCTTATTACCAAATATTTGAGAAGATGCACTCTATCACATATGAAAAGCCTCTCTGTAATTGTCTCCGCTGTCAGAAAACTACCCCATCCAGTATCTTTTTAGCTTTTTGACTTGCTTGTATATAAAATGCAATTATCTCTTGAAATGAATGAATAAAAAACTATCTGAAAGAGCACATTTTAAGCTTTATCCGGATACAAAACAAGCTGAATTTACATACAATTAAACATTTACTGTGACATTTTTCAAAAGAATTTTTTGTTTTAAAAGATAAAAACCAATGCTTAAGCGCTAATATTTTTCCTTGGGGGGATTTTAAATACCACATGTCTAAATTAAACTTTTACTGTACACTTTTCTGCATATTTTAGTGTATAAAGCTAATCCTAATTCCTGCCCCAAAGGGGGGAAAATACATCTATATGCATATTATTCTGTTGGATGGTTGCATAAATTAATAATAAATAATATCACAAGCATGATGCCCTGAGTTTATATCAATGTTTATAGAAGTAATTAAAATAACTAAACTATTTGAGCCAATTTTAGTGAGAAAAATGCATTTTACACAAATGTTTACCAGCAGCTATAAAAAGTTGAACTAAGCTATTCAAATATTGCAATTAATTACAAATACAAAGTTTATTATTATTATTATTATTATTCCTGAAATGACATAAAGCACATGTTCCTTTTGAGTTGAATAAATTGTTGCAAGCACAGAAATAAGTGCACATGTTTCTGCGATACAGTATAGCATAACAGCCATGATTCAGACAAACTGAAGTATTTTGCACCCCTATTGACTTCAATGAGAAAGTTAAGTATTTAACAGTGCAACTGTATACATGCCTTCTCAAAAGTAAGTCCCACTGAGTTCATTGTGGTTTACTCCCAGGTAAGTGGGTACAGAATTGTGGCCTACATCTCTCTTTAATTAAAGATCCTGAATTGGACATTTCATCCCAAATCAAATCTAGTTAATTTGCTTTATCAGTCACTTTAAATGTTCATTGAAACAGTCTTTACAATCACTACTGTTATTATTTCTATTACTATTACTTTTGTTTCCACCACTATTCATAAACAGGTGGTTCTGTTTGGATTAGTAGTCTCTTTCTCAATTCCTCATGGGCAAGAGAAGACATTACAATTAGGACACCCAAGAGCAGAGCAGTACGTTTTTAAAAAAATCACCCCTTGTCCTTCATATGAACATGTCACATATATTTTTTGATCACAGGAGAGGAGCCGGATGAAACAGAAGTTGACATGCCTAAAATCTATGAACCCATTGCCTCGTTTGAGCACCTGAAGGAACGTTTGAACATGTTCTTACAAATATACAACGAGAGTGTCCGTGGGACAGGAATGGACTTGGTGTTTTTTGAAGATGCGATGATTCATTTAGTGAAGGTACCAATGGCCATGACAATCCATTTCACTTCAGAAATTCTTAATCCTGAAAATGTTAAGCGAACTAGGCTAGTCTCACATCTACAAACTCTGAAGTTGCTTCAAACAGAAAGAATTAAAAGGTTATAGACTCTTTTAGATTAAGCCCTTAGAGTTCCATATTTAAATGGTATAGGTCATCCTCCACAGCTTCCAGATTTTTTTGACTTTTTTACTACAGGTCCCATTCCCCCCTAGCCAGTGTGGCCAGTGGTCAAGGTTGATGGAAGTTGAAGCCCAAAACATCTGGAGGACACCAGGTTGGGGGAAAGCTGAAGAGCCGGCAGTGAGAGGATGGGTGGTAGAAACTTATTGGAGGCATAGCTGTATGATATCTAAGCTAGTCTGTTGCCCTTAGGTATGGAAGACACTGTCCCATTGCCACTGTTAATTTGAAATTCAGAAGCCATTCATGAAAGGGAAGGGGAGCCGTCTTGTCCTTTGCCTCGGGTGGCAAAATGTCTGGGACAGCTCTGGAGATTAGGTTTAAGGGTCAAGGCAAGGCCTCTGGGATCTGCAATTGCAGGAAAATAATAATAATAATAATAATAATAATAATAATAATAATAATAATAATAATTTATTTATATCCCGCCCATCTGGCTGGGTTTCCCCAGCCACTCTGGGCGGCTTCCAACAGAATATTAAAATACAATAATCTAGTAAACATTAAACGCTTCCCTAAACAGGGCCACCTTCAGATGTCTTCTAAAACCATCACAGGAGCCTGATTAGTACCTTGTGATTAGAACTATGTACCTCACCATCAATCTTGTGCTGTATTGCAGATCTCTCGAGTCATTCGCACTCCTTGTGGAAATGCTCTGCTTGTCGGAGTTGGCGGGTCTGGAAAGCAGAGCTTGACTAAGCTGGCATCGTTCATAGCTGGCTACGACATGTTCCAGATCACATTAACAAGGTAGGTTGTTGAACAAAATTGTGGTTTGAGCATTTAGAATGAAAGAGCATGCATTTGGCTCATACGGAACTTGTTCTCCCTGGCATAGGTCTTGATCAGATCTTCCTTTTTTAAAAAAAGAAAGAAAAAAAGTTTGATGCAAAGAAAGATGCCATGCCTGTTCAGGATATCAACTAAAGTTTTAACTTGTAAAAATCAAAACAAGGATACACAACAAATTACTATTAGGGAAGAAAACATTTTGTGTGCTGTTTCTCATGTCTAAAACATCTTTCTGGAAGAACAAGAACTCTGAGAAGAAAATAATAATAATAATAATAATAATAATAATAATAATAATAATAATTTATTATTTATACCCCACCCATCTGGCTGGGTTTCCCCAGCCACTCTGGGCGGCTTCCAACAAAACACTAAAATACAATAACCTATTAAACATTAAAAGCTTCCCTAAACAGGGCTGCCTTCAGATGTCTTCTAAAAGTTTGGTAGTTATTTTTCTCTTTGACATCTGGTGGGAGGGCGTTCCACAGGACGGGTGCCACTACAGAGAAGACCCTCTGCCTGGTTGCCTGTAACTTGGCTTCTCGCAGCGAGGGAACCGCCAGAAGGCCCTCGGTGCTGGACCTCAGTGTCTGGGCTGAATGATGGAGGTGGATACGCTCCTTCAGGTATACTGGGCTGAGGCCGTTTAGGGCTTTAAAGGTCAGCACCAACACTTTGAATTGTGCTCGGAAACGTACTGGGCTCATGTTCATCAATCTGAAAAATGACAGGTGCCCCAACCCCTTTTCTCAGAAAGTCCTACCCCACCACACATTTAGAGAGAGAGAGAGAGAGAGAGAGAGAGAGAGAGAGAGAGAGATTTTATACCACTTTTTTTGTAACTTAAAGGTTTGTGATGTTTCTTAACGAATCTAAAGGTTTGCCGAGGTATGCATGCATGAGGCCCACTCGTATGACAAAGGTTTCCAGCGAAGCATATTCCTTCTTTCCCCTTCAACTGTCCACAGCAGGCAGCAAGATGACTAACCTAGTTTTTGACAGGTGATGATGTGGAACAGAAAATCCAGTTGACTCACAAGTCATGCACATTTAACTTGTGAAATCACAGCTTTACACACTTGGCCTATTCTGCACACTTGGGATTCTGCACATCCTTACCAAGGAAGAGGTTCAACTGAGCTGAATGGCACTTACTTCTAAGTGAAGAGGCATAGGATTGTATTGTGTAGCTCAAAAAACAACAGCCAATGAAAGAAGAATAATCTGAAGGAAAAGGTCTTGGCAAAAAAAGCCATGTTTGCTGGGAGGCACCTTTCCTTGCATGAATTTTTCCATTGGTGGGCCCAGGGAGCCTCGCTTACCAATGCCCTTGTTTTTTTTCTTTCCAAAGGTCTTATAACACATCCAACCTAATGGAAGATTTGAAGCATCTGTATAGGACTGCTGGACAGCAAGGAAAAGGCATCAGCTTCATCTTTACAGATAATGAGATAAAAGATGAGGCTTTCTTGGAATACATGAACAATGTCCTGTCTTCCGGAGAGGTACGATGTTGTTGTTGTTGTTTGGTCATTTAGTCGTGTCCAACTCTTTGTGACCCCATGGACCAGAGCACGCCAGGCACTCCTGTCTTCCACTGCCTCCCGCAGTTTACTCAAATTCATGCTGGTAGCTTCGAGAACACTATCCAACCATCTCGTCCTCTGTCATCCCCTTCTCCTTGTGCCCTCAATCTTTCCCAACATCAGGGTCTTTTCCAGGGAGTCTTCTCTTCTCATGAGGTGGCCAAAGTACTGGAGTCTCAGCTTCAGGATCTGTCCTTCCAGTGAGCACTCAGGGCTGATTTCCTTCAGAATGGATAGGTTTGATCTTCTTGCAGTCCATGGGACTCTCAAGAGTCTCCTCCAGCACCATAATTCAAAAGCATCAATTCTTCGACGATCAGCCTTCTTTATGGTCCAGCTCTCACTTCCATACATCACTACTGGGAAAACCATGGCTTTCACTATACAGACCTTTGTTGGCAAAGTGATATCACTGCTTTTTAAGATACTGTCTAGGTTTGTCATTGCTTTTCTCCCAAGAAGCAGGTGTCTTCTAATTTTGTGGCTGCTGTCACCATCTGCAGTGATCATGGAGCCCAAGAAATAAAATCTCTCACTGCCTCCATTTCTTCCCCTTCTATTTGCCAGGAGATGATGGGACCAGTGGCAATGATCTTAGTTTTTTTAATGTTGAGCTTCAGACCATATTTTGCGCTCTTCTCTTTCACCCTCATTAAAAGGTTCTTTAATTCCTCCTCACTTTCTGCCATCAATGTTGTGTCATCTGCATATCTGAGGTTGTTGATATTTCTTCCGGCAATCTTAATTCCAGCTAGGGAGTACGATATTCTTGCCCAAATCCACACACCCCTGCTGCTTTTTCGTTTGTTGCTCCTTCCTTCTGCCCTTGGTGACCAAACAGCCAAGAGAGGGACTTGCAGAGGGAATGCTTCCGAATGATAGTGGGATTAGATGCTTTGCTTAAAGTTAGGGCAATGCTTTAATGGCAGATTAACCCGCTAAGGCTGCATTCGTATGTACACATACGAGGAAATCATCTCCGCTGAGCACAATGGAACCTACTTCTGAGTAAAAGTGCAAAGCTGTAAAGCTTTAGGCAGTTAATTAGGGGGATGCAGTTTTAATCAGTGGGAGCAAATCCTAATTGGTGGGACACACACATTTGTTTGTTGATGATATTTTGGTTCTTAGAATCCTAGAACTGTAGAGTTGGAAAGGGACTCTGAAAATCATCTAGTCCAAGCCTCTGAAATGAAGGAATGTGCAGCTGTCACGTATAGGGACCTGCAACCTTGACATTATCAGCACCATGATCTAACCAGCTGATCTGTTAGTGTGTTGAAATAACAGCAAGTGAAAAATAAAATTAAAGGTGGCATTCGAACCATTAGTACTCTGTCTCCAGTATCTCAGAAAGATACCTCTGTTGATTTTTTTTGGCAATATATGAATTAATTACTGATCAGTTAAAAATCAGATGCATAATGAGCTGAAAGTTCCATAATCTTCTAGTAGTTGGCTGTAACTGAAATACATCAGTATTAAAAATATATATTTTCACCCTAAGGTTTCCAACTTGTTTGCCCGTGATGAAATAGATGAAATCATTGGTGATCTCATACCTGTTATGAAGAAGGAGCACCCACGCCGGCCTCCGACCAATGAGAACTTGTATGATTATTTCATGACTCGCGTGCGTCAGAACCTGCACGTAGTTCTTTGCTTTTCACCAGTGGGTGAAAAATTCCGGAACCGAGCTCTGAAGTTCCCTGCGCTGATTTCTGGTTGCACTATAGACTGGTTCAGCCGCTGGCCAAAAGACGCTCTGGTTGCAGGTGAGTATTAATGAACTATGTTGTTGTAGCCGATTTGCTGTAGATCAGATGCAATGGATCAGAGGATGAGTAAACTCCCAATGTTGTAGTCCAACTCCCGTCAGCCCCAGAAAGCATGGCCAATGGTCAGGGATGATAGGAGCTATAGTCCAAAATGTCCAGAGGGCTGCAGGTTTGCCATCTCTGCAATAGATGATAGGTAATGACTTCAGCAGGACGTGGGTGGCGCTGTGGGTTAAACCACAGAGCCTAGGACTTGCCGATCAGAAGGTCGGCGGTTCGAATCCCCGCGATGGGGTGAGCTCCCGTTGCTCAGTCCCTGCTCCTGCCAACCTATCAGTTCAAAAGCACGTCAAAGTGCAAGTAGATAAATAGGTACCACTCCGGCAGGAAGGTAAATGGCGTTTCCATGTGCTGCTCTGATTCGCCAGAAGCGGCTTAGTTATGCTGGCCACATGACCCGGAAGCTGTACGCCAGCTCGCTCGGCCAATAAAGTGAGATGAGCGCCGCAACCCCAGAGTCTGCTATGACTGGACCTAATGGTCAGGGGTCCCTTTACCTTTACCTAATGACTTCAACAGTAGAAGGATTGTGCCTGTAGCAAATTGAACTAACTTTGGATCTGGTTCTCCTCCTGGAAATGAGGTTGGAACCTCCTTGGTGGCATAATTTTTGAAAAATCGTGCCAAAATTTGATAGGATACCAAGGAACTTCTCTCACTGCATATAAAAAGTTGATTATGTCAGCATTTGTCCTCAAACCCATCTGAACAATATATTTAAAAGTTGATATTTTTACATAGCTCACTAGGTTCTGGAAATGTTTGGGATGATTCAATGTGTCCTTAAAACACCTTTTCTAAGAATCCTCTAAGTAATCCTGCATAAACTGCTGCCTTTAATATTTTATTTACGTATCCCAGTAGGTTTCTGGGCACAATTCAAAGTGTGATTTAAAGCCCTAAATCAGGGGTAGGCAACCTAAGGCCTGGGGGCCGGATGCAGCCCAACTGCCTTCTCAGTCCGGCCTGCAGACAGTCTGGGAGTCAGCGTGTTTTTACATGAGTAGAATGTGTCCTTTTATTTAAAATGCATCTCTGGGTTATTTGTGGGGCATGGGAATTCGTTCATTCCCCCCCCAAAAAAATATAGTCCAGCCCACCACATGGTCTGAGGGACAGTGGACCAGCCCAGGGCTGAAAACAGTTGCTGACCCCTGCCCTAAATGGCCTCAGCCCAGTATACCTGAAGGAGTGTCTCCACCCCCATCATTCAGCCCAGACACTGAGGTCCAGCACCGAGGGCCTTCTGGCGGTTCCCTCACTGTGAGAAGCAAGGTTACAGGGAACCAGGCAGAGGACCTTCTCAGTAGTGGCGCCCACCCTGTGGAGCGCCCTCCCATCAGATGTCAAGGAAATAAACAACTATTTTATTTTTAGAAGACATCTATGACTTTTAGTCAGATGACTTTTAGAAGACATCTGAAGTCAGCCCTGTTTAAGGAAGCTTTTAATATTTGATGAATTATTGTAGTTTAATATTTTGCTGGAAGCTGCCCAGAGTAGCTGGGGAAACGCAGCCAGATGGGCGGGGTATGTATGTATGTATGTATAAATAAATAAATAAATAAATAATATTATTTATTAAACTGTGAGAGGGCAGTCTGCATGTTAGTGAATGAGAGAGCATCTATAAAACCTACTACACATTTTAGTTTCTTTCTTAAAACAAGTGCCTTGATGTGAGAAATGCAAATGCCAGAAATAATGATGCCACTTACCTGTTCTCTGAGCACAGGGATTCCTAATCCCATCAAGACAAGAATACCAGCATAACTACCCAATAATTACAAAAAGAGGATTACCCAGCAGTGAAAAGAGATAAGCGCTAAGATGATTTCACTTCTGGGAGGATAACCAGAGAGGCCTGTGACATGCAAATTTTAAAAAGCCAGAAATAAGAACTTATAAAATTGAAAAAACCAAGAAACAAGCATTGCCCAGACAAGTGCAGCAATTAAAAATTGTGATTTCTGTGGGCACACTGTTCAGTTATTTGGAGTGGCATGGCTGTCATTGGCTTAAAATTATTGATGTTGCAAAATTGCACGTACAGTGGTACCTCGGGTTAAGAACTTAATTTGTTCTGGAGGTCTGTTCTTAACCTGAAACTGTTCTTAACCTGAATCACCACTTTAGCTAATGGGGCCTCCTGCTTCCGCTGCGCCGCCGCTGCACGATTTCTGTTCTCATCCTGAAGCAAAGTTCTTAACCCGAGGTACTATTTCTGGGTTAGCGGAGTCTGTAACCTGAAGCGTATGTAACCCGAGGTACCACTGTATATCGTATCCGTGAATTACTGCTGGTGGGAAATCAGAAATGCATTGTAGTGCCTGAGCAAAAGTATGCCTTGTGAGGAAACAGGCTTGCATGTTGGGCCCAGCTCTCATGAGGCCGGGAATGACAGTTGACAAGGAGAGGAGAGATCCAAGAGAGTAGGGATGTAAGGGATCAATCTAGGATAATTTTCAGGATTGTCCAGGTTGGAGGAAGAGGAGGAGTTGGCTTGGTTATCCATGTTTTCTTCACAGTTCGTTTCTGGAGTGAGCTCAATGGTGGCTGAGTGAAATTAAGGGGAAGCCCCTGAGGCAATTTCTCTGTAGCATTAAACCTGTAAATCAGGGGTAAGAGAGTCAGTGTGGTGTAGTGGTTAAGAGCAGCGGACTCATAATGTGGTGAACTGGGTTCGCGTCTCCGCTCCTCCACATGCAGCTGCTGGGTGACCTTGGGCTAGTCACACTTCTCTTTGAGACTCCTTAGGGTAGTGATAAAGCGGGATATCAAATCCAAACAACTCTTCTTCTTCATCTTCATCTTCATCTTCATCTTCATCTTCTTAATCTACACTTGGTCCTTTGAACTTTCTCCAGGCCACTCCCCACTGTTTCCTCACTCTGAGGGTTTTTTGGGTGCCTGGAATTTTTTCTTGAACTCTAATAATGCTTCTTGCTTGTCAAGATGGGGAATTCAGAGGGGAATGAGAGTGCCTTTACAAGCTGGCCTACAGTCCAAAGGTAACGTTAACCTTTGTTGCTCCACCCACTTTTGCCTTTGGTCCCGCCCCTTGCAGGCATCTGACCCTAAATGTCTGCCCGGAAGTGAATGTTGCTTAAAAACGTTCCACATCTCTGAGGTTTCTTCTGTACATAAACGAAGGAAACTCTTTTCCTTTCTCCTTCCAGTGTCTGAACATTTCTTGTCCTCCTACGAAGTTGACTGCACTGACGAGATCAAAAGTGAGATGGTGCAGTGCATGGGCTCCTTCCAGGATGGAGTTGCTGAGAAGTGTGTTGACTACTTCCAGAGATACCGTCGGTCTACACACGTGACCCCCAAATCTTATCTGTCTTTTATTCAGGGGTATAAAGCGATATACAAGGAGAAGCATGCTGAGGTGCAAACGTTGGCCAACAGGTGAAGAGTTTGCTTCGATATTTCCCGCTTCATTTACTCTTCTCTAAATATTTTTACACGTTAGCCAGTATTCTCATTATGACTTCTCGTTGGACTACTCTGAATTTTCACATTTGGGGCCAAACCAGAGAGTCAGGTGAAATGTACCTAAGAGTGTACATGGTTTGATTGACTGTGCATTGCTCTGGTTGCCTTCGAGATGAAATATTGTAAATGTCAATAATAGTTACGTTCGGCCACAGTTGCTATATGTTGCAGTGTTAATGTGTGTTAGCGGTGATGGTGCTGAATTGGTGATTCCGTACATTGTCAAAGAAAGGTGGTTTGTGTCTCTGCCTTCCACCCCCTGGTGAGCTGCTAACAGATGCATTAGTTGAAAATATATATCATAAATACTTTGTTTTCAAGATCTGAACTGTGAAATTTGATTGAGACTTCTGATCAGTTCACCTAATCCAGGTTTGAAAGATACTTGCGCCTTTTGGGGACTTCGATCCTGCTGGAATTTTTTTGTTTGTTTTTAATGAATCATCATCATCATCGTCATCCATCTTTATTGCAGTCCAGAGACCCAACAAATCATTACAAAGCAATACACAATTCATACAGCCTACCTCCAGGTTAAACAAGCATTTTGTTCAGAATATAGGGATTATTTGTTCTTGCAACCACCGATAAAAACTTTGCCACTGCTAATGTTCTAGCATTTGTCCGGTCTTCCAATAGGAACCTGACATAGTGAGCCTCTGATTTTCCTGGGAAAGGTACCAGAAAGGATAGTATCAGTTCAGCCCTGGCTTGCTCATATTTTGCACAATGCAACAAAATATGTTTTATGGAATCGATGTCTTGAGCACATGAGCAAAGTCTGTCCTGGTAGGGAACTCCTCTCAACCTGCCATCCAACACTGCTGAAGGAACAACATTTAGTCTGGCTTTGGTGAAAAGCCTTTGATAGTTTGGTACTGTCAGGTTTTTAATATAAGATGTTAACTTAAAGACATGCCCATATTGTACTCCTACTGCCAGCGGACTACAGATTGCGTGTGATTGAGATCGCAAGTCACTGTGTGCATTATCCCATAATCTTTGCTTTAACATCTTTTGGGCATCAATCTTTTTTAATTGATGTACGTTAAAATACAGGATGAATACTGGACTGGAGAAGCTGAAAGAGGCCTCTGAATCAGTAGCTGCTCTGAGCAAAGAGCTGGAAGCCAAAGAGAAAGAGCTGCAGGTTGCCAATGAAAAAGCCGATATGGTAAGGCCAGCTTTGATTTTCATGCTTTAGTGGAAAGAAAGGCCCCTACAAAGAGGAGTCATGGGGATCTTGTTGCTTGTTTATTGAAAAATGAAATGAAAAGAAAAACCCTTAAAGAAAATTAAATATTTTGTCCAGGAAACATTTCTACTGTAATAGCAAAGATCTCTTAAATTTGCTTTCTTTCTGTTGGCGTTTGGTTTCCTCAATAGGTGTTAAAAGAAGTCACTGTAAAAGCGCAGGCTGCTGAAAAGGTGAAGGCAGAAGTACAGAAAGTGAAAGACAAAGCTCAGGCTATTGTCGACAAAATTTCGGCAGACAAGGGTATTGCTGAGGAAAAACTAGAAGCCGCCAAGCCTGCCTTAGAAGAGGCTGAGGCTGCTTTGCAGGTTAGTGCAGGACAAGTGGAAAGTGTTAGCTATTTGTGATAAAATGGACACCTTACACAAGACTTGAAGATAAATCTTTACTTGTCAGGAGAAGAGCTGTCGGTGAGGATTCAATGATAGATGGTTCAGATGTCAAACTGCACCTCCTAATTCTGTGCTGTTTTCAATACCCCAGACTATCAAGCCTGCAGACATTGCCACTGTCCGTACTTTGGGTCGACCACCTCATCTTATCATGCGCATCATGGATTGTGTGTTGCTGCTGTTCCAGAGGAGGGTAAACGCTGTCAAAATTGACCAGGAGAAAAACTGCACCTTTCCCTCCTGGCAAGAGTCCTTGAAGCTGATGACAGCAGGGAACTTCTTACAGAACCTGCAGGTGTGTCAAAGGCCTTGATCCGATCAGAACCAGAGACAGTGCGTGTGGGCCTGATGCATCAGAACAAAACATATTCAGTGAATTTTTGAAGCCCAAACACTGTATATCTTCTTTTTCTTCTTTGGTGATCACTCGTAGCCGAGTAAGATTGTCTTCCATAAACATGGTTTTAACAATGAGTCCGTAAGTGACTGTGGAGGCCAATTCTGGATCCACACGTCCTTCCACAGTGGGGACATAGGCTTACGGGTTGGAGTTGATCATGGTGAGGGTTTGCCAAGTGTGCCTTCCTCTTAGCACATTTCTCCCTTGCGTCCTGAGTTCGAGTATCTTCAAAGCCCATGACACCTTTGGTAAAGGCTGTTCTCCAACTGGAGCGCTCACAGGCCAGTGTTTCCCAGTTGTCAGTGTTTATACTACATTTTTTTAGATTTGCCTTGAGACAACTGGAAGACAAATCTAGCCTCCCAAAGAATTTGCAACCTGTCCCCCTTCTCCCAAACCTATTTAAAGCATTTTTACCTACTTCTCAGGTCTAAAAAAGAGCCACACATCTGTAAATCACCTGATGTTGCATGATGTTGGAGCATGCTGTCAGCTGATTGGTGCTTTACATTGAGCCTGGCTATGTTCATTGGTAGATGCTGTTCGAAAACAAACTGAACCGACAAATGGGCACCTACAAATGGACAATTTCAAAGGGGCTCATTGTTACCGCCAATCAGCTGATTTATGCTGTCAGCTAGCTCTGCTTGCCAAGGAACTATCAGAAGACACTTTCAGCTCTTGATTGTTTCCAACCATAGAGATCCCTCAGCACTGAGGTGTATGTGTGTTAGCGACATGGAATTTTATGCATATATGTGCCCACTTTAGCATGCCACTATCTCATGTGAAAGGACTGTTGCATTCCCAGTAAATGCCCGGAGGATTTTTGCCCCCAATTAATTCCTCCAGAAGTACTGTTAAAAACAAGGGGCCTGATTAAGATTCATGAAAACAAACAATCCCCAGTTCCAGGACTGGCCACGGTTTATTAAATTGGAATTCCCCTGAAGACCGTATATGTGGAAAATTAAATAGCCCAGGTTTTATTAACGCAGACAGCAATGTTACCGAAATAGTAGCTTGTGTTGACATAAAACAAGGTGTAAAATTCAGATTACAAAGGTGTAAAATTCAAGAACATAAGATGCAATGCAGAACAGGAGTGATTGTATTGCAAGTGCAATAAAAGGAAACAGCCTTAGGATGATTCAGGAGGCCAATTAGACACTTGGCCGAAATGGAAAACTGTGTTTACAAGAACAGCATGGACTTGCTAGGGAAGAAAGGAGATACGAAGGCAGCACACAGGGTAATTCAATGGAGGTTTGGCAGGAGAAAAACAGGACCTAGGACTGATTTAGAAGTAGCAACACTCTTGTGTGTAGGTATTTATAGGATTATTCAAATCACCGTCTACATCACACTAAAAGAAGTGATGAACTTAGTGATTGCTAAGTTAGGATTTCTCCTCCCAGCAATTACAAAAGCATGACCTTAAGGAGGATATGTTATTGATGGTACGTAGAATTTAAATAAAAAGTACACAGGGGGAGGAACGCAGGTGGCACTGTGGGTTAAACCACAGAGCCTAGGACTTGCCAATCAGAAGGTCGGTGGTTCGAATCCCTGTGACGGGGTGAGCTCCCATTGCTCAGTCCCTGCTCCTGCCAACCTAGCAGTTCGAAAGCACGTCAAAGTGCTGGTAGATAAATAGGTACCGCTCTGGCGGGAAGGTAAACACCGTTTCTGTGTGCTGTTCTGGTTCGCCAGAAGCGGCTTAGTCATGCTGGCCACATGACCCGGAAGCTGTATGCCGGCTCCCTCGGCCAATAAAGCGAGATGAGCGCCGCAACCCCAAAGTCGGCCACGGCTGGACCTAATGGTCAGGGGTCCCTTTACCTTTTACACAGAGCCTATTTAGCAAAACAGTTTCACAAGATGATGATATGATGAATGAGGCATATTTGGTGCAGCTTTTAAAATAGCCTTTAGTGACCCTTGAGATACTGTTCTAAAGTCAATAGGGAGTCACCTAAGGTTTGCATCTCTGTTACTGTTTGCCTTTCTTAGTGTGAGCATGCTTCGAGATTAATTTAGGATGGTGAAAGTACACTTCATTTTGGGCGAGTCAGTGGAGCTAAACTATCTTTTCCGTGATATCTCTAGCAATTTCCAAAAGATACAATAAACGAAGAAGTAGTGGAGCTCTTGAGCCCTTACTTTGAAATGTCAGACTACAATATTGAGACAGCTAGGAGGGTTTGTGGAAACGTGGCTGGCATTTGCTCATGGACCAAAGCGATGGCTGCTTTCTTTGCAATCAACAAGGAAGTTCTGCCTTTAAAGGTAAGCGCAAATAAATAGGGCAAAGCTGAAACTGGAGTGAAACCAAATCACCTGATGCATATGGTCTTGGGACATGAAGTGCAAGAAGCTGATTATTTGTCCTGATCTTCTGAGAGTCTTTCTTTCTTTCTTTCTTTCTTTCTTTCTTTCTTTCTTTCTTTCTTTCTTTTCCTTCCTTCCTTCCTTCCTTCCTTCCTTCCTTTTAGGCTAGATGTACACGAGTCCTAGGGTTGCAGAATGAACTGTGCCACTCCCCACCCCCAATTTATATACCGTATTTTTCGCTCTATAGGATGCACTTTCCCCCCTCCAAAAATTAACGGGAAATGTGTGTGCGTCTTAAAGAGCGAATGCAGGCTGCATGGCTAAGCCCAAAGCCGGAACAGGGAGACGAAGCGCTGCGCAGCACTCTGTCTCGCTGTTTTAGCTTGGGGTTAGCTGCAGAGGCTACAAAGGCTGTCCCCGAAGCCAGAACAGGGAGATGGAGTGCTCCGTCTTGCTATTCTAGCTTGGGGATGGCTGCGCAAAGCCTCCGCAGGGCAGCGGGGTGCCTTCACCCTGCTGCCTTGCGGAGGCTACAAACGCTGTCCCTGAAGCCTGAAGCCTTTGGAGTGCAGCGGGAACTCGCGCTGCGCTTCAAAGGCTTTGGGTCAGCGAAAGGAACCCGAAGCCTTTGGAGTGCAGCACGAGGTCCCGCTGCGCTCCAAAGGCTTCAGGGATCTTTGAGGCTGGCAGTGGGGGAAAGCAGCGCTTCCCCCCACCGCCAGCCCCACAAGCTTGGGGGGCAGCGGCAAGGCTGCGCGCAGCCTTTGCGCTGTTCCCCGACCTGCTCTTTGGGGCTGGCGGTGGGGGAAAGCAGCGCTTCCCCCCACCAGCCCCAAAGAGCAGGTCGAAAGGAACCCGAAGGCTCCGGAGCCCAGCGGGAACTCCCGCCATGTTCCAGAGGCTTCGGGTTGCCTTCACTGAAGCCTGGGTCAGTGCGCACCAACCCCTCTTGAGAGCCAGTGTGGTGTGGTGGTTAAGAGCGGTAGTCTCATAATCTGGGAAACCGGGTTCGCGTCTCCGCTCCTCCACGTGCAGCTGCTGGGTGACCTTGGGCCAGTCACACTTCTTTGAAGTCTCTCAGCCCCACTCACCTCACAGAGTGTTTGTTGTGGGGGAGGAAGGGAACGGAGATTGTTAGCCGCTTTGAGACTCCTTAAAGGGAGTGAAAGGCGGGATATCAAATCCAAACTACTACTATTCTTCTTCTTCTTCTTCTTCTTCTTCTTCTTCTTCTTCTTCTTCTTCTTCTTCTTCTTCTTCTCTCCAGGCTTCCAAGGTAGCCGCCTGAAGCCTCCAGAGCACAGCGGTAACTCCTGCTGCGCTCCAGAGGCTTTGGGTGAATGCGCCTTGTTTTAGAGGGGGAGAACAAGAAAAAATTTTTTCCCCCTGTTCTCCCCCTCCTATGGTCCAGTGCGTCCTATAGAGTGAAAAATAAGGTACCTCTTAATCACAGTCGTCTCTAAAGAGGAGACCTGATGCAAGGAGGTTAAAACAAGTTTAAAGAGTAAAATCAGAATTCACTTTAAAAGGCTGCTGGAATAACAAAAGGTCATCAGTAAGCACCGGTGGGGGGTGGGGGCGAGGAGGGGCTGTCTGACCTCAACTGGAAGGGAGTTCAGCAGGATTGGGCCCACAGTAATGAGCACACACAGCTCCTTGTGGATATGAGCTGTGCATCTGCGCCATGGGGGTACGATCACCAAACAGTGACTCTCCTCAAGACCTCAGTGATTAATTAGAGATATAAAGGACTGGGCAGTTCCTGACGTATCCAGGACCAAATTATTATGTTTCTACAAATTACTAATACTACGCTGAACATGGGCTGGTAATGCAAGTTTCTGAGCACCAGAGCATTTTCTACCAGTTGGAGCCTCTGGATGAGGCTCAAGGGTGCTCTTGGTCTTTGGGAAGGATTGCACGTTTTTAAATGTTCCTCTACATATATACTTTTTAAAGCAAACCCTCTTTGCAAAAAGTAGAAACTAGCACAGCAGAGAGAATGTTTGGATCAGGCATCCCCAAACTCGGCCCTCCAGCTGTTTTGGGACTACAGTTCCCATCATCCCTGACCACTGGTCCTGTTAGCTAGGCATGATGGGAGTTGTAGTCCCAAAACAGCTGGAGGGCTGAGTTTGAGGAAGCCTGGTTTGGATGGAGACTTCCTGATGTGCTGCATTTCAATTCGTAAGGAGTTGTTTGTTGCATTTATTCTAAAGGGGAGAATGAAAAATCTGCCTCCTGCAGTCCGTTATATGTGTAGGTCTGCTTACAGTCTCTTTTCAAAACAGCGTGGCCTTTCAGTATCATTAATACTGTAATCTGTAATACTGCATCAAATTTATTACCACTCCATTAAACATTCATTTATCAATGGCTACACTTACCACATGCAGTCAGTTTTATGCTTTTTTAAAAAAGAGCTTTGCCTGTTTTTCATATATATATATATATATATATATATATATATATATATGGTAAGGGATACAATCCTGCTTAGCAATTTATGACAGTTGTTCTCTGTGAACGGGTGTATTCTAGGCTAACCTGGCAGTACAAGAGAACCGTCTGGCCACCGCCATGTTGGATCTCCAAAAAGCTCAAGCCGAGTTGGACGCCAAACAAACTGAGCTAGATATTGTGCAGGCTGAGTATGAGAAGGCAATGAGAGAGAAACAGGTACGTCACTCTGCCCGGGGAGGCGTTTCACAGAGACAAGCATTTATTTTTATTATATTTTTCAAGTTTATACATTTCACTAATTTTATACATTTCACTAATTTTACAATCATTTTGACATTTCAGAACTTGACTTCCTTCCCCCTCTTTCTGCGGTTCCAGGCATACCATCTTGTTTTTACAGATTTTATCTGAGGCACTCCTGAGAGCATATTTGACTGAAGAGTGCAATAAAAATGCTCTAAATAAATAAATAAATCTGGGCACCCAGGCCTATCCCTGTGCGCAGTCCGGA
Source organism: Podarcis pityusensis (assembly GCF_964106645.2). Lineage (NCBI taxonomy): Eukaryota > Metazoa > Chordata > Lepidosauria > Squamata > Lacertidae > Podarcis > Podarcis pityusensis. The sequence goes on from NC_138031.1 coordinate 78,257,026, forward strand.
TTCAAAGTACTGTGGCTAGAAACTCTGAAATTTATTTTTTTGCTAGAACTCCAATGGCAATTAAATTCTGCATCCCAAGTATCTGTAGGAAGTAAATCCTGATGCGCAGAGAGCCAGTGTGCTTCCTACAGATACTTGGACTATGACCTGGGGAGAGCAGGGTTCAAATCCCCACTCAGCTGTGAAGCTCGATGGGCCATTTGCCATCTCTTAGCCTAACCTGCTTCACAGGTAGCACCTTAAAGACCAACTAAGTTAGTTCTTGGTATGAGCTTTCGTGTGCAAGCACACTTCTTCAGATACACTGAAACAGAAGTTGCCAGATCCTTCTATATAGTGAGAAGGTGGGGAGGGGTATTACTCAGAAGGGTGGTGGGAATGGGTGATTGGCAGATAGCTGGGATGAGCCTGTTGACGACTCTTAACGACTGTAGCTGTTTTGCTACAAAGGAATTTCAGAAATAGACTGGAAAGAGAAGCTGCTGAATTGCAACTCATTACCAAACTTAAAACCATGGAGAGACCTGGTTTGAACAAAGACATTGGATTCTTATCTCATTATACATGACTAAGCCACTTCTCACCTTCTCACCCCTTGCCTTTTCCTGTAAGACCTATTGCAGTCGTTAAGAGTCGTCAACAGGCTCATCCCAGCTATCTGCCGATCACCCATTCCCACCACCCTTCTGAGTAATACCCCTCCCCACCTTCTCACTATATAGAAGGATCTGGCAACTTCTGTTTCAGTGTATCTGAAGAAGTGTGCATGCACACGAAAGCTCATACCAAGAACTAACTTAGTTGGTCTTTAAGGTGCTACTAGAAGGAATATTTTTTATTTTGACTATGGCAGACCAACACGGCTACCTATCTGTAACTGCTTCACAGGGTTGTTGTGAGAATGAAATGGGGAGGGGGAAAACCCTGTACCCCACCTTGAGATCCATGGAAGATCAAGGTGATATATAAATGTAATAAATATATGTGTGCGAACTATAGGCTGCTTATATAAATGGGAAGTGAATCATCTACAAAATACCATGTGCCATAAAACTGTTGCAGTTGGAATTTGGGTCAAGCTGTTTTCTCTACTTAGGCATGCTAATATATTTGCTTTGGGCAGACATTGCTCGAGGATGCAGAACGCTGCAGGCACAAAATGCAGACGGCCTCTAGTCTTATTAGCGGGCTAGCCGGAGAGAAGGAGAGATGGACTGATCAAAGTAAAGAATTTGCTGCGCAAACGAAGAGGCTCGTGGGTAAGGCGAATGCACTGCCATTTCTTTTCTTCTTCTTTTCGAAATATTTTTTATTCCTTATGGAGAGCCAGTGTGGTGTAGTGGTTAAGAGCGGTAGTCTCATAATCTGGTGAACCGGGTTCGCGTCCCCACTCCTCCACATGCAGTTGCTGGGTGACCTTGGGCTAGTCACACTTCTCTGAAGTCTCTCAGCCCCACTCACCTCCCAGAGTGTTTGTTGTAGGTGAGGAAGGGAAAGGAGATTGTTAGCCGCTTTGAGACTCCTTAGGGTAGTGATAAAGCGGGATATCAAATCCAAAACTCTTCATTTTTGCCATTAACAAATATCATCACAAATAAATCATAATCATATACACATAAATGTGAAAAGGTAAAGGACCCCTGGACGGTTAAGTCCTGTCAAAGGCGACTATGGGGTGTGGTGCTCATCTTGCTTTCCGAGTCATGTGGCCAGCATGACTAAACCACTTCTGGCACAACAGGACACCGTAACGGCATGTACTGCCATGCTTTTGAACTGCTAGGTTGGCAGGAGCTGGGACAGAGCAATGGAAACTTGCCCCGCCATGGGGATTCGAACAGCCGACCTTCTGACTGGCAAGCCCAAGAGGCTCAGTGGTTTAGACCACAGCACCACCTGCATCCCTATATGCACATACACACACATATATGTCCCTATATACACAAAGGAATCTTTGAATTCCTGGGCTTCCCTCCACCCTTCCATGGTTTCCATTGTTATTCTTTTCCAACTGCATCTTATAATGTTCTCCAAATTTCCTTAATACTTAATTCTCACCATAGTTCTAGCTGCATTGCAAGTGTTTTTTTAGGATCCTGCCACTGTTTTTAATTGTTTGTTTGTTGTTGTTTAGTCGTTTAGTCGTGTCCAACTCTTTGTGACCCCATGGACCAGAGCACACCAGGCACTCCTGTCTTCCACTGCCTCCTGCAGTTTGGTCAAACTCATGCTGGTAGCTTCACGAACACTATCCAACCATCTCGTCCTCTGTCATCCCCTTCTCCTTCTCCTTTAATTGTTTACAGTGTTCTTTTAAGTAACTTACGAATTTTCCCCATTCTTCATTAAATTTGTTCTCTTCTTGATGTCTGATCTTCCCAGTCCTTTTCGCCATGTTGGCGTAGCCCATCATCTTTAGCCTCCAATCTTCTCTTGTAGGTACTTTATCTTTCTTCCATCTTTGGGCAAGGAGCATCCATGCAACTGTCGCAGAGTACATAAACAGTCTCTTCTGCTCCTTTGGTATTTCTGGACCTAGAATTCCTAATAAAAAAGCTTTCGATTTTTGTACAAAAGTAGTTTTAAACATTCCCCCCACCCCAACTCATTATAAATCATTTCCCAGTATGCTTTTGTCATCTTGCACGTCCACCACATGCGGTGAATGCACTGACATTTCAGCCCTCTGTAAAATTGTCAGTCTCAATGGCTATGTTTCATCAACTGCGGACTGCAAGAACTTGTGTTATTGTCTAGCTGGGGACATTTTCAATGCCTTGGTTAAAAGCAATTGAGAGCTTTGTGATAACCTTGAATAGATGGTTGCCTAAAGCTACCTTTATGTTCAAGTTTGCTTGAGTCTATGAAAGATCACATCACAATACATTTCGTAGCCCTCTTAAGTGTCACAGGACTCAGTAATAAAAACAACAAACAGGCTAATGCAGCCAGTTTTCTGAATGCACTGTTTTATTTTAATTTTTGAAGGCATACTTCTTTTGGATAAGCTGTGACTGGCAGCAATGGGAGAGCAACAGTTCATCCGTGTTGACCCACTCCCATAGGCGGCAGTTAGGGATGGAAAGACCTGCCAATTTTGGTTCTCCATTTCTCACTTTTCCAATATTAAATTCAGTTCTTCCAAATATTTCCAAATATTAAATTCAGATTTTCACAGCAATTTGCTGGGGATGGGTGGGGGCTCATGAAAATTCATCAGCATTTTGGTGTGAATTTCTCCTAATAAGCACATTTTTGTGCCCCGTTTGGATGAATGTTCCCACTCTGCTTCCTTGGAGGTTTTTAAATAGAGGCTGGATGGCCATCTGTCATGCAGGCTTCAGTTCAGATTCCTGTATTGCAGGGGGTTGGACTAGATGACCCTTAGGTCCTTTCCAACTCTACAATGATTCTGTGATTTTTGCAAGCAGATTTTCCTAATATAATGCATTTTTATATGTTATTTTCACCTATGTATTTAATTTTTATACACACTTTCCCCATTCATATGTATTTTTGTCACCATTGTTTGGTTGGGAAATTGCATTGCAAAATTCAGATATGTGTGAATTTTGAAAGATGCCTGTATTTCGGTTTTCATACTGCTTCAAAAAGTGCAACTTTGAGAGACTGCAACGAGCGCACACCGACCTCCCACACTAGTATTTCAGAGGATCCTTCAACCTTTCAGAACAGCTTTCCAGGGGGATCTGCAAAAACTAGCTCCCCTCTTTTTCCCGCTCATGAAAATTCTGGATCCAACATTCTAACACATTAGGTCTTGTTTCTGTATTCCGAGAGCATGTTTGCAATGAGAATATAACATCTGTACTGGCCATAATGCTTATTCTCATTACAAATGCCTCTTATGTGCTTTCTGTTCTGCATGAACAGTGATCAGATATTCACATAAATTGAGTGAGAGAGGCCCATTAAATCTTAGTTTTTTTGCTTCTCGCTTCTTAGAGATATTTGTGTTTGTATTCACTGCCAGCACATGCAGTTTGCTCAACAGTGCTTTGATATTGCTCCTTCAGCATTTATCAAATGTGATCTCTCTCTGTGTATATTAATTTAGGGGATGTGCTGCTTGCCACAGCCTTTCTGTCCTATTCCGGTCCTTTTAACCAAGAGTTCCGAAATCTGTTGTTAACCGGTTGGCAAAAAGAAATGAAAACCAGGAAAATCCCATTTGGAAACAATCTGAATCTCACAGAGATGTTGATAGATGCTCCCACGGTCAGCGAATGGAACCTTCAAGGGTTGCCAAATGACGACCTGTCTATACAAAACGGCATCATAGTCACAAAAGCAGCTCGTTATCCTTTGCTGATTGACCCGCAGACTCAAGGCAAGATCTGGATTAAAAACAAGGAAACCAGGAATGAACTTCAGGTAACCCAGATTCCATTTTGCTTATATTCCTGCTCATTAATAAAGGCATTTTAGTCAGCGATGAAAATGCGACCCGTAGCATACATCACATATTCCAAAATAACATTTTAATAAAGAACATATGGGTACTAAAAATGAATTTGGGTGCATTTTGTAAATAATCAATATTGGGATAGAAGACTATGGAGTTTGTACAGAGCTCCCGGTCATTTCACAGACTACTGACCTGTACACCACTGCTTTATTCTTCCGCTGCCACCAACCAGGTTTCTTCTGGTGAAATACTGAGTCTCAATCAGGTTGTAAAGTCAACAACAAAGATTAAAGTTTATTGAAGAACAAACAAGTTTTAAATATATTCAGAAAAGTTTCTCAAACTATCTCACACTGTCACACTCTTCTCTCTCAGTTCTATCCCTGTCTCTCACTCTAGCTGTCACAACCGCTATGTTCGCCTTTTATGGACTCTGTCTGGCTCTGACTCCTCTATCTCCCAAAGGTAAAACTCCTGGGCTGAGCCTTAAAACCAGGTAGGCTCCGCCTCTGAGCTTTCTCATTGGTCAATCTACATTAACCATTTCCACCCCCCTGCACAAACAAAATCACAAGGAATGGGCAAACGACACAAAGACTAACTCCCTTTCTGTACATAACTTAGATACAGTATGAAGCAGAGTGCCTCGCAAAATAATAATAATAATAATAATAATAATAATAATAATAATAATAATATTTGTACCATGCCCGTCTGACTGGGTTGCCCCAGGCACTCTGGGTGGCTTCCAGCATATACAAAAACATAATATCAAACATTAAAAACTTCCCTGTCTTCAGCTGTCTTCTAAAGGTTGTATAGTTACTTATCTCCTTAACATCTGATGGGGGGGCACTCCACAGGGAAGACGTGACTACTGAGGAGGCCTTCTGCCTGGTTCACTGTAACTTCACTTCTTTCAGTGAGGGAACTGCCAGAAGGCCCTTGGAGCTGGACCTCAGTGTCTGGGCTGAATGATGGGGTTGGAGACGCTCCTTCAGGTATACTGGTCCGAAGCAGTTTAGGGCTTTAAAGGTCAGCACTAACACTTTGAATTGTGCTTGGAAATGTACTAGGGGGTAACATTGGCCCACTTCTTCAGACCGCCATTTATGATCCCACTCAGTACCAAAAAATAGCTCACACAGTCAAGGGGAGCATGGGACAGAGGAGAAAGTTGGTTATTCCCCTTGTGAGCAAACAGCTTAATAGATGGTCAGAATGCTTCTATTTTCAGATCACCTCTTTAAATCACAAGTATTTTAGAAACCACTTGGAGGATAGCCTGTCTCTTGGAAGGCCATTGTTAATTGAAGATGTTGGCGAAGAACTGGATCCAGCTTTGGACAATGTACTGGAAAGAAACTTCATCAAAACAGGCTCTACATACAAGGTGAGGGAAGTAAAAATGTTCTTGAAACTTACTGTCTGTTGCATTAACAAAGGTGTAATTGCTTACATGGCAACTGTCTGAAATACCAAGTGTTGCTTTACTAAAGTAAAACAATAACTGAAGCTAGGTGTTGCACCCTAAATAACAAGCCGATGCTTGAAAGAGTACAATAAAGCTTTTCGGGGCTTCTAATTCTCTTCTACTCCCATCATCGCTTTTGTTAATTAGGTAAAAGTTGGGGATAAAGAAATGGATGTAATGAATGGCTTCAGACTTTATATTACCACCAAACTTCCGAATCCAGCATACACCCCCGAGATTAGTGCTCGTACCTCCATTATCGATTTTACTGTCACTATGAAGGGTCTAGAAGACCAGCTTCTAGGGAGAGTCATTCTAACAGAAAAACAGGTAAGCGAGAAAGAATCTCTGACAATTCTGGATCTATCATTTGTACAGTGTTTTGTTGCTGTTTACTGTGGTGATTTTTTTCTGTTTTCTAACATTGGAATGATGAGCTTTGCAGCTTCCTGAGATGTAGTGGGGACCAGACAAAACAACACTCCAGTAAAATAAGTGAGATACTTGAAGCAGAATCAACATAGTTCAGCAATGTTTTCTCTCTCATACATCTCCTCTGCTTTCCCACCTACTATTTCTGTGTTTTTATATATATATATATATATATATATATATATATATAACTTTTTTAAATTGCATATGGACACATGAATCTGCATGAGTCATGCCCATTGTCCATTTTGACTGACAGGTGGCACTTCAGGGCCCTTTCCCCATCCCTCCAACCTGAGGTTCTTTAACTGATGATGCTGTTGGAGTTCATAGTCTACGTGCAGCTTGGCAAGTGAGCAATTAGTGTTTTGACTACAGGCTAGGGAGACAAGAGCGCGGGAGTAATTTGCCTGGAGATTAGAGGGCCTAGTAACAGCTCGGTGATTGGCTGAGGTCTCTTATATAGGCATCATGGCCTATGGCATTGTTTGGCTAGTTAGGAGTAACCTGGAGTGCTTGGAGAGGGATAAAGTTCATGTCTGTATATAGTAACTTGTATATAGCTTGTGAGTTTACTGTCGTATATAATAAACTACAAAACCAGTCGTCAGCTTTGTTCCTGACTGAGCAGTCTCGATCGTTGCCTAGGAAAAATTGCACGACTCTGCTAAGTTGTGCGTCATAGAAGACATTCAGAGGTGAAGAAACTGGTCCTAGTTGCATGCGAAAGGACTTCAGAAAGTGCCCACAGGCTTCGGAGTTTTAACAGATGCCATGGGACTTTATTGGGGACATTCTGTGTGTAAGACATATTCAAAGCATACTATCTACAGCCGAGTGATCATTCCTTGCCCCAAAGGCTGCCTTGATCCTGGGATTGCACCTGATAAGGTTTGAAGAAGAATGGCCATCACAAGTATTTCCCTTTCGCATAATATTTCAAAATCTCATCCATCTTTCTTTATTAACCTTGAGAGGTTAAGGCCACATCAGTCCTTCATCCCTAAACCTGTTTAACCACTACAGGACACAGTTTTTTCGCAAACTTCAGAGTGGGACATTGGTAGCCTCATCCTAGAACTGGTTTCCCAAGAAGCAGGGAGTAATGATGAATTTGTTGGTATTTTACAAGCTTTTTAGTATCACAATGTATAAGGAAAATAATATTCTTCTTCCTGGCTGTGTACCAGACACTCTGTTGGTTCTGACATAATGGCCAAACCATGATTTAGCTGTTGGGTTTGTTTGTTTTTTGTTTTTTAAAAATACTATTTATTAATTTTCAACCATTTAAACACAACAAAACAGAAAGACAAAAAAAACAACAACAAAAAAAGAAAGAACAAAAAAGAAAAAAACAGAAAAACATAAAACTAACAAAGCATGACACAAACCATTTCAAACACAGAACAATTTCAATGTCTTATCTTTCATTCCCTTATTTCCACGACCTCCTCACACCTCCCTTTCTGTTTTCCACTTCTATTAATTATTTCAGCAATTCCTTTCCATCTTCCTCTGTTTTCTATCCTATAATTATCTTGACATATTCTAGCCTTATTTTCCCTTTAATACACTATTAATCTATTTATACTTGATTCCTTATAGCATTTCTACTAAAGCCATATAACTTCATTCCAACATTTTCCAAACATTCATTATTTTTACAGTATTTCTATAAACAGTCTTAAACTTTTCCCAGTCTTCTTCCACCAGCTCTTCTCCCTGGTCTCGGATTTCTGCCAGTCGTTTCCGCCAATTCCATATAGTCCATCAACTTCATCTGCCATTCTTCCCGAATGGATAAATCTTGTGTCTTCCAGTACTTCACAATGAGTATTCTTGCTGCTATTGTTGCATCCATGAGACAAATTCTATCCTTCTTTAACACCAATTGACCAACCATGCCCAGGAGAAAGGCCTCTGGTTTCTTCAAAAGGGTATATTTAAATACCTTTTTCATTTCGTTATGAATCATCTCCCAGAGTGTCTTAATCCTTGGGCATGTCCACCAAAGGTGAACTCTAATCCTCAAATTCGTCTGTTTTTCCTTAAGTTCAGTCATAGCGAGCGTCAACTTATGTTCATCAAATTGCCTCTGTAGGGCTGGGGCTCTCTTTCTCTTTCTCTCCAGTTGTGTTTCTGTACCTTCAACAGCAATAGCTTTTTCCTTGACTTCCTCCACAGCTTGCCATATCAAAATAGGTTCTTGTATCAATTTCTGGGTGGTTTCTGTATTGGTATTGTCCATACTCCCTGCATTCAAGTCAACCTCAACAATTGAAACATCCACTTTCGCATTTATCATGTCCATTTTCCTGTGAAGCTGATCCAATGTGTCATTTATCTTATATAATGCAGCCACCAAAGCCTCTTCTGTCGACATTCCTCTTGGTTTCAAATATACTAGTACAAAGACAGCAACAAAAAGAACAGGAGGGCCTAATAATAGACCTCTCCTGGATTGTTACCAAGTCCTCCCAGACCTTAATGTTTTATCAACAGTTGACTGGTCTGTTTTTCCTCTTCCATTTACCATAACATTTGAAAGATTCAAGGTCAGTCCCAGAGTCTCACGGTTTTTAACTTGCAGCTGGAAATTCCCCTAGTCCAACTCTTGTATATCAACCAGTTTCAAAGGCTTCCACTAGGGGGAAACAGTTTCTATTTGTATAGAATCATAGAATCATAGAATCATAGAGTTGGAAGAGACCACAAAGGCCATCGAGTCCAACCCCCTGCCAAGCAGGAAACACCATCAGAGCACTCCTGACATATGGTTGTCAAGCCTCTGCTTAAAGACCTCCAGAGAAGGAGACTCCACCACACTCCTTGGCAGCAAATTCCACTGTCGAACAGCTCTTACTGTCAGGAAGTTCTTCCTAATGTTTAGGTGGAATCTTCTTTCTTGTAGTCTGGATCCATTGCTCTGTGTCCGCTTCTCTGGAGCAGCAGAAAACAACCTTTCTCCCTCCTCTATGTGACATCCTTTTATATATTTGAACATGGCTATCATATCACCCCTTAACCTCCTCTTCTCCAGGCTAAACATGCCCAGCTCCCTTAGCCGTTCCTCATAAGGCATCGTTTCCAGGCCTTTGACCATTTTGGTTGCCCTCCTCTGGACACGTTCCAGTTTGTCAGTGTCCTTCTTGAACTGTGGTGCCCAGAACTGGACACAGTACTCCAGGTGAGGTCTGACCAGAGCAGAATACAGTGGCACTATTACTTCCCTTGATCTAGATGCTATACTCCTATTGATGCAGCCCATAATTGCATTGGCTTTTTTAGCTGCCGTGTCACACTGTTGGCTCATGTCAAGTTTGTGGTCAACCAAGACTCCTAGATCCTTTTCACATGTACTGCTCTCAAGCCAGGTGTCACCCATCTTGTATTTGTGCCTCTCATTTTTTCTGCCCAAGTGCAATACTTTACATTTCTCCCTGTTAAAATTCATCTTGTTTGTTTTTGCCCAGTTCTCTAATCTGTCAAGGTCGTTTTGAAGTGTGATCCTGTCCTCTGGGGTGTTAGCCACCCCTCCCAGTTTGGTGTCATCTGCAAATTTGGTCAGGATGCCCTTGAGTCCATCATCCAAGTCGTTGATAAAGATGTTGAATAAGACCGGGCCCAAGACAGAACCCTGTGGCACCCCACTAGTCACTCTTCTCCAGGATGAAGAGGAACCATTGATGAGCACCCTTTGGGTTCGGTCAGTCAGACAGTTACAATCCACTGAGTGGTAGCATAGTCAAGACCGCATTTTACCAGCTTCTTTACAAGAATATCATGGGGCACCTTGTCAAATGCCTTGCTGAAATCAAGGTAGGCTACATCCACTGCGTTCCCTTCATCTACCAGGCTTGTAATTCTGTCAAAAAATGAGATCAGGTTAGTCTGACATGACTTATTTTTCAGAAATCCATGCTGACTATTGGTGATCACAGCATTCCTTTCTAGGTGCTCACAGACTGTTTGCTTAATGATCTGCTCCAGAATCTTCCCTGGTATTGATGTCAGACTGACTGGGCGGTAATTATTTGGGTCCTCTCTTTCCCCCTTTTTGAAAATAGGGACAACATTTGCCCTCCTCCAGTCTGCCAGGACTTCGCCTGTTCTCCAGGAATTCTCAAAGATGACTGCCAGTGGTTCTGAGATCACATCTGCCAGTTCTTTTAATACTCTTGGATGCAGTTCATCTGGCCCTGGAGACTTGAATACATCTAAACTAGCCAAGTATTCTTGTACTATCTCCTTAGTTATTCTGAGCTGTGTTTCCTCTGCTGAATCATTTCCTCCAAATTCTTCAGGTCGGGCATTGTTTTCTTTATCGGAGAAGACTGAGGCAAAGAAGGCATTGAGGAGTTCAGCCCTTTCTGTGTCCTCTGTTTGCATTTCACCATCTTCTCCTCTGAGTGACCCCACTGTTTCTTTGTTCTTCCTTTTGCTACGAACATACCCATAAAAGCCTTTTTTGTTGCTTTTAACCTCTCTAGCAAGCCTGAGTTCATTCTGTGCTTTAGCTTTTCTGACTTTGTGTCTACACGTGCTGGCTATTTGTTTAAATTCCTCTTTGGTGGTTTCCCCCCTTTTCCATTTTTTGTACACATCCTTTTTTAATCTTAACTCAGTTAAAAGTTCTTTAGATAGCCACCCTGGCTTCTTTAGGCGCCTTCCATGTTTCCGTCTCATTGGTATTGCCTGAAGTTGTGCTTTTACTATCTCCCTCTTAACAAACTCCCAGCCATCATGAACTCCCTTTCCTTTTAGTATTACTGTCCATGGGATCTCACCCAGCACTTCCCTAAGTTTTCTGAAGTCGGCTTTCTTAAAGTCAAGAAATTGAGTCCTAGTATGCTTGGCTGCTCCTTTCCGCTGTATAGTAAACTTCAGAAGAGCATGATCACTCGCGCCTAATGATCCTTCCACTTCTACCCCACTAACCAGGTCATCAACATTGGTTAGGACCAGATCTAAAATGGCTGTTCCTCTTGTTGCTTCTCCCACTTTCTGGACAATGAAGTTGTCTGCAAGGCCAGTGAGGAATCTGTTTGACCTTATGCTCTTGGCTGAGTTTGACATCCAACAAATATCCGGGTAATTGAAGTCCCCCATTACTACCATCTCCCTTCCTTTTGCATGCTTGGCCATCTGTTCCAGGAAGGCATCATCTATGTCCTCCGTTTGGCTTGGGGATCTATAGTAAACTCCCACAATGAGGTCACTGTTATTCTTCTCTCCCTTAATTTTGACCCAAATGCTCTCACTTTGGCTTTGAGGTTCTAAATCTTGGATCTCTTCACAGGTATACACATCCCTGACATATAACGCCACTCCTCCTCCTTTCTTGTCTGGTCTGTTTCTCTGAAATAGATTGTATCCCCCCATTATTACATTCCAATCATGGGACTTATCCCACCAGGTTTCAGTGATGCCTATTATGTCATATTTAGTTTGCTGTACCACGAGCTCAAGCTCATCTTGTTTATTTCCCATGCTTTGCGCATTAGTGTACAGACATTGAAGTCCATTAATCATTCCCCCGTGTCTCTTATTTAAGGATTTTTTCCTCCCATCACTAGGTCTGCGTGCTGTTTGCTCCATTTGGTCTATGACATTTGGATGATCATCTTCATCAATTGATAGACTCCTACCTTCAGGAGCACTGTCTCCCTCCCCCACATTAGTCAGTTTAAAGCCCTCCTGATGAGGTTTCTGAGATTTTTGGCAAAAACATTTCTCCCAACCGTTGTGAGGTGCAGCCCATCGCTTGCCAGAAGTCCATCTTCAAGAAACTGCAGTCCGTGATCTAAGAATCCAAACCGTTCCTGTTTACACCATTTGCGAAGCCAGCTGTTCACTTCCACTATTTTTCCCTCTCTCCCTGAGCCACGTCGTTCAACTGGGAGGACAGATGAGATGACAATTTGTGCATTTAATTGCTTCAATTTCCTGCCCAGAGCCTCGTAGTCTCTTTTGATCTTCTGGAGGCTATTGCTTGCAGTGTCATTGGTTCCCACATGAACCAAGAGGAAGGGGTATTTGTCAGTGGGTTTTATGATTCCTTGCAGTCGTTCAGTTACATCTTGGATCTTAGCCCCGGGGAGACAGCACACTTCCCGAGACATCTTGTCAGGCCCACAGATCACTGCTTCTGTTCCCCTCAGTAGGGAATCCCCTATCACCACTACATGCCTCCTCTTAGGTTTGGTCGGGGTTCTTCCGTGAGCTGTCCGTTCCAAGGTCGCCTGCACATTCCCTGAGGACTGACTTTGCTGCTCGTCTTCATATACCTGATCGACTGTAATGAGGGAGAGATCCTCAAATGGAGTCTGCTCTTCGTCTTCCATGCTAGGGGAGAGGACCTCAAAGCGATTGTGTATTAGTCAATAGTAATAGTCAGTTATTGTAATAGTCAATAGTATCCTCTTTTAAACAATCCAAAGTTAGTTTCAAATTAGTTTCAATTTTCAGTTACTTTTACTCCTTTTTAAAGCAGCCAGAGACAGTAGAAACAATGTATTTCTCTTATTTAGCTAGCTGGCAATGAACGTTCTAAGCGCTGTCAATGAACATTCCAAACGACGTCAGTCCTACTAGCAGCCCGTTCCCAGGGTCAGAGCGGCGGTGTTTTAAGTCTCTTCACTCTCTCCTGCAGGCATACTCAATCCGCAACTTCCCCCTCTCTTCTCCTGCCTCCAAGAGGGGGTTTAATGTTCTTTACCGTTGGAAATTTGATCTTTTACAAAAGACCTTCCAGGACTCCAGCTTACAACTTCATTGCCTCAGTCTATTTACAAAAGGGGAAGGCGGACTTCCTGTTTTGAACCTCCCCGTTACGATACCAAATTAAACTTTTAGAAATCCAATTCTTCCGTTTCAGCTCTACTCACGGGTAATTACTTTAAAGTCAAATTGTCCACAGGAAAAGGTCAGCGCTCTCCGGCAACAGCTATGTGGCTTCGCTCCGTGGAAGAAGCAGATGATTCGATGCACCGCGCCACTCACCCCACGTCGCTCCGGAGCCCCAAAAACCGGTGTTCCCCGCGAGTGGGGGAGGCGCAAAAGGTGCCCGCCAAATCCCATGCTCACAGGTTTCTCCCGCCTGTGATTTTAACGGGTCTCCACCTTCGCCGTGGCGGCCAGACCCAGATTTCCACGGAGCAGATTCCTCCCGGTCAGAGGAATTCTGCCATTACCGGAGGCGCCTCCCCTGGAAGTCCCCGATTTAGCTGTTGGGTTTGAGCCCTCCCATCTCTTTTGTGATTTCCTGGTTCAGGCAACCATGGTACCTGAGTTGAAAAACTATGGATTGTGCTTGCCCTACAAACCATAGTGACATAAGATAGCATGCATTGACCCTCCCATGCCCCCCATTAATGCTCTTAACTGTTGTTGACTTGTGGCAATCAACTCATTAAAAAATTGCTTCATTGAGGCTTTGCTGAAGAGCGTATCAGTTTTGGAAATTTGTGTAATGGGCTACATCTGTGCTTCCATTTTTAATACTTTCTTTAAGTGTCTTGATTAGCAGGTTATGTTACGCAGTGGCGTGTAACATGTCTACATTAAAATGAGATTGTCTTGCACAATGATGTTTGGAGTATAGTACTAGAATGGCCATATATATATATATAATGTTGCATGTAAAAATTACTGCTGTTGTCCAGAAAAAAAGAAGAAAAGAAAACCTTGTAGACATGAGACCATGTGCTAGAATGTTGCAATTACACCTGTTTGTATTCTGGAGACGTTTTGCCTCTGCAAGCTTTTCATCTTGAAATGGAAACTAATTAAAACAAATGAAATGAGCAAATGTTCCCTCATTTCTTTCTGGATTACCTTTTCATCCTTTGCTTCAAAGGTATTTGCATTTTTAATGTTCAGATTTCCTATCACGGCTTGTCCAAAGAAAACTCATAATTCTCATAAATTACTTTCACAATCCCCAATTACATTTCCTTTTGTTTCTGCAGATTGTACATGCCATAGGTCTGTCTTCCATGCAGGAAGATTTTTTAGCTCGTTATGGTCAAGTCACATCCTGCAGAATGAAGCCCACTTTTGAATTAGATGCAAATTAACTTTTTGATGGCACTAACAATGGGAAATTAATCATTCCTGTCTGTGCAACAGTTGGATCTATTGTAGTGTTTTATCCAAGCATAAATATTATGTAGCATAACAGGTTGCTTGTAAGATCAGTCATTGCAGTGTGGCTGGGAAAACTCCAGAATTTTTCCCATGGTGTTGTGACATGACAGCTGCCACACCATCTAGTTTGGCTACCTAGTGAAGTGTTTGCCATGGATTCCATAGTGTTCGAGATCTGCTAGAACTAGGAATTGCCAGGAGATTTAACTCCATCTGGAGTTCAGGATGGAGTCTCCAGTTCCACTTGCAAGTGGCTCCATTTCTGGGAGTGAAATTGGACCCATCAATTTCCAGTGGGCTTTGTTTCAGAAACACTATGTGAAGTGAGATCTGGTTTGGTCTGAGGCTTTGAAATGGTCTTTGCCACATTGATGGATGAGTTGCAAGGATGAGTTCTGCAGACCACTCTGGTTTTCTTCGGAGTCTGGATTTCATGCATGTTCCTAGTGGAAATAAAAATCAGGTATCAAGGCATGCCTGTCTCCCTGTAGAAAGGGGAAGGGAAAAGCTGTGCTCATCTAGACATTATTATAGACTACAGCTCCTATAACCCCTGTCCATTTGCCATGCTGGCTGGGGCTAATGGGAAGTGGAATCCAAAAATCATATTTGGGGTCTCAGTTACATTGCCTGTTATACCCATTATGGCACTGCCTATACTTTCGACTTTGTGTATTGTATACATTAATGAGCCTGCTTCTGACAAAGCATTTTGCTGATGTGTGGCTTCATGGTGAACTTTAATAGGAGCTGGAGAAAGAGAGAACGGATCTGATGGAAGATGTGACTGCTAACAAAAGAAAGATGAAAGAACTGGAAGATAACTTGCTGTACCGGCTGACAAGCACACAAGGCTCTCTGGTGGAAGATGAGAGCCTCATCATTGTACTTAGCAACACAAAGAAGACTGCAGAGGAGGTGACACAGAAATTGCAAATTTCTGCAGAGACTGAAGTACAAATTAATTCAGCCCGAGAGGAATACAGACCTGGTGAGCGGAATGCCCTCTAGTGATGGTGACCCAACTGTCTTAAGTCAGTGATCAGAATCATGATTGGAGCTGGGAGATGACAGAATGGAAACACGGGAAAAACCAGATTATATAGCTAATACAGAGATGTGTTAGTCTTTGAAAATAGTGTCTGGCAGGTCTATAGTTTCGGGAATTGATGTTTTCCTGGTCCCACTTCACTTTGCCCATACGATCAATCCATAGCATTGCTGCATCCTTCCATCCTCATCAGTACATACTTTCACCATTCCATGGGGTACTTGAAAATGTGTCTTCTATTTTTCTCCTCTTCACTCCCAACCGATTTGTTTTAATTTATCTGTATGTACTTACTGCAGGGGTGCGGACCCTGTAGCTTGTGAGCTAGTTGTGGCCTGGCATGGGACCCAGTTTGGCCCATAAGGCCATTTCCCCCAAACCATGCCCACCTGCCCCACACCTGATGACATCCGTGGATCGGTTGCATGACAGAGGTCCCTGTGGGGAACTTGGTCACACAGCTGAACCCTGCAGGGAGCGTGGTTGAAGTCAACACCCATCATCTAAGGGGCAGGGAGTTCATCCTTAATGGAACAGCTGCATAACCAAGTTCCTCACATGGAATTCAATCATGCAGCCGATCCCAGAAGAAAGCAGGGTTGAAGTCCTAGGCATAGGGCTGTCCAAGCCCCTTCTGCTGCTGTTCCCAAGTGCCTGTCAACCAGCTGGTGTTGGGCACTTGGAAAGTGCTGTGCAAAAACACTTTGGCAGTGGCCTTCACCACCCACCTGTCTGCAGAAGTAGAGAGAGATCTTCTTCTTCTTTGGTGATCACTCATAGCCGAGTAAGATTGTCTCCTAACAGTGAGTCCGGAAGTGACTGTGGGGGCTAATTCTGGATCCACACATTCTTCCACAGTGGGGACATAGGTTTCCAGGTAGGAGTTGATCACGGTGAGGGTTTGCCAAGCGTGCCTTCCTCTTAACACGTTTCTCCCTTTCGTCCTGAGTTTGAGCATCTTCAAAACCCAAGACACATTTGGTAAAGGCTGTTCTCCAATTGGAGCACTCGCAGGCCATTGTTTCCCAGTTGTCACTGTTTATACTACATTTTTAAAGATTTGCCTTGAGAGAGTCTTTAAACCTCTTTTGTTGACCACCAGCATTATGCTTTCCATTTTTAAGCTTAAGTTTAATAGAGTAGTTACTTTGGAAGACAATAATCAGGCATCCACACAACACAACCAGTCCAACGAAGTTGATGTTGAAGAATCATTGCTTCGTCACTGGTGATCTTTGCTTCTTCCAATACACTGGCATTAGTCCGCCTGTCTTTCCAAGTGATGTGTAAAAAATTTCAGAGACACCATTGATGAAATCATTCGAGGAGTTGGAGATGGTGTTTATAAGTGGTCCATGTCTCACAAGGCTGGCTGCCAGGCCAAAAATGTTCTACACCTTTGTTACATCTACATATTACGTATAGTCTTATGTATGAAGTCCATTATAAGATTTATCCAATGGTGTATTTTATTTTATGTTGTTTTACTTTATTTTCTTTATGAGATCTTTTTTTTACTTACCCATCACCATATGGTCCCAGGCAGATTGCCATAATATAATATACAGTTATAAAAGTAAGAAAAACAGTTAGTTATAAAAACAACAACAAGGAAGTCTGTTCAGAACAGTAGAGATTCAGCAAAGCGTTATTACTGTGTTGATGTTGCATCTCTCGTGCTCTTTGTTGAGAAGCCACTGGGGGGAGAGCTGTATCTGTGATAGATGCTCCTGGCTTAATCCACACTGGAAAAAATGTATAGAAACTGGATTATTTTGCTGAATGCCCATTGGAGATTCGGAAAATGATCTGAACTGTAAATTGATTCTGGAATGGATCAGGCTGCCAATCTCATTGCTGATTGCCAGAGTCTAAGATATTTCTGCCAGGATTCTGGTCCTGCCTCTACCTTCTCATTTCTCCAACCTTCAATGGTGGGCTCTTCAGATGTGCTGCAACCTGAAACGGGTTCCCAAACCCTGTAGTGCCCTGATCAAAAATAGATATGGGAGTGCACACTTCAAAAATCCAGTGGCTGAACTCCCAAAATCCTGGGGTTCGTGCTATC
Organism: Podarcis pityusensis; assembly: GCF_964106645.2. Classification (NCBI taxonomy): domain Eukaryota; kingdom Metazoa; phylum Chordata; class Lepidosauria; order Squamata; family Lacertidae; genus Podarcis; species Podarcis pityusensis. The sequence continues at coordinate 78,274,631 of NC_138031.1, forward strand.
ATTGCGATGCATCGCTTTTCCGTGACTTCCTGAATTGGTGTATTAGTGCAATTTCACCCATGGAACAGAAAAGCTGAAATCTGGAGCACACACTGCAGTTTTAAAATATGTGGATGTGCGGCTTGCTGCAAAGCCTTAAGACAGAAAGAAAGAGGTCTGGATTTTTTCTATTTGCAGTATACAGTGGTGCCTCGCAAGACGAAATTAATTCGTTCCGCGAGTTTTGTCGTCTTGCGATTTTTTTCGTCTTGCGAAGCACGGTGTTGGGAAAGTTTTGGAAAAGCTTCAAAAATCACCAAAGTCTTTAAAAACCTCAAAAAAGGCTATCACACCGCGTTCTATGAGTTGCTCCTCGAAGTCAAGTCGCAACTGTATTAACGGTGTTAAGAAAAAGGAAACAAACTTGCAAGACGTTTCCGTCTTGCGAAGCAAGCCCATAGGGAAAATCGTCTTGCGAAGCAGCTCAAAAAAACAAAAAACCCTTTCGTCTAGCGAGTTTTTTGTCTTGCGAGGCATTCATCTTGCGAGGTACCACTGTATAGGCAGTGGGGTTTATTGTTGAAAACAATGTTCTATTAGGCCTTGTTCAGGCTTCCTTTTGTGACCCATATCCAAGTGTTCTTTTTTTTGTCCCAGTGCTTTGCCTGGGAAAACCCTTGTTTTACCTCTGAATTGGAGCAAACAGCAGTAAAATATGGGTTTTTCCTGGGGAAAGTGCTGGGACAAAAAATAAAATAAAATTCATCAACAGAGCTCTAAAGCCTAGACTAGTACCTGGAAAATGTGGTGCAAATGAGCCCTCTGTTAACCACGAACAACTTGTTATTATTTGTCCATCAGAAGACCATCAGCTTTTGTTTTGCTTCCTGTATTTTGATCATATCCAACTTTTCTTCTCTTCAGTTGCAACAAGAGGCAGCATTCTCTATTTCCTGATAACCGAGATGAGTATGGTTAATGTCATGTATCAGACTTCACTCCGACAGTTCTTGGGCCTGTTTGACCTTTCCCTTGCTAGGTAACTATGACAAGTGAGATCTTTCCCTTTCTGAGGATTGGTATTGTTATAAGAAAAACTGCTCCCTTTCCCTTACGGGGTATTCCGGAGCCTGTATAGAGTCCTTAAGTGGGTTTCCTATCGGTAGCAGAAAACAGGCCAGCCAGAGTATATTGAGAAGCAAAGCGGCTAGTAAGCATGATCTTTATTAAAGGAACTGTTGCAACAGGGTCCCTACTCACCACATGCAGAGGGAGACGAACCCTGAACAATGGTGTGCAAGCCCTTATATAGACTTTTGAAATGGCCCACCCTGTAGCCCAAGGTAAAGGTAAAGGGACCCCTGACCATTAGATCCAGTCGTGACTGACTCTGGGCTTGCGGCACTCATCTCGCTTTATTGGCCGAGGGAGCCGGCGTACAGCTTCCGGGTCATGTGGCCAGCATGACTAAGCCGCTTCTGGCGAACCAGAGCAGCGCACGGAAATGCTGTTTACCTTCCCGCCGGAGCAGTACCTATTTATCTACTTGCACTTTGAGGTGCTTTTGAACTGGTAGGTTGGCAGGAGCAGGGACCAAGCAACGGGAGCTCACCCCGTCACGGGGATTCGAACTGCCAACCTTCTGATCAGCAAGTCCTAGGCTCTGTGGTTTAACCCACAGCACCACCCACGTCCTGGTAGCCCCCCCCAAACATCATACACACCTCACAGAAATCCTGGCTGCCAGGATACCTAATAATGGTCACTGATTGCAATACCTGGGCAGCCTGGCCATTCTTTTGTGATGGTTAATACTTCAGTTCCTAAATCCAGGTCACAGGCTCACCCTATTCACACACAAATATGCCCATAAGACAGGATTTGCAAGCAAAAAGACAATGGGAAGGCTTTTCCCCATTTGCCTCCCTTACTGCAGAGGAATATTTGAGGTCATTGGGAGAGTCAAAATGGCTTCAGGATTGCTCTCCCATACTATTTCAGATGCACGGTTCATATATTTAGATATGTGTGCATTTATGAATATTTATTCTGTATTTGAGACCTTACAATTCTCATAACAGTATATAATCAGATGGCCAGACTGTTTGATGCAAGGAAGCCAGCATCGTTTGGAGTGTTCCTTCATTCACTTTGCTCCACTGTTTTCATTTGTCAAACAGGTTTGGCATGTCGTGGACATTGCACAAAAACTTAGCAAATCCATTTGACCAGAAATGACAGCAGGATAGGGAAAACAGTGCACAAACTGTGATAGATAACAGCACTATCATTTGTCTTAACTGTCTGAAAATCTAGAGTCTTTGGTTTCGCTTGATGACTATTTCCCCTGTGTTCGCGTTTGCCATTGAATGGGCAAAGTAACCTAATGCTGTCATTATAGTACAATCCTTTTTGTATTGATTTCCACACAATTTCTCAGTTTAAGTAAATTCCTGATTGCATCTGCTAAGCTTCTCCGCTCTATCCCTCTCAAGGGCTGGAGTCTTCTCCCAGTGTTTGTCTCCAAACTGTCAGGAGCTTGGGAGAGATAGCGAGCAATGTAATGAAAGGAAACAGAAATCCTACCCGGAAAACAAAAATCCTCTTAAGCTGTGTATTGACATCGGAAGCTTAAAGCTGTGTTCAAGGGCTTGAGCTTCCGTTGTTTAAGACGGGGAAATCACTTCAGAGGCAACTGAATAATATGTCGTCCACAGAGATTAGGGGACCCTGGTTAACCAGAAGCAATTTGTCTCTAAAGGGCAAAATAACTGCTTGCCCTTCGTTTATTTGTCCATATGATCAGCAGGCAGACACACAGTAATGTGTGCGATGGGCCTGTTGCTGGCCCTTGAGTTTACCTTGAGGCATGTGTTTCCAACTGCTTTGGAAGGAACCAGTGGGTCAGTAGCAGTCGGTGTCGCAGTGGGGTGACTTTGTTAGATAGAACTCTGTCTTCACAAGCTTCTCACCTGTTCCAGGTTTTCTTAAAAAATAATAATCAGGCAGAACAGATAAGGATAAAGATAATAGAGTTCAGTATTTGAAGTCGAAATATTGTGCCCTTCCATCTATTGATAAAGTAGTTTAGCTCCCTTACTAGGTCCAAAGGTAAAAGGTAAAGGACCCCTGGATACTTAAGTCCAGTCAAAGGTGACTACAGTGGTACCTCAGGTTACATACGCTTCAGGTTACATACGCTTCAGGTTACAGACTCCACTAACCCAGAAATAGTGCTTCAGCTTAAGAACTTTGCTTCAGGATGAGAACAGAAATCGTGTTCCAGCGGCACGGCAGCAGTAGGAGGCCCATTAGCTAAAGTGGTGCTTCAGGTTAAGAACAGTTTCAGGTTAAGAATGGACCTCCAGAACGAAATAAGTACTTAACCTAAGGTACCACAGTATGGGGTTGTGGCGCTCATCTCGCTTTCAGGCCGAGGGAGCCGGCGATTGTCCACAGACAGCTTTCCAGGTCATGTGGCCAGCATGACGAAACCGCTTCTGGCGCAACAGGACACCATGACAGAAACCAGAGCACACGGAAATGACGTTTATCTTCCTGCCTCAGCACTAGCTATTTATCTACTTGCACTGGTGTGCTTTTGAACTGCTAGGTTGGCAGGAATTGGGACAGAGCAACGGGAGCTCACCCCGTCACAGGGATTCGAACCGCTGACCTTCTGATTGGCAAGCCCAAGAGGCTCAGCGGTTTAGACCACAGAGCCACCCGCATGGTCATAGTAGGTAGTAAGCTTAGCTCCCTTACTAGGTCTAGTGTAGTAAGAGCTCTGTTGGATCATGGTGACTGAGCAGCTTATATGTCAATTTGGCCACTGTGACTCCCTGTTTCTGCACAAGTTCGGGCTTATGAAGTGCAGCTTTGAAAATGCTTTCTTTTCAGAAGAAAAAGCTTTCTAAAACCTCACCAGTGGCACTAGATTACACTTTCATTCTCTCCTTTCCCCACTTTCTTTTGAACAGGTCTGTCAAGAGCCCCATTACGAGCAAGAGAATAGCAAATATCATTGAGCATATGACCTATGAAGTATATAAGTACGCTGCACGAGGGCTTTATGAGGAGCACAAGTTCCTGTTCACATTGCTCCTCACCTTGAAGATTGACTTACAGCGGGGCAAAGTGAAGCATGAGGAGTTCTTGACCCTGATTAAAGGTCAGAGCCACTGCATAAAATGTGCAACTTACTGTGTTTCAACCCAGTGCAAATGTTCAAATTCTGCATGCAACGTGGCAGGCAACCTGTTGCCCTCCAGATTTCGTTAGACTACAACTCCCATTAGCCTCAGCCTGTGCTAGGAATGGATGTCATGGGAGTTGTAGTCTGGGAACATCTGGAGGACTACAGGGCCCCCATCTCTGCAGTAGGGGATATGGAGAATGCCAGTATGCCGGTGTAGGCCTCTACGCAAAGTCCAACACATGAGGTACAGGTGGGGCAATTGTGCCATGGGAAGTGGGCAGCGCAGTCACAGCCCATCCACCATGAATAGAATTTTAAATATCTGACTTTATATATTTAGCAGCTCTTCTCAACTGGTTTTTGCTGTAATGTCTTTTTTCAGGTGGTGCTTCTTTGGATCTGAAAGCTTGTCCACCTAAACCGGCTAGGTGGATCCTGGATATGACTTGGCTGAACTTGGTGGAGCTCAGTAAACTGAGACAATTTTCAGACGTTCTTGACCAAGTAGGTGATTGACAGGAGGCAAGGATTAAGCAGTGTGACACGTTTCATTCTCTTGAAGGATTCTGTAGATATTTCAATGTCACATGCCTTTTACGCTTCAGCGGAACTGCTGATGTGAACCTAGAAAAGTGAAGTCCAAGTCTGCCTCAAAATGTATTTTCCATCTGACTGGCAGGTGTTAAGACAATCGTGTTGGAAGGCCTAAATCTCCATGCTGAACAGATGTTTTGGAAGCAGATTTTCTGTTTCTGGTGGACCATTTTCGAAAGAAGGGAATTCCAAAATTGTGGGACCACTACTGAAAAGGTCCTCTTGCAAATAGAGACTAGTCTTATCTTCCACGATGGTGGCAACCATAAAAACATTTACAGATCCCAAAGCCCAGGGATGAATTTGGAAGAAGACATTCCTTCAGATATCCGAGGCCCTGGCTGTAAAGTCCAAGGTCACACAGCTCCTTAAATTTAGCTCAAAAACTAACTGGTACTCAATGAAGCTCTTGAAGCATTGATTCAATATGCTCATTAGGCTTGCGTAAGACAAAAGCCATACTGTCACACTTGAGACCAAGTGAAGTTTCTGAGGTGTATTCAAGAGTAGTAATGCACAAAGCGCATTACAGTGGTCAAGCTGAGATGCTGCCATTAGCATGGACATTTCCTAGAAAGGGACATCCCTAGTCCACCATTAAGATATCTAAAACTAAAAAAAAATATTGCTATCTATGCTATTTAATAAACATATTCCCGTATTTGTGCTTAATAGATCTCACGGACAGAAAAACAGTGGAAAATCTGGTTTGATAAGGAGAAACCAGAAGAAGAACTTGTTCCCAGTGGTTATGACCAAGCTCTGGACTGCTTCAGGCGCCTCCTCCTCATAAGGTCTTGGTGTCCTGATAGAACGATAGCTCAGGTAGGCCAAAAGCTTTGACTAGGATGGGAATAGAATGCCGACAGGTGGGGGCTCAAAGCAGTTCTAAAGTGAGCATTATAAGCGAAGAGATCCTTACATGTCAAAGCTCCTGCAGTCCAACACAGTAGGAATCTTTCCCATTCCCAACAGTACCTCTCTTACCTGCTGATGCTCCAAAAATGCCCACCCACCAATACCTTGTGTTACCAGGAAGACATGAAGATGGGAACCTGTGTTTCTTGAGATATATAGTTGTATCCACGGTTTGATGTCTTGTAAGAACTGAAAACTTGGTATGAAAATCAGTGTGGGAAAACTGGTGCACATCTCCTTTTCTTTTCCACTAGGCTAGGAAGTACATTATGGATACCATGGGGGAGAAATATGCAGAAGGGGTCATCTTAGATTTGGAGAAGACTTGGGAAGAATCCGATCCTCGCACTCCTCTCATCTGCTTCCTTTCCATGGGCTCCGATCCCACTGATTTCATCATTGCTCTGGGGAAAAGGCTGAAGATTGAGACACGCTATGTGTCCATGGGCCAGGGGCAGGAGGTTCATGCCCGCAAACTTCTGCAGCAAACTATGGCACACGTGAGACAAATTCTCTACTTTCTTTTAGTGCAGATCAATCTTTGAATTTTCCCAGGATTTTATTGGTCATCAACATGGGTTAGACGAGGCATATTTGGCAGCTGATCCATGCAGAATTGGTTCCTACATTTCATCCTAGAAGGTCAAAATAGGATTATTTGTAATCGGGAACACACAAAGGCCAGAGCTATGGTTACAGAGACCTTGCGCCACCAACAGAAACAGCTTCACACCACCTTCTCCTGGTAATGTCTAGTAAACTTGAGACATGATGCTGTGTGAGATTCCTCAGAATTAAGTCCCATTGTGTTCGAGGGGCTTACTTCCTAGTTAGAATGGTAGCCTACAATGGGAGGCATGATGTTACCATGTCGTGAGTTTCCCTACTCTCATGGCCGCTTATGAAGTGGGACAAGGAATTGACAAATGCACATTACAAGTGGGAGAATGGGAAATAGTGTGGGCTTGCTGCTTTCATTCACGTGCTCACAGTAATGCAGGGGTGGGAACCTTTTCCCAACCAAATATCAAGAAGAACTTTCTGAAGGTAAGCTGTTTGACAGTGGAACAGACTCCCTCAGAGAGTAGCGGACTCTTCTTCAATGGAGTTTTTAAATTAGATGTTGAATGGCCAGTTTGGCACTCATGCACTTGCTATAATGTCTAGATTGAGTAGGTTGCTGATGCCTTGAATGGGCTGGGCATAATCTCATCACGTGACAGGATCATACCCAATCCATTCAGGTCATCAGCAACCTATCAAATCTGCTCTTCAGGTAAGACCAATTGTTCTTTTCTAAGACTAGATATATTCACATGAGTTACCCTCACCAGTGACAATGGAATTGCCAGCTTTGGTAGGAGAGAGGAATTTCAACAGGAAAAACCAAGACCAGGCATAGGCAAACTCAGTCCTCTGACTGTTTTGGGACTACAGTTCCCATTATCCCTGACCACTGGTCCTGTTAGCTAGGGATGATGGGAGTTGTAGTCCCAAAACAGCCAGAGGGCCGAGTTTGAGGAAGCCTGACCAAGACTATAAACTCTGTTGCTATTCGTACTGTTGTTTGTAGAGACATACATTTGTGTGCTGCCTATGTTAGGTTGAATAGTCAGCTGGTTGTTCATCTACAAGCCTTTTGTTTGAATTAATTCCTTGTCCCCCAAATAAAGCTAATTGCCTCTAATTGAACAGTATATTTTTTCAAGAACAGAATCTACATGGTAAGAGTTTGAACCTCCACCCTGATTGGGGAGAAAGAGGTTTGAGGCTGAGCTTGGTTGGGCTTGGTCTACATCTGTATGAGGACGGAGAGCAAGAAAAGGATGCACATTGGCACTGAAAAGAATTAGGACAGCACTGCAGGCATATGAACTGTAGTACAGTGGTACCTCAAGTTACAGTCGCTTCAGGTTACAGACGCTTCAGGTTACAGACTCCGCTAATCCAGAAATAGTACCTTGGGTTAAGAGCTTTGCTTCAGGATGAGAACAGAGATCACACAGCAGCGGTGTGGTGGCAGCGCAAGGCCCCATTAGCTAAAGTGTTGCTTCAGGTTAAGAACAGTTTCAGGTTAAGAACGGACCTCTGGAACGAATTAAGTTCTTAACCCGAAATGAATATCAAATCAAGTTTCTTCAATGATTTCCCTTTCTTAGGGTGGATGGGCGCTTTTGCAGAATTGTCACCTGGGTCTTGACTTTATGGATGAGTTGATGGACACGATTGTTGAAACAGAAAATGTTCACGAGGCCTTCCGCCTGTGGATGACTACGGAGGTCCACAAGCATTTTCCCATCACCCTTCTACAGATGTCTATAAAATTCACCAATGAGCCTCCCCAAGGACTCAAAGCTGGTCTGAAGAGAACCTATGGAGGTGAGGGACTTGCTTTCCCCTCTTCCCTTTAGTTATGCCCAAGTATCTCTGGCATTCCACCCCCCAGTAGCTTTTAATAGGGGCATCATGAGTGATCAGTTCCTACAAGGAATTATACCCTGTGCATATATTTAAATATTTAGTCTGGGTCCTTAGAAGACACAGTGGTGTATATTATTTTTGTACAAGTGATTGTCATATGGAAGTATTTGAAGAAATGGAATAGGACTAACAAATGTAGCTGTAGGAAACAAAATGTGAGTACCTTGCTATAATATAGTCCTCTTATAATGCACTATAAAAACTAAAGCTCCTAATTTATCTCAGTAATGCTGAGCAAATGATCACCCATCTGCTACTATGAAAGGTGTACCTATTTAACATTTTTGTAAGCTTACCACATGCCATTTTTGCATCAAATTGCCATTCAACTCCCACAGTACAACTTTCTCCTTTATGTGCGTGCCAGTTAAGATCCATGCATTTGGGTTTGAGTTCATTATTCCATAATAAATGTGTTCATCTTTAAGGTGGCACATGACTCTTCATGGTATGTTGCTGCATGAGACTAACATGGCCACTCCTCTGGTGTTATGGATATTATCTAGAAGTGTCTTTGTAACAGGTGTGAGTCAGGATCTGTTGGATATCAGCAACATGGTTCAGTGGAAACCAATGCTGTATGCTGTAGCCTTCCTACACTCCACGGTCCAGGAAAGGAGGAAATTTGGACCTCTGGGATGGAACATTCCTTACGAGTTCAACCAAGCTGATTTCAATGCCACAGTACAATTTGTTCAGAACCATTTGGATGACATGGACATCAAAAAGGTACTTGGCTCTGCAGTTTAGCGACTTAGGCGGTATTTGAAATCGTGTGGACAATCAAATTGTTGTCTCAGCAAATGGATTCTTCCTTGTACGTCTGTGTATAAGTTGATCAGTGGTGACCTATGACACGTGAGCCTAACTAGGGCTGTCACACCTTTGGGGGCCAATCACAGCCACATTTATATCTGCGTCGTGTCATATGACATCGGGTGCATGTGGTTGCAAAGGAAGAATTGGGAGAGAATGTGCACCCAGTTCTTTCCTCGTGGTCAAAATCTAGCACCTTTTGAATTTGGTGCATTTACCATCACCTTTAAAACTTAGATTAAAGGCCCATTAACTTTGATGTGCAGAGTGGAGACTTCAACATTCTCTGCACTGTTACCGTCTATGCTGCTGCCTAACTTATTTATTATTATTATTTATTGAATTTATATACCGCTCTATATGGGGAGGTCTCGGGGCAGTTCACAGAGTAAAATCAAAATATAAAAGCACAAAATACATAATCAAAATAAAAACAACAACCCAATAACCGCCCACCCCCAAAAAACCACATTTTAAAGGTATTTAAGAACCTCACGACATTTAAAGTAAGACAATTAACAAACTTGGAGAAGAGCCACTCATCAGAAAGACTATGATCCCAGAAATATCTGCAGCAATATTTATTGGCAACCAAATTGGCCGGGTGCCTTGCTGATACAGAGACAAAAATAGCTTTGAAATAAGAGTGGGAGGGGGAAAAATAGCTTTGGTTGTTGAGCAGATGTAATACTAGAGTTTCATCTCCCGCAAGATGATGGAGATTGTTATGTACTGAAGTTCTCACCCTGGGCCAGCAGGGGGATACTGTAGATAGTTATGCAAATGAAGGATCGAAAGTGACGTTCAGTGATTGGATAGTTTGTATGCAAATGAAGGATCGAAAGTGACATTCAGTGATTGGATAGTTATAGAAAGTTGCTACAGTTACGTTGTTCGGGAGCTCTATATAAGCAGGCTGACTGAGCTCTTCAGTTCAGTTCTGTTCTGGCCTCTGAATAAACAAGAGCTGTTTGAAGAATCGCTGTGTCGTCTGATATGTTCGCCCACGACTTAACAGAGATAAGATTGTGTAGGGTGAAGAAGCAGGTGTTGAGGGGTCAGGAGATGGATTGGGGAAGCGATCTGACTGCAATGGTTCCAGTTTGACTCTCAGAAGTCTTGGAATTTTCAAAATCTGCATATTTATATCTATCGATAGATAGATAGATACGCACACACATTTTAGTGTACTGCTGCATGAAATCATGCCACACCCTTTTCTGTTTTTGTTTCAGGGTGTGTCTTGGAATACCGTCCGTTACATGATAGGGGAGATTCAGTATGGTGGCCGAGTTACGGATGACTATGACAAAAGGCTGCTCAACACATTTGCTAAAGTGTGGTTCAGCGAAAACATGTTTGGCCAGGACTTCTCCTTCTACAAAGGTTACAGCATACCCAAGTGTGCTGTGCTGGACCAGTATCTTCAGTATATACAGGTTTGTATAGTTAGCAGCGACTTCTCAAAAGGAAAACCTACGAGAGGCTCTGTCGGAATTTGCTTTCTCTCCTTTGTGAGGCCATTCTACTGCTTTACTTGCTTTTTAATTTAGTTTCCCGTAGGAAAATTCTGTTTCCCGTAGGTGGGAAAGCTGAGGACATACACAAGGGTGTCTCAAATATAAAGGACTCTACGCCTAGATGTAGAGATGGGTGGAATTTGTTATTAGTGGGCAGATACAAATTTGTACTGCTGATCAGGAAGTCACCAATTTGAATCTTGCCTGTGTCATGATTCACTATGTGGGATGCGGGTGGTGCTGTGGTCTAAACCACTGAGCCTCTTGGGCTTGCCGATCAGAAGGTCGGGTGGTTCGAATCCCCGTGATGGAGTGAGCTCTGTCCTAGCTTCTGCCAACCTAGCAATCTGGCATGTTCTGGCTGAAAAAAAGCCCTGGATATTTGCATAGCAGTGCCATGGCTTTTAAACTGCATCTATTTGAATTATTCTTTTGTACTCCATTATATTATTTCCCTGACCTTTTCAAAATGTAATGTAAAGGCTTTTATCAGTAAGATATGAACATGGTGATACCTACCCTATTTTTCACTCTATAAGAAGCAGCAGACCATAAGACGCACCTAGTTTTTAGGGGAGGAAAACAAGGAAATAAATATTCTGAATCCCAGAAGCCAGAACAGCAAAAGGGATTGCTGCGCAGCCTGTATTCGCTCCATAAGACGCACACACATTTCCCCTTACTTTTCAGGAGGGAAAAAGTACATCTTATAGAGCGAAAAATACGGTAATTGTTTTATTTGTTTTTTCTTCAGTGACGACATTCCTCTTCTATTTGAAAGCAAAGGGGGAAAAATCTGGTTCATATTGAAAACCTATTCTACACACACACACACACACACACACACACACACACTGGCCACCTATCTTTGTAAAGCTTGAATTTCTTGATCTTCTGGACTTTACCTTTATATTTAACCACCTAGGGTTTGCCTGCTTACGATACACCAGAAGTCTTTGGGTTGCACCCCAATGCTGACATTACTTACCAGAGCAAACTTGCAAAAGATGTGTTGGACACCATCCTCAGCATCCAACCCAAAGACAGCTCCAGCGGAGGAGGAGAGACCAGAGAGGCTGTGGTTGCTCGATTGGCTGATGATATGGTGGAGAAACTTCCTCCCGACTACATTCCATTTGAGGTAGGTGTCTAAAATCAGCTGGGCTTTGCTTTCTCTGCAGACTTGCCCAATTGAAAGAAAGCCTTTCTATTCTGGGTTTGGGTTATTTTACATTAAAAAATCCAGCTGCTGATATGGTCTAAGAGAAAATTATATATCGATGGTATCTAACACCGAGTAAATTGGCAAAAATGTATAAATCTAAATCAAATACGTGTTGGAAATGTAAAGGGAAAGAAGGTTCTTTTTATCATCTGTGGTGGTTTTGTAGTAAGGTTAAAGCTTACTGGGAAATGATATATAATGAAATGAAAAGGATGTTTAAAATTACCTTTGTAAAAAAACAGCCAGAAGCATTTCTTTGGGGAGTTATAGTGACAGAACTACCTAAACTGTATAGAAACTTATTCATGTATGCTACTACAGTGGCAAGAATGTTACTTGCTCAAAAATGGAAAGAAGCAGAAGTCCCAGCAAAGGAAGAATGGATAGAAAACTTATGGAATATGCAGAAATGGCTTACTGGAAGAATAAGAAATCAAGATAACACACACACACACACACACATATATGTGAATGGAAATGGTATACAGTATTGAATATTTACAGAAAAATTGTAAACAGATAAGAACATTGGCAGGATTATTGTAATAACCTGCAGCTTCATAAGAGTGTATATTTAAAGAAGATGAATAAATGAGCAATTTAAGTTAATTTGGATATGCAGAAGATATTAAAAATAAATTGAAGGACCCGCAGAAAGAGAGGGAAGGAAGTCAAGCTTTGAAATGTCAAAATGATTATAAAACCAGTGAAATGTATAAACTTGAAAAGTATAGATATGTTTTTTAAAAATAAAATAAAATAAATCCAGCTGCTGAGGAATGAGTTGTAGCTGCAAAATGTGTCAGGTTCAAAGAGGGGATGAAAATGGAGTTCATGCACCCAGCCTAAAGTACTATCCTGCTTGCCTCTCCCTGCCTCCCCTTCTACTCAATTAAAACTTATTTAAGTTAGTACAGAAGTTGTTTACAACTCCTGGCAGCTTGCTGTATTCTGTGTTCTCATCTCAGGTAAAGGAAAGGCTGCAGCAAATGGGCCCATTCCAGCCTATGAACATCTTCCTGCGACAGGAGATCGATAGAATGCAGAGGATTATTGCTCTGGTGCGGAACACTCTGACAGACCTCAAACTTGCCATTGATGGGACCATCATCATGAGCGAGAACCTCAGAGATGCTTTGGATTGTATGTACGATGCAAGGATTCCTGAACGCTGGAGGAAGGTTGGTGGTACTATTGCCTTCACTGGAAAAAAAAAAATGTGTTAGATCATCAATCGTCTGCACTAAATATGCTGTATTTAGTCATCATGTGCTCCAGAGCATGTAAACATGCACACACTTCTGAAATGGACTCTTTATGACCGACTTTATGACTCATTTTGCCCTACCTGAACAGCATGGTTGTATCTTATGCAGTGCCGGATTTACGTATAAGCTAAACAAGCTATAGCTTAGGGCCCCTGGATGTACACACCTGGATGTACATTTCCAAAATATAAGATAAAAAAACAAATAAAATAAAACCTACACATAGCAACAGTGTTTTGTGTTATGTAGGCTCCTATGATGTAAGTAGTGGGCCCCATCTGCTAGCCTGCTCCCTTCTTCTTAATTGTATTGCAGTTCAACAATTACTTTGATAAAATACATATTTTGTTATGTGCAAATGGCTTTAGATACCTATTAGGTCCACAAATTGCCATATAGCATACACTCAACACAAAAAACAGTGACAATTTGTTGTTGACAAAGGAAAGCTGGACATATAAAGGGCCCCATTACCTTCAGTAGCTATGGGCCTCATCAAACCTAAATCCGTCCCTGATCTTATGCCACTCTGGTAACATTTGAATCCCAGATCACATGGGAGGGATGGTAAAATGTGATTTCCCCCTCCCCCAAATTGTTCCTGTCAGATCAATTCAGTGTCTGTAGAGTCTACAGCAGGAAGGTAAAACCTGAAGCCATCCAGATGTTGCTAGACTATATCTCCCAATTGGCCAAGTTGACTGGAGCTAATGGCGTTCAACAACATCTGAAGAGTTACATGTTCCCAATCCCTGGTCTACAACGATTTTTTAAAATGCACTTAACACACGGACAGCACAATCTTATAAATCCACTTGGGCCTAATTCTCAAAGAGGTGGTAAATAATAATAATAATAATAATAATAATAATAATAATTTATTATTTATACCCCGCCCATCTGGCTGAGTTTCCCCAGTCACTCTGGGCGGCTTCCAATCAAGTGTTAAAAACAATACAGCATTAAATATTAAAAACTTCCCTAAACAGGGCTGCCTTCAGATGTCTTTTAAAGAGAAGATAGCTCCTTATTTCCTTCACATCTGAAGGGAGGGCGTTCCACAGGGCAGGCGTCACTACCGAGAAGGCCCTCTGTCTGGTCCCTTGTAACCTCACTTCTCGCAATGAGGGAACCGCCAGAAGGTCCTCGGCACTGGATCTCAGTGTCTGGTCTGAATGATGGGGGTGGAGATGCTCCTTCAGGTATACAGGACTGAGGCCGTTTAGGGCTTTAAAGGTCAGCACCAACACTTTGAATTGTGCTCGGAAACATACTGGGAGCCAATGCAGATCTCTCAGGACCGGTGTTATGTGGTCCCAGCGGCCATTCCCAGTCTCCAGTCTAACTGCCGCATTCTGGATTAATTGCAGTTTCCGGGTCACCTTCAAAGGTAGCCCCACGTAGAGCGCATTGCAGTAGTCCAAGCAGGAGATAACTAGAGCATGCACCACTCTGGTGAGACAGTCCACAGGCAGGTAGGGTCTCAGCCTGCAAACCAGGTGGAGCTGGTAGACAGCCGCCCTGGACACAGAATTAACCTGCACCTCCATGGACAACTGAGAGTCCAAAATGACTCCCTGGCTGCACACCTGGTCCTTCAGGGGCACAGTTACCCCATTCAGGACCAGGGAGTCCTCCACACCCGCCCGCCCCCTGTCCCCCAAAAACAGTACTTCTGTCTTATCAGGATTCAACCTCTTTTTCTGGACTGTACCGCTTTAGACTACAGGTGAGATCTCACATGATTTAATGTTCCTCCATACAGGGAGAAGGATCCAAACCTAGCTGTCCTTCCTGACAGCTTGTTTTCTATGTAGTTACTCAAAACAAATGAACTACTGTGAAAATCCCTGAAACGAGAAGTAATCGACTAGAAATAGTATCTTATAGAATTAAACTAAGTAACAAAAATCAAAAAGTTTAAGGAAAAAATTAGAAAAACCTAGAATTAAACAAAGCCTTAACGGGATGCCGGCTACTAACCTCGTTTCACTGAACTATTCAGTTTCCTCTGAAGGAAATAGAGAAATCATAAACCTTAAATGATTTTAAACAAACTCAAGAACAGGGTTGAAATGCTCCCCTGAGTTTACAAAAAAAGGTTTGAAAACCTAAATGGCAAGTTTTAGACACAGCCCTATTTAAAGAAAGCCAAGCAGTAGTAATAAGGAGTTGAGGACTCGGCTGTGAAAACTCTAGTATTGCCTTTCCAAAAAGGTTTTAAAAAAACCTACATAGCACAAATTCAAAGAAAGGAGTACAAGATCAGCTGTTTTAGATTTTAAACAAACTCACGAACAGGTCTGAAACGCTCCTTTGGTCTAGATGTGACTGCTGATGTTAAAGACATTTCAAGTTTGAAGTGGTACAACCCTGACACAACTTTCTGCTCTTGATGATCTGGTCTGCAAAATAGTGTTGCAAAAGGAATGCGGGACCTGTGGGCCTCCAGTTATTGAGGGACCACAACTCCCATTGTCCCTTAACATAAGTCGTATGAGGTAGGACTGATGCAAGCTGTAATCAGACAATATTTGGAGGGTCACAGGTTCCTTATCCCCGTGTTTGTTAGGATTGGTTAGAACTAGGCCTTGGAATCTAAATTCTATGATCATCTTTTGGGACATGTCTGTGGCCTTTACATCATTAAAACATTGATTTGTCTCTCTTTCTAGGCATCTTGGGCTTCCAGCACTCTTGGATTTTGGTTTACTGAGCTTCTTGAAAGGAATCGGCAGTTTCACTGTTGGATTTTTGAAGGGCGACCGAACTGCTTTTGGATGACAGGGTTTTTCAACCCGCAAGGATTTTTAACTGCAATGAGACAGGTTATAGAAAGCCTTTAAAATATCTTTTGTGTGTGTGCATTTTTCATGTTCATGTTTTTCTTACCATCTGAGATGGATAGTAACAGAAATAATATCTGTTCATATGGAAAGAATTGCTTTTGCCTCCTGAAAGCATATGGTATCCCCCCCAAGGAATTCTGGGAAGTGTGGTTATACCCCACATTATGGATGGATCTGTCAATATCAGTTCTCTGTTTCTCATGCGTCCATTCTTTAAATCAGTTCTGCACATTTTGAAGCAAATTGCGATTTGGTTGTTTTTTTTTAAGATCTGTATGAAAATTCTTCAGCATTTTAACATAAAAATTTCTCACAAACAAATATTTGTATGCAGTTTTGACTAATGTACACATTTTTCCAAACAATTTTTCCTAATATAATGGCCGCTTACCTCTCTCCACGGTGAGCGGCGGTTGTGGTCCGCCGCATCGCCACCTTTCCCTGTGGAGCCTTGCCATTTTCCCAGCAGCAGCTGCTGCCCCTCCACAATTCAAATTGCCATATCCATGGCAGCCTGGGGGGTGGGGTTTGGGGGAACGGACCTGAGGAACTCAGTCTTCCCTCAGGTCCACTCCCTGGGCGTAAAAGTAGGCCGAAGATGCCCACAGCAATGCAGTCGGCAAGGAGAGAAGCATTCCATTCTGTTGTGACTCTTATTCCAGTAACTGTCATTTTTAACTGCATTCTGCTTCTGTCTGTGTGTTTGCGAGAGGAGAAGGGCTGCTGAGAGAGGGTTCTCAGGATACTGCTGAGGACAGTGTTGTGAAACAAGACAGTGAAACAGACAGAGGAAGATCCCTAAATGTTAATAGGGAGAAACCTGTGGAGGATCTCTCTGTAAGGAACAAAGAGAGTGTTGCTGAGGTGAAAGTAAAGAATCTTTCATAAGAAACTGTAAGACCCGAGTGAGGTAAAACTCTGGTGTAAGTCTTAACACAGTTTTGTTTATAAGTCTTAAGTAAGAAGACTTCAATCTACAATTCAAGTGAGACTATACCCATGCTGGAATAAGCACGAGATTGCAAATATATTTTTTTCAGTTAGATGTTTATGAAAGTAAAGTCATTTTGAATACAAAGAGCCTGGACATTATTATAGTCTTTACAAAGAAGCTATCAACCAACTAGAAGAGTTATTTAGCTTCCCAGCTGTGAGCTACTTTGCTACCTTGCATATAATCAAAATTTATTCATATAATATATTCATAACACTTTGTAGATTGCTGGACTACAGCTTCCATCAACCCTAGCCATGCATCGTGCTGGCAGTGGCTGATGGGAGAAGCAGCCCAACACCATCTGAAGAACCACAGGTATTCCCTTCTCGTTCTTTCGAGGTTGCTTCAGCCTGTGATTTCCACAGGGACATGGGGGCTTCTGTTTAGGTGATGATTAAGTAATTAAAAGTCTACTTTGTGAAACTGGATTAACTCTTGGTCCCTCCAGGAAATACTCAAATTAGCTGGCTTTTTACTTCTGGGTTCTGTTAACTGCCTTTTCTGGATCAGACTTGACATGCCTTGCTGCTGGGTTTGCAGGGCAATGAAACTGATAATCAGGTGTCAGTGTCCCTCTGAGCCTGTCAAGTTTCCCTCAGCTTGTAAGGCAGATAGAAATTTAATGAAATGTTTGAGTGTCTGTAAGGAATGTTGATGTGCAATGTGGGGAAAATGATTTATTAGGAGACGAACACCTTGACTAAGCCTCAGAGGGAAAAGAGAGGAATGTTTGAGCTACGGTAAATGGGACTTCACCTGGCCCTATTGATTGGTCTGAAGTTATGTAATGCCTTTGCCTGTTGAAATCCATGGTCTCCACCTTTCAGCTGCTGCTGTGTTGCTTTTTACAGGAAATTACCCGAGCAAACAAGGGATGGGCACTTGACAGTGTAGTTCTGTGCAATGAGGTCACCAAGTGGATGAAGGATGACATCACAGCTCCTCCCTCTGAGGGCGTCTATGTCTATGGCCTCTATCTAGAAGGAGCAGGATGGGACAAAAGGAACATGAAACTAATAGAATCAAAGCCCAAGGTCCTCTTCGAACTGATGCCCGTGATAAGGATATATGCAGAAAACAACAGTAAGTATTAAGTCGATACTGGTACATCAGAATATGGAAATCTTTAAATTTGTGGCAGTGTCTGCCCATTATCTCATGGCCGACAGATTTCATGGCATGGCTGAGCTGTCAATCAAATGATAGTGAGTTATGATGTCTTCCTCCAAGGACAAGTTTAGATGCTTCCTCTCCTGAATGCAGGCAGCTGAAAAGCCTTATCTGAGGTCCTGACTTACTAAGAAGTAACCCTTACTACATATAGTATTGCCAAATGGCGTGTCAACTCTTTGCACCAGTGTATTCCTGGCATCAGTAGTGCTACTGATGCTTTATGGCCTCGCTCACAAAGGAACTAGGACACTGCTAAGAAGGGTGAGAGAATGGATTAATAATGCAACATCTTGCTCACGTTCAAGACCTGACCTGGATCTGTATACAATGAGCCAAGATCAGAACTGCAGTCACAAGGGCTTACTAGGATCAAGCAGAAGAACCCCCTGCAGGGTTCTGTGAGTGTCCCTAAGTTGTTCTGGGTTCAGAGCTAGTTATTCCTTCAAGATCACCTTCCTTCCCGTGAACATAGGTCTGCTACATTAAGAAAGCACATGCACTAAAAATAAAAATGGAAACAGGGAAAAGTGTGTGTGTGTGTGTGTGTGTGTGTTTAGCCTCTAGGTGCACATAAATGTATCTATCGAGCTCATAATTACATTTGAAATATCTTCTTCAGGGGCACTTGCAAGCACAAGCAACTGGAGTTGTTGGCCTTCATTTTCTTTTTCTTTTTTTGCAAAAGATTCTGCAAAACCCACATCTTTTGTTCCAGATGGATTAATTATCATAATTGCCACCATCTGGTTCTGTGTTTATAATTAGTAATGCAGAAAAGGAACCCCTCTCCATTCATGAGCACAGAGCCCGTGCATATAGCCAGGCCTCCCGCTGGGTCTTCTATTTCACTCACACGCTAAGGTTACTTGGTTATTTGTTTCATCCTGCCAAGAGGTAAGGATGACTTCACCACATGTTAGGAACAAAATGCAGGGTAATTGGTCATCTTGGTTTGTACAGCAGGGGAAAAGGTCATTCTTAAACCATAGTTTCAGTACCTTGGCCATGAATTCAAAAGGAGAGTCCGCTGTAAAGGAGGAAACTAACGTCATACTCATTGAAACGATAGTCTTGCATGCCACTATCCTATCTATGTATCTATCTGTCTATGTATCTATCTATGCAAATTGTGTGGATTAGAGAACAATAATGTTGTAGTCTTGTTGCCGAGCAACAGTGTGCAGAGCTCACCAGCCCACCAGAAGGATCTCTGAGTTGGCAGAGTCAGCATACAAAGTCAGTCCCAGTCCTAGGATCAGGTGAACAGCAATCCATGTGATCGGATGGTCTAGGGGTCAGGGAATCTGATGATCAAGGATCAAGATGAGCAGGAAGCAGCAAGTTAGGACCAGGAACTACAAGTGTTTCCAGCATCTGATTGCTGCTGGAAGCTCTGCTCAAGAAGGCTGAAGCCAGCTGGTTCTCATCAGCACCTTCTCTGTGTACTTGACGGCTGATCAGCTGAAGTTGAGCCACTCTGCCTTCTTCCCCCTTCAGGCTGTTGTTCAGCAGGTGAAGCTGACTCCTGGCCCATGATACTCTGTAGCTGTGGAACATACTATTGTGCATTGGTTGTGGATGCAACGCTGCTTACCCCTTCTGAATTCTATGGACCTAAGCATTTACAAGGGATGCGGGTGGCGCTGTGGGTTAAACTGTGGGTGATCTCCCATTGCTCGGTCCCTGCTCCTGCCAACCTAGCAGTTCGAAAGCACGTCAAAGTGCAAGTAGATAAATAGGGACCGCTCTGGCGGGAAGGTAAACGGCGTTTCTGTGCACTGCTTTGGTTCGCCAGAAGCGGCTTAGTCATGCTGGCCACATGACCCGGAAGCTGTACGCCGGCTCCCTCGGCCAATAAAACGAAATGAGTGCCGCAACCCCAGAGTCGGTCATGACTGGACCTAATGGTCGGGGTCCCTTTATATTTACCTTTAAGCATTTACAACTGGAAATAAGATTGGACTATATGTTAGTGTGCCCTACTTTGTTTTTCCTGGAACCCCTAGATCTTTCAGCCAGAGCCAGGTGCTAAAGGCAAATAGTTAGAATAAAAGAACAGGGTGTTTTTGACCTTACCAGCCTTTCTAAAAAATATTCTACTCCAGGCTTCCCCAAGTTTTCTTTGCTTCAGCACCCTTGTTTCTTTTTTTTTAAGAATATTTTTTTATTAACTGACCAATCACATCAAATCAAACCAAATTACATAAATTCCAAATTACACAGCCGAATTTTAAATTTTTGTTGGGGGTACCCATATTTCAAGTTCCGAAGGGATCCAATCAACTTCTTGCTTCTTAGTGCTGTTTTAATGTCCACAAATCTAACCTTATGATGTTCACAGTACTACCCAGTCCTTTCTTATAATTTTTCCACATCTCTTGTTGTTATTTTCATATATTTTTCCTTTCTCTTTGTGACCTCTGATAGTCTCCGCAAGCTGGTCAGAACAGTTTGTAATCCTGCGTGGATATTTTTTTTTTTTATCCAGTAGCCATATCCAGACGTTTTCCATATAACATTACTTCCATACATCAAAACAGTCTTAGCGTCATTAATCTTCACCAATCTGCCTCCTTTCTCAAACCTCTGAGGAGATTCACTAGGAATGCAGTCTAAAAACAAGTCCATTCTTCCTCCCGGCTATAAATCCTTTGGCAAGATGGCGACTCCGAATTAATTGCTGCGCCATTCCAAAAGCTCTTATTGCTTCTTGGTCTCCATAAAGCATACTTTTGGTTAAAGTTTATCTCCACACAGACCTTAATCATCCTGCTTGGGTCAGTTCAACCGACGGTTCTAATGAGGAGGGGTTCTTGTAAATCACATAGAAGGAAAGTAAAAAAGGTCCCCCCCCATTCAGCCCCGTTGTCAACATACCCCGCCTTTAGTGTATCTTCATCGTAAAATATTCCTGTTTCTCCAGCCCGTCGTCTTCTTTCGCAGAGGTCACTTAAATTAGCAGACTTCACTCCCCTTCTTCACTTGAAATATGTGCATTTGCTTCTTTTGTAATTAATTATTCCAAATTGCTGCAACTAGTGTGCGATCAGAGACAGCGTCCAGGAGAGCCGAGGTCCACACAGGGGCATTCTGCCTAGGGCCCTCACCCCCTTCTTTCGAATTAGGGGGTGATTTATGGGCACAGCAGGCAAGGGCAGTGTTCCCCATTTCCTTGGGGCAACAAGGGAGGCTGCCTACTCCCATAACAGCCTCTTAATTACCCCGTGTGGGTCGGAGAAATGGTATTGTCGGCCATCTTCCAATGCGTCCCCTAGTGGCCCCCTCAGCACCCTTGTTTCAGGGGAGACAGCCACTTTCTTTGTTGCTGCCATTTTTAAACAACTGAGAATCAGAAAGTCTTGTCAGTCTCCCAGACATCTGCCAGCAGATCCTGATCTATGTTCTGCCCACCAGCCCTGGTGTATTTATTTGTAAGTATATTTTCCCTGAATCCTGCATGTCCGTTTTCAGAATTAAGACCAAGCGCAGATGGCAGAAGAAGTTTGCTTGGTGTGAGCAGAAGAACAAAAAGACCCTTGGTCTCAGTAGGCCAACAGAAGTGCCACATGCTCCCTGCTCCTTTTGCCAACTGCAGGGGTGGGCTTGGTTGCCAAGACACTCTGGGCTGGAAGGAAAGGGGCCAAGTGACGCTTGGTCCAAGAAGGCTGATGCTCCTTTCCGCCTCTGCCAGATGCTGGGTGGCTTTCCTGGCAACCGCTTGAAGTGTATTGGCCAATAAACAGGAAGTAGCTAATAAGCATGGATTTATGCATTGACTTCTGGGAGGCCAGATCAGCTTTATAAGCCATAATGGCACCCAGGGATAGGAAGTGAAGAGTAAAAAAACCTGTTAATGTGCTAAAAGAAAATCCAAAGTATCAGAAAAGAAATGGGAACCATTATGCATTCTTTCGTGGTTTAATTTAAATGATTATTATTATTTTTTTAAAAAAAGAAGGAATGTCAATCTGCTTAAAACCAACTTTTCACTCTTGCAAGAATATATACTGGGGAGGCTACAAATTGTAACCAGGTCGGCTGGAGCTAGTCTTGACAGCTAAATGTACGGAATTTGGATCTGCTTCAGCAAGCAAGTCAAAAGATTGAAAGAGCAACTTTAGAAGTGAAGAGAAGGACCTCTGGGGTTCATGTAGGAAGGAAGCAGCTGTCAAAATGGATTGTGGGTTGGAGAGATGGACACCCAAAGCCCAGGCTGCTTGGCATTGTAGAATTCAGCCTGTGCTGCTTGCCTGAAAACAGTCAGTTTGGTTTGAGAAATAAAACCAAGCATGAAAGAAATATAAAAGCTGTGAAGGGCACAGTCTTGTGGACTATTTTCCTACTTTTTCTTTTTAGCGCAGTCAGCTCTGTGGCTAAGGCTGTTTGCTTAACGGAGATTATTAGAGGTAAGCAAGCCTCTCAGGTATGAGTTGCAGCTATGTGAGGGGCTTGAATATTGCAAGACTCTTGCGGGGTCCCTCTCAGAAGCAGGAAGTGGGGTTTGCCCCCACCACAATCAAGTTTCCAAGTGTGGCATTTTATATTTTCCTCATAAGAGTGAACAGCAGTCATTTGGGGGGGGGGCGGGGAGTTAATATGTGTACCTGGCAACATTGCTGACATATTGATAAATCTGCCCATGTCAGGATAAGATTGAGCCCCTGGATCTTATAAATTCTGGTTGCTTCCAGACTCTTCCTATTTTTGAGTGGGGGTCAATTCGATCCCGGTAAATTTTGGTCGTGCAGTTGTAGTTGCTTGCACAATGATCCTTCTTCTCCCCAAAACTGGATTTTTTGCAGTAAGGAAGGTCAAGGGGAAATGCACTGGGATGCAGTGACATCTAATCTCCCCACAAACAAATCAGAACAAATGCTCATTAAATAGTCAACATTGTCTAATCCCCTTGCAAACAAATCAGTATGGATGTGCAGTGAAGAGGCCATCTGGAAGCAAAGCAAACCTTTCCCTAAAGAGTCTGATCACTGTCTTTGTTTCTAACTTCCCTAGTGCTGAAAACTGCAGTCAGACACCAACAACCTGATCCAATGTAGAATTGAACTTGGGTGGTGGTGCTGTGGTGTAAACCACTGAGCCTTGGGCTTGACAATTGGAAGGTTGGCGGTTCGAATCCCCACAACGGGGTGAGCTCTCATTGTTCGGTCCCAGCTCCTGCCAACTTAGCAGTTCGAAAGCATGGCAAAGTGCAAGTAGATAAATAGGTACCGCTCTGGCGTGAAGGTAAACAGCATTTCCTGGTGCTGCTCTGGTTTCGCCAGAAGCGGCTTAGTCATGCTGGCTACATGACCCAGAAGCTGTGTGCAGACAAACACTGGCTCCCTCGGCCAGTAAAGCGAGATGAGTGCCGCAACCCCAGAGTCGTTTGTGACTGGACTTAACTATCAGGGGTCCTTTACCTTGACCTTTTAAGCCCACTGAAATGAGATAACTCTGCATCAGATGAGTCTGACTGTTACCTGTTGGTTATAGGATGGCTGTTCAGGATTGCAGAGAGGGGCATTTAACTACAGTCTGGAGTTCTGCTATAGACTTAAATTTAACTATTTGCTAGAAATTCCTTGGTTTGCAGTTTTAAAAGCAGTACTTTTAAAATAGTTTTGTTGCTGTGTGTTTCTGGAGAGGAATTTCATGCCATTTTGGAAGAGATCTGCGTCGAAACTGCAACACTTTCATTTTACACTTCTGTCTGTAACATGCCTAGAGACCATTTGCTTACAGTAGCTAGATAAAAGAAGGTGCCCATTGTGGCTTCTCAAAAGTAGTGTTGAGGCCAACTCCCTTCAGACAATGTACGTGAGGTCTGTGACCTTCAATTTGTGGAGGGCTTTAAATATAGGAATGGTGATGTGCTGTAGAAGGGGTGTAGGGACATGAGTGGCACTGTGGTGTAAACCACTGAGGCTCTTGGGCTTGCCAATTGGAAGGTCAGGGGTTCAAATCCCTGTGACGGGGTGAGCTCCCATTGCTCTGTCCCAGCTCCTGCCAACCTAGCAGTTCGAAAGCACACCAGCACAAGTAGATAAATAGGTACCGCTGTGGCGGGAAGGTAAATGGTGTTTCCGTGCACTCTGGTTTCCGTCACGGTGTTCCGTTGCACCAAAAGTGGTTTAGTCATTCTGGCCACATGACCCAGTAAGCTCTCTGTGGACAAATGTTGGCCAATAAAGTGAGATGAGCGCCGCAAACCCAGAGTCGGCCACGACTGGACCTAATGGCCCTTTACATGTATAGAAGGGGTGGAGTTTGCAAATTTCCCTCTGCTCCCCCTTGTATGATTGTATTCCTGTAAGGGGAAAGAACAAGGAATTGATGTTAAATCTTGACACACCCAAGCCCGACATTCTTGTTGCTGCATTTAGGGGGCAATTTTCTCTTTAAATTGGAAGTTCCAGACAGGACACCGATTTTAATTTCATATGGGTTTTTTTCCTATAAGATGTTTGCTCTGTTCATAGCCCTATGACAATGAAGTGTTTTCTTCCTTCATCTCCCTAGCCTCGAGAGATCCACGCTTGTACTCCTGCCCAATCTACAAAAAACCCGTTCGGACAGATCTGAATTATATCGCTGCAGTGGACCTCCGGACCACGCAACCTCCTGAGCATTGGATATTGCGTGGAGTTGCTCTTCTGTGTGATGTCAAGTAATGTTAAGAGAACACTTGCATGTTCTTAAAGTGTTGCCCCCCCACCCACCCGAGGCTTTTAGAACAGCCTTTTCCCTTCACATTCTTCATTTGAACATCCACATCACAAGGAAATAGCTAGGTGACTGGTCACAGGGTTGCTTGTTGCTTTTTAAATATCAATTATATCAAGAGTATTGCTCTATTCTTCCACTTTGACTTTCTTTCAAAGGTTAACAGGCTTTATCAAATTTCCCAGAACTAGAAAGCTGACTGAATACATGCCCTCATTTATCTCTGAGGGACTTTTTGCGTGTGTCACTGAAGTGTGCTTGTAAACATCAAGTTAAGTGACTAAGTATATACGCAGAGCAAGCTATCTGTCACTGTGACCCTCTAGTGTGATAAATAAATGGCAATTTCTATAGAGGAAAAAAAATGGAGTGCCACTTTCCACATAAAGTGTACCCCCCATACGCACAGCAGTTTAAACCGAACTGTTGGCATTGTCAAGGCTGGTTTGCGATGTTTCTTCAACTAACCCAGGTTTGGGAGTTCTTTCTGGAACACTTGAAATTCAATGGGCTGGAGCTCTGTTGAAATCAATCAGGAGTTAAGTTATGCACAAACAGCCTCTGGATTATACCCACTCTCCCTGACATAATTATAGGGAATGGAGTCCTTAAGCAAAGTTCTGGATTGTTGTACCAGAATTACTGAAGGCCCCAAAATGGGGAAGGGGGACGCTACCACCATCTCTTTCTGTGTCATTTTATTTTCGTATCTTCACTCTTTATCATTCCTATCCTGTTCCCCTTTTCAAACCTTTCTCACTACTAGTGTAGTTAACATTTCATGTTTGGAGTCAGCTGAAGAGAAATGTAAATCATGCAAAGCAATTTGACTCTGTCACACTTCATGTCAAATCCTATTTCTCAGTTGTAAGCTACTGGGTGAGAGTGTCTAGAATTGGTTTCAAAGAGGCCTGGCTCAGTCTCAATGAAAGAAAAGTCTAAATCCCAAATGTGTTTTTATTATATTTTAAAACGTCCATGTATGTAAGCAGCCTGAGGATAGCATGAAACCCATTAAAATTAATGTGCAGTGTTTTTGTTCATAGGCATCAGAATTCAAAACTTTTTAAATATGCTTCTTGTCTGTGGTTTCCCCATCTCATTGCAGAATCAAATATTTGATAACCCTGAACTTTTTTAAAAAATCCAAGTGGCCAGCCCTCAATTTTTCAGTGATTCAGTATATGAGTTGCATGCATTACTTTCTAGGTTCAGCCCCCAACATTTCCAGTTAGAAATAGGCTTGGACTCCCTTGGGAGATTGGGGACTCTCCTTCCTTGGAGGTTTTAAAGCAGAGGTTGGCTGGCCATCTGCCATGGATGCTTTAGCTGAGATTCCTACTTTGCAGGGGGTTGGACTAGATGACCATTGGGATCCCTTCCAGCCCTGTGATTCTGTGACTACAAAATGCCTCTGCCTTAAACCTTGGAGGGTTTAAGACCAGTTGATAGATAACAATTGGTCAGATAGACTAGTGGTCTGACATAATATATAAGGCACCTTACATATGCAGGGTAAAGCTCTGAAATGCATGGATATTGTTCAAAGGTCCAGAAGCCAAACTGAGACAAGGCACTGCTAATACATGACATTTCACTGCCCTCCAGACTTCATTCTCCCATAGCAACTGTTCAGTGATCTTCTTAATCCAAATACCTATATAAAAAACCCTAGTCTTCCCTCTCTTGCTTTAGCTGTTTCCCTTTATGCAAATTCTTCCATGATTTGAACTTTTAAAATGGAATAAATATTGCAAAACACTTTGTGGAAATGTGCCTAATTGATTCAGAGTGAGTTGCTGTGTTATCTTGGCATAGCGCTTCACCTTCCTGAGGGTGAAGGGTGAAGAATTATTGGTTCTTTTGTATTGATTAGTGATCTTTAAAGACATTGACAATGGAGAGCAGCGTAAGTTAGTCACACTTTGTACATGGATTCACTTGACACAAGACTCTGCTGGCAAAAGAAATTCTGAATGAGGACTGAAATTGAGGCAGATATAGCATAGTGCATTCATCATTGTAAGGGGTGCTGCAGTGGTTAGCGGATATTTTCGCATCCAGAAAATATTTGCAGGTAGTAGGATGAAAGTGACTTGCATATATCACCGGAGAACATCAAGAGCTAGAGCGACCAAACAGAGGAAACACTACTTTGTATATGAACGCAAATACACAATCACGAATTTGTAGGAATCTAACATTTCCATTTATGATTATGCGCAAAAGAGAAGTCTTTACTTTTACAAAAAATGAACGCTGAAATCTGTTTTCGAACCACTGATTGTAATTGGTGTGTTGATAAGTGATTGACATTGCAGAATGCCATTTGTGCGCTTGTGGAAAGCATTTAAATACAAAGTAAAATTTATTTATATTGGAACACATTTGAAGAAGAATGCGAACAGATTTTTGTTTATTCCAGCAGTATGAGATGTTGCAGATTGCACTGGCAAATCTGCTATGATGGTACCAGACGAGAGCAAGTCCTTTTTAGAAAGTTTCTATTGCCTCTTCGTTATTTAGGCAGGCAGATAAGGAATTGGCAGCTCCTGTTCTAAGATAACCAGACAGATGTTCTTGGTCTGCATCAGGCCTGGAGAGCTTGTGACTCATTAAGCCAAACACAACTAGCCAACTATGCAGGGTGGCCCACTAAGGTCTTGGGATAAAAGCCTGTTTGTGCCTGAGACTGCAAGAAATTGGAGGTATTAAGAACCTAGCAGACCACAGCGCATGTCTGGTGTGTTGATCTGGACTTGGTGGGTCACCTGCTGGGCAAACCTGACATGCATGGAGCTCTTGGCTGCTTTCAAATTTGTTTTGCCCTCCTGCTTTCTCCCGCTCAGCTCCAAATACAGAGTTTGGAATAGAAAAATCAAAGTGAAGGCTGTGCTTGAGCCTGTCCACATGTGGTCTTTGAGCACATTTCTTGCCTTTACTGCATTTTTTGAGCAGCACAAGGAAATCATGGAGCCCCATTCTGCACTATGCTATTTTCAAAAGCAATATATAGCTCTGATCTTTACCTTCCCTTCACCTGCGAATCACCACAAACATACGTCTAAAGTTCAGGTAGGAAATTCATTCGCCATTGAATTCTGACTGCAAATGACCTATTTTACTCAATAATCGGGGAAAACCCCCCAAGAATTGTGAGTTTATCTTGCCCTGTATGTTATGCCCTGACTGAGAATGTAATTGCTAAATATAATTGTGAGATTGAGTCCACTTTTCAGCAAATTTGCTTTACTGCTCTCTTTACTGTTCTTCCCTTTTTCCTTTCTGTCACCTTGTAATCTCTATTCTCACATCCTTTGCCCCATCTTTACATGAAACTTGATTTTTACTCATCTTATTTTGCCATCCTTTCCTCATTCCATGGTTCATTGTATTCTGTAGTTATCCCCCCTCCCCTTGAGGAGTTTGAAAATAGCCAAGAACAATGTGTTAAAAAGCGAGGGTTTTGCTAACTTCTTAACCAGTTAAACTCTTGGTAAGCCATTGCTGGTGATACAGAATTGATCAGTTGAGTCTGTTTATATGCCATAGCGAGAAGTGCCCAAAAGCAGCTTACAACAAGCTTTCCAAATGTCAAAATACAGAGCATGGGGTTGGGAGAAGTCAGTTAACAAAACATATCAATAAATTCAAAAAGGACAAAAATCAACACAGAATATATCCGATACTACAGAAGATATAAACTAGACTTAAATACAAAGCAAAAGAAAAAAGTGGACCATAAAATTCTAGGTACCAGTGTAGCTGCATCCCAGGGAACAACCACAGGCAACACGCGGCTAATAATGTTCTAAAAAATATTTGTAGCATGTATTATTTCACAATTCTTAAACAGAAAATATCCCAGGGAACATCAGCAGCCTAGCTTAATTAAGAGGGGAGTGGACTTCTCACCAGGCTAGATGACATAAACCTGGAAAAGTCTTCCTTCCTTTCATTTTATTCATGGGTAATTTACAACTTGCACAACAAATCAAGATCATAGTGACCATTACGATATAAAACTCTTTAAAACATCAAATAAAAATTCCTCACAAAGTTATGGTAATACAGGAGAATATCTATGTGCTCATTAGCAACTATCCATGTTACACCCACACCTTCCAAAGGCCTGGGCAAAGAGGGATGACATAAAGAACAGCACACCACAGGGCACATGGAGGTGATTCATTTTTTTAATTGGCCTGGCTAAGTTCAACCATCCTATGCAATTGTTTAAGTACTTTGCTAAGTTTAACTCACTTCTTTCAGGATCAAGCAGCCTCCAATATAGCCATGATTTTGAAAGCTCCAAGGAGAAATATCCAATTTTAATGCTGTAATATAAGATAGCATTACGGATGATTGTGTATAGTACCAAGGGTTTATAGGAATAATTTCTGCAGGTCTGTAATGGTCTGTAAAGTTAATTACAATAGGATATAACAGGTTCTTGATACCTTAACTCAAATGCTTTCCCCAGAAACTCAAAATCACCTGGAGAGTTTAATACCACCTTATCCTATCTGCTCTATCAATACAAGGTGGCTTTTGAGGTGCTAAATGTCTATAAACAATATGTTGAGGTGATCCTACCTCAGAAACCTACTTTAGGCTTGCGGTGTTTCACTTTCCCTCAATTCACTTTCACTCGGATGGCAAAGACTCCAGTGCCATTTTAATGAAACTCTTAAAACACAAACATCACCAGTCCTCATTGGATAGGCAGGATGAAATTCCGTTGTTTTAGTAGAATACATGGAGTATAAAATGGTACGTGTTAGGGCAGAAAGTTTTGCATATTGCTTAAACCCATTTTTGGGCCAGATATTACAAAAGTATGGAGGGTTAAAATGCTGGAAATAGGAGCTTTTGAATTAAAACAGGTGTAGGGGTGTCTGTGTTTGTGAAAGTATTCAGAGTGAAATGAAAAACATTTTCATGGCAAAAGATGTTAGTTGGATGTTCTTGGATGCTGTCCATACAAGAAGCAACAGATTTGAACAGCAGCTGTAGGAACTACATCACAAATATTCTGCCTTTGTTGTGGGTGGGTTTACCTTTCCCCACACTCCAAGAAATGAAGTATTAAGATCTCTCTCTCTCTCTCTCTCTCTCTCTCTCTCTCTCTCTCTTAAAGCAAAAGCTAAAAAGGAAAACTTCATCCACTGCTAGTTTCTGCAGGATTATAAGCTTAAAATGATGCTATAATGCAAAAATATGAAATGTAAATATTGAGGGAAACGTATTAATCAGTGTCTGGTCCCCCAAGGCCTCCTGCCAATAATGTAAAGCTTCTGTTGACTTTTGTGTCTGTGTGTGAATTAAATAACTATTCCTATGTCCAAAAACAGGGAGATGAGTGTAATGAGTGTCCTTCATTACCTCGACAGCCGGCAAAGGAAGGGGCAGAGGAGGGAGAGGGACGAGAGGCTTCTCAGCATTTCTTCCAGTTTTTAACTCTTTGCCGTGTTGGTCCTTGGGATTCCGTGGCATTAGCCGCAGAATCATGGTAAGCAGTCAATGATGTTGGGAAGGGATTGCATCCTCGATGATACGTTTCTCTTGTTGTTTAGAATAGATAGTGCGAAGCCCTTCCATGTCTCTATGCTGTGCGACATGACACTTAGTTCTTTTCTTTGGACTTGCCGTCTTTTGTTGATTTGCTTTTTATGGAGAACCCAGAAGAAGTTGTTGCCAAATTATTGCACTCCAAATTTTTCTGTGTTGTCCTCTCACATTTTTTCCAGACCTCAATGACAGTGCTATAAAATAAAATAAAATAAAAAAATAAAATAAATAAAATAAAATAAAATTAAAAAAACAAAAAACTGCAGTGCTGATCTGCCCAATGTGGATAGGCTAGGTCAGGGGTCAGCAAACTTTTCCAGCAGGGGCCGGTCCACTGTCCCTCAGACCTTGTGGGGGGCCGGACTATATTTTGGAAAAAAAATAATATGCCCCACAAATAACCCAGACATGCATATTAAATAAAAGCACACATTCTACTCATGTAGAAACACGCTGATTCCTGGACCGTCCGCAGGCCAGATTGAGAAGGCGATTTGGGCTGGATCCAGCCCCCGGGCCTTAGGTTGCCTACCCATGGGCTAGGTGCTACTGTTGGTTTTTTTAAGGATAGTTGTGTCTTCAGTTGAAAGTTTATTTCTTTCAAGTTCAAAGTGTTCTTCTATTTCCTCTTTAGTATATCTGGAAGATGAGGGATGGAGTGCTCCCCATGGCAATGGGTGGGTAGATAAAATTACTGATTTTCTCCCATTATTTCTCCTTCACCTTAAAAATATATATATAATAATTTTATTTGTACATGCCCCCCCATCTGACTGGGTTGCCCCAATCACACTGGTGCTTATTTTGCTATAAGAAGGGGAAAGTAATGGATGGAAATGAGTACATAATGTTTCATCCCTATGTGAGCAGAGCCTGACAAAGGGAAATACATGACTGAACAGGAAGAAATTAGAGAGCAAGAATTTATAAGGAAGAAGCCTTTAATTAACATTGGAAAGGGTCCCTTGCTGGAGTTATTTGAGAGTAAAAAAAATAGAAGAATCTTGGCCGTTTTAGATAATGTGTTAAATACTGTGTAGAACCTCTGGGATGTATTTAAATGAATAATTGCACTAGCAGAAAAAAGTGCAACAGATTCTTCTAAAGCAAAGGAACCCCCCCATTTCCCATGCCCCACCGCACCCTCCTAAAATCAGCTCTGGAAGGTCAGGAGAACCCCAAAACAGTGCTTGAGGAGAGGAAGAAGAGGGATTGTTCTGCTGGGCAAATGTATGATCTCCTTCATACAACCACCTATTTTTAATTCCACCTCCAGCTCACTGAAGTAATGTAAATGCCTCTGCAATGCTAAAGGACAGTGTTGTGGAAGCAACAATCCTTTCCTTGCTGTTCAAAATCTGAAATAATTAAGATTCATCAGGATAATTGGACCACAACTGAGGCAGTTGTGGCAGATGCAGGGCTTCCCTGGAAAACAGGAGTCCAACATCTTGTTCCCTCTTCCCCTGGTAATAATCTAGATTCACAAAATATGTGGTGCCCCCTAATCTTGCTTTGGAGTTTTCCTACCCCCACCAATGAAGTTGCAGAAGGAGTCAGGGCAACTCAGAGCATGAGTGTCAGAGGAGAGCAGCTAATTTGTTTTGTATCATTGAACATCGTGAAAGCTGTTGAGAACTGATTCATAACCTCACCTACCCTATCCTGGATGATGCTTTGGGCCATGATTGTAGAGAGTAACACTGGGATGCAACAGAACCCCAGGAACAGGGTTCTAAGCATTGCATTTCTGTCCTATGTCAGTGTTGTCTTGAATAACAACAGGTTTCTACCACTGCCACCACCCTGATTATTATTTTTTAAATAATTGAAGAGAAATGTGGAAATGAACAGTATTAAGTGCAGCTCTGGTAGATTCTGAGTTATGGGACAGGCCTTGTTTTGAAGGCAGGTCCTCCTAATGTGGTGGGTTAGACAGCAGCTTAAAGCACCAGTGTTGGAACATGGATTAGGATTGACCCTTCAGATCTTGGAGCACCATCCTAGCTTGTTCTTGGTTTGTCCTCTGCCACTAACTTCCATGCAGCTACCTTCCCTGCTCAGCCTTGGGTGAGTCATGGAACTGTGGTAGGCAATGGGTAGTGTCTTTCATTTTTGTATTTCATGGGCCTTCAGCTGCCCAAAGATCTTGACTCAGAGCCTCAACTCGGGTAGCTGTTGTGTCTTCTCCCCTCTCTAATATTGTGGAGCCATCTCAGAACAGCCTCCTCCCTTTTGTTGATTACCTCCCCGATACAAGTTGTCACAATGAGCTCAGATAGTTGTCGTGGAAGTTTCCTTTCTCATTGGCCCAGGCTGCAAATCTCCCGACTTGTTAGCATAATAACAGAAGTATTTCAAGTAGAAATAATGCACAAATGATTAGGTAATGAGGAGACGGTGATGGCGGAAATCACTGCTTAGAAATTGTTAAATGATAATACATTCCCCCCAAACCCAGATCAGACAGGCCAAGAAGAATTTAATTTTCTGCCCACTTAAATGTACAGAGAAATGTCTTCTTTTCGGAGTGCTATTTCATTGGCCATCTAATTGACTAGTAAATAGAAACTTTAGCTTTCCTTTTCCTACGCAGCTTGCAATTTCTTCCCTGATTTCTGCATAAGTGTGCTTTGTGAGGCTTCGTTGATGTGATTCTGAACCCCGTAGTGTGTGGCATGCATACGGTAGCCAGCTATGATGCGTTACGAATACTTGGAAGAAGAAGAACATCAGCTTCAAGGCCTGTTAACCAATTCGTGCATTGTTTCATCTTGTTTTAAAATCCCTCTGTGTAGGAATTGCTAAAACTACTGTAAATTCCTTTCCAGATTGTGAACAATATGTGCATTATATTATCGCAATAAGTCCCAAGCTCTGGGCTAGGGCACACATGCAAGAGAACTTCTAGTGTGCCAGAAGAAATAAAAGACTTCTGTGATCCCAAAGTGCCTAGAAGAGACTGCCGCCCACATCTCTGCATGATTTACTGGGACTGCCTCTTTCCGATCAGCCTCAACTCAGGGTGATTGGATCATATAATCCCTCCCCGTGATGAGACATAGTAGAGTTACCTGCTTTCAGAAGAGGCATTCCTAGAACAGTGACTCGTGCAGTTCTAAGGGCGCTTCCAGACAACCCGTTTCTTGTGCATTCATCCTCATTGGTTTTGCAGGAGCCAGTGTGGTGTAGTGTGGGAGCCAGTGTGGTGTAGTGGCTAAGAGCGGTGGACTTGTAATCTGGTGAACCGGGTTCGCTTCCCCGCTCCTCCACACGCAGTTGCTGGGTGACCTTGGGCTAGTCACGCTTCTCTGAAGTCTCTCAGCCCCACTCACCTCACAGAGTGTTTGTTGTGGGGGAGGAAGGGAAAGGAGAATGTTAGCCGCTTTGAGACTCCTTCGGGTAGTAATAAAGTGGGATATCAAACCCAAACTCTTCTTCTTCTTCTTGCAGGGAGATTAGATGACACTGGCTATTCTCAGAATCACAGACTTGAAGGGACCACAAGGGTCATCTGGTCCAAGCATCTGCCATTCAGGAATCTTTGGCCCAATGCGGGGCTCAAACCCAAAATCCTGAGATTAAGTGCCTTGTGCTCTACCGACTGAGCAATGAGCATTCATTCTGATTTGCTTGTGGAGAGGTTAGGCAACATTTGCATCAGCAACATTGCATCATTTTCCTTACCACAAAAAGTCGGATCTTTGGGGGGAAGCAGGTTTGCTGCACAAGATCTCCTAATCAATTACAATGGTGCAAGCTGAATTTGCAGGCGTGTGATTGAATCCCACCCCCAAAACAGTGACGGCCTGGAAGCGCCCTAAGTTCTCACGGAATAGCTCTCGCTGTTTTTCTACATTCCCGCTAATATGCACTCAACCACATGAGTTGGAAGCAAAGTATAAGAACATAAGAGAATCAGGCCACATCTAGTCCAGCAATCTGTTTTCACAGTGGCTAACTGGATGCCTATGGGAAGCCCAATAGGATAAGGCTACCAGACATCCCCGTTTCCCGGGGAGAGTCCCCGGATTTACAAATCAGTCCCCATACAAAATCCATTGAAGTTGAAAAGTGTCCCCATATACATTGAAAAAAAATCTGGTAACCTTACAATAGGAGGACCTGAGTGCAACAGTACTTTGTTTACTTATGGTTCCCAGTGACTTGTATTTAGTGGTATTCAGCCTGCAACGATGGAGGGAGAACATGGCCATTATGGTTCGTATCTTGGAAGCAAGACAACTAGGTTTAAAGGGGTGATGCCTTTCACATCTCCATAAATGTGTGTCCAGTGTGGTGTAGTGGTTAAGAGCAGTGGACTCGTAATCTGGTGAACCGGGTTCGATTCCCTGCTCCTCCATCTGCAGCTGCTGGGTGACCTTGGGCCAGTCACACTTCTCTGAAGTCTCTCAGCCCCACTCACCTCACAGAGTGTTTGTTGTGGGGGAGGAAGGGAAAGGAGAATGTTAGCCGCTTTGAGACTCCTTAGGGTAGTGATAAAGCGGGATATCAAATCCAAACTCTTCTTCTTCTTCCTCCTCCTCCCTGTTACATAGGTATAAAACACTCAGAATTTAGGACTGTAAATGCCATAGAGCACTGCAGGGGAAGCCGGGGTCAGAGAAGTGAATTATGACTTTTATTCTCTCTGGTCAGCACAATTGTGCTCTAATTCCAGGTTTGGTTGGAGCCATGAACAGGAGTGGGCCTCCTAGGGAGTGGGAATACACTGCAAAGTTCGAATCCCCGCGACGGGGTGAGCTCCCGTTGCTCGGTCCCTGCTCCTGCCAACCTAGCAGTTCGAAAGCATGTCAAAGTGCAAGTAGATAAATAGGTACCGCTCTGGCGGGAAGGTAAACGGCGTTTCCGTGCGCTGCTCTGGTTCGCCAGAAGCGGCTTAGTCATGCTGGTCACATGACCCGGAAGCTGTACGCCGGCTCCCTCGGCCAGTAAAGCGAGATGAGCGCCGCAACCCCAGAGTCGGCCACGACTGGACCTAATTGTCAGGGGTCCCTTTACCTTTATGAACAGGAGCAGGCCTCCTAGGGAGTGTGAATACATTGCAAAATACACTATACGTTTAATGCACATTCAAAGCACACATTCTTTCCCTCAGAGAATTCTGGGCGCTGTAGCTTACCCCTCACAGATTTACAATTCCCAGCAGCCCTGAACAAACTAAAGTGCCCATAATTCTTTGAGGGGGAAAATGTATTTCGAAGGTGCTTTATAAGTGTGCACGCAGCCTTATTCTCTCTAAAACTGAACCCTTTCGGATACAAGAGTGAAGATGTTTCTCCCATTTTCAGCCAGGAAAAGGTGTGCCTTGGGTATTTACACGTTTCAGCAATTGCTTAATTGCTTATTAAGAACAGTTGCATTGGTAGACATTTGTATCCATATTTTTTTGAATATGGAGTTATGGGGGAAATGGTTTAAGAATGTGATGCTTGCCTTGCAGGATCAAATCAATTGCATTGCCTCTGAATATGGAAGTTGATAGACTTCTCCTCTTGGCATTTTTCTAATCCTTTAAAAAAGTCAGGCTAATGACCATTATCACATCTTATGGTATTGAATTTCAAAGGTGAACTGCACTGTCACACAGAAGTGTTTGTTTGTGTTAAACATCCAGAAGGACGGGCTGGGTCCCCAAATGGAAATGGTAGGCCTTTGGTTTTAGAATGAGGCTTGCGTGTGTCAATTGTGGTGCGCTAGGATATTCTTTCCCCTCAAATGGTGATCACCTCAAGAAGACTGTGAAGACTGTGAAGACTGTGGATAGAAGTGGCACCTTCTAATAGGGATCACCAGAATCCATTCCTAACCCACCTAAGCTTGAATTCTCAAGAAAGATTGCTTTTCAAATTGGGCAAACAATATTGGTCTACTTTGAATGATTGTATCTTGGGTAAGAAATCTGACTTATGAGTGTGCATTTTGCCCATGTGTGTAGCTCTCAGACTAGAAAGCGCCCAATTTCCCCATGTTTAGGAACTTTGGAACAAAGCAAGATTTCAAATGACTGTTTCCTACTCCTTGTTAATTAGAGACTTCTTGTTTAATTGCCATTCATGTCAAGGGAGGAGAAAGGCCTTATGTATGTGGCTAAAATACTTGTTTATATCTCGGCTTTTAATGAGTGGCGATTGTCCAAAGCAGGCCACTGTGTTCTATTGTAGGGGAGCATAACTTTGGTATTTTTATGGGGGTTGAGTTTAAAGGTGTGGGGCCAAAGAACTGGTAGACCTTGAAGCTGTGGGGAGCTGCGAATTCAAAAGTTCGATATTTGCCATGTGTACTCATTGCTGACTGCGAGCTGTCAAATTGTTCCATGAAAATGGTGGATTGTGTGTTGCCTTGCTTGGAAGGCAATAATTTGGATGGAAGGGGTGGGCTATGGATATTTGAGCAAATGCTGAAATATAGAGTTGCTTCCACCCTGCATTGTTTTTAGTTTTAAACCTGAAGCATTTCCTGAGGTTCTTTCATCACTGGATCTCATTTGTGTGTCAGTTCCAATGCACAGTACCAGTTCCCACAATTTTCCTCAGCATGATTCTCAATAAGCATAATAAGAACGTGTAGTGTATTGCCACTTAGAGCAAACATTTGAAGCAGAGGCTCATACCTTTGACTTGTCAGCCGAGCCATTATTTCTGCTGTGAACTCTCGCAGATTCCTAATATTACCAAATGAGCCCTATATATCCTTGTCTGGCAAGAGATGTCAAGAAGGGTGAATATGATTTCTTGAGATGTTATCATTATTTTAAGGCAAAAAGCTTCCAAGAAGGTGATAGCAGAGCAACAGTGAGAACCTATTCTCTTCGGGGTGGAGGAAAAAGTCAAACACGAGACTGAAGCCTGACTGACGGGATTTCTGGGGCAATGAAAATTGTGAAGCTTTCGTTTGTGCATGTATCTACATTAATACCATGTCAAGCACTGCCACATTGAAAAGAAAATATGTCGGGTGCGGGGAGATGCAATGCCGCTTTCAGCAAATATTTATTTCGGGAGTAATGGGTTAGTAGTCTTAAAAAGAAGAATCAGTGGCAGGGCTGGATCATAGTTTTGACAATTATAACCGAAAGGCTTTCATCAGTAATGTCTGCCATAAACTTCCTGCATGGCAAAGGTCCTGTAAACATCCCTCTTGTGTAGGTGGTCCTCCTATCCATGCCAAATAAAGAGATGTCATAATAACATTTGTCTCTGCCTTGCTTTTCATTTGCAGCTGCTGTCTATTCTATAACACAATGACTACAATAACATTAACAATTGATTTGGGGTAGGATCAGGGGCAGGTGTTTCCTGGGTCAGGGTGGTGATGGAGAGAGCTAACAGCCCTAGGAACTAACAAAATGCCTTATCCATTCACAAATCTCAGCATTGTTCTGGTTTCTAAGAATTCCCAAGCACCACTGGAAACTTTCCTTTACTTGGATCATATAATGCTTTTCAAAGTGTGTGCTAATCTATTATGGAACGCTGGTCTTCACAGCCTTGGAATTCATTCTGCGCTGTTACGTTTTTGTGATGTACCACACTGGGACCGTTGTATATTATGTAGCTGGATTTTGTTGGGAGAGGGGGAAAAAGGCCTCTGTGGCTTTCTACAGCCGCCACCAATGTGTCTTTGTCATTTAACCAGGTAGGTATAGCTTCTTCACATCTGATCCACAAGAGAATGGCTGGGTCTTCAATCAAATGTAGCCTGACCAAACTGAATGGGTTTGTCTGGGGGCCTCTATTTAGAACAGGATAAAGGTTCCCTTTCATCACCACCCAAGTCTGTACATTTTGGGAAACTTTGTAACATTTTGTGATTTTTTTCAAAGCTAACAGTTACAATACCGGACCGGGCATCTCTATAGCGCTTTCGAATGTTCAGGCTGCTTCACCTCATCGTGAAAATATAATTCATTCTAGACTGCGGAAGTAGTTTGAAACACTTTCATAGCATTCTGAAGCATTTGCTTTCTGGGTGGAAAGTGTGCCGAAAGCACATTCACCACCTTCAGTGCATGCCTTTCTCTCAACTTCAATAATCCTTTTAACAGCTCTGTGGAGTGGCCATTATCTCCCTATTGCCAAATTGGGTGGGACTAGGCTGAAAGAAAAGTGCCCTGCCAAAGGCTATCTATTGAATTAATTGATGAGACTTGAATTTGAGAGTTTGGGAAGGGTACCATAGAACGTACATGAGGCAGGCAGGC
The DNA here is from genome assembly GCF_964106645.2 of Podarcis pityusensis. Taxonomy (NCBI): domain Eukaryota; kingdom Metazoa; phylum Chordata; class Lepidosauria; order Squamata; family Lacertidae; genus Podarcis; species Podarcis pityusensis. Next base: position 78,313,164 of record NC_138031.1, read on the forward strand.
GTTGCCAGTCCCAGACAGGGGTGTCAATAGAATCTGGACCTAGGTAACTCGAATTTCCACCCAAGATATCTGAGGCTGAAGGATGATGTTCCCATCTGTCTGATTTTCAGGAACCTGAACTGCTTGAACACAGCAATTTCGCCCCATTTTCAGATCCAGTTAAAAATAACCCAGTGCAGGTTTTGCCGTTCAAAACTCCCAACTTTTGTGTCACGTCTCACCTTTGCAAGGGTGTGGGTGCATCTAAAACTTTAACATGTGCTCTATAAATAGCTGGCCTGTTCAATTTGTGGCCCTTTAAGGTTTCCAGTTTCAAAAATAGGCTGTTGTAAGTAATAATAACAATAATTATTATGAGGGGTGACCACTTGGTGGCAGCAAAATCTAGCGATGCCGTATCATGTCGTCTGAGAGTAATACTACTTTATTTCAGATAAGATGTAGAAATCTTTCTGCAGTGTATTTACTTCTGCATGGTTTAACCTGAGGAAAATAGGGTGGTGCTAGGAGGCCTGTTGTACTGGCAGTTGCTGTCATTTCCTACCTCATCTTCATTCATACCGTAAAAGTTTACGAAAACACTGCAAGCTTGGGTGCATTTTTCAGTATTTGTACATGCTTAAAGAGAAAGTGAGAAGCATACCTGTTTCCTATTTTCTCTTTCGGAAAATCCCCTTCCTTTGAGATATCACGACTGGGTTACAATTTATTTAGCAATTTCTTCAACCCCACAGTTATATTAAGCTTTCTGAAAGCAGAGTGAGAATTGGAGAAGTTTTCGGCAAGTCCTCATGCCACCATTTATTACGTTGTGGAGCGGAGAGGCATTTCTTGACAAGGGCTGGGAAAATCAATAGGACTTTAATGTGGGGGGTAAACCTTTTTGTATTGCCAGCTGTTATCCTGTGAGATGAGATGTCATTGGGCTTTCATGTAGAAACCTCTTAACACAGACCATGCTCTTAAACAGTAGAACAGCAAGTGCCTCAGTGCTGTGACAGCAGTGGTTATCCAAGTGTCAGCCAGGTAAGCCGAAGGCCGGTGGACCACTCTTGTCCTCAACTTTAAGAGAAAGACAAAGGTGAGATCAATATCACATGGTCACCAGGCAGCATGCTTTAACTCTCCCTGTGAGAGGTAGAACTGGTTTAATCAACACTGAAATGAAAATGTACGTGTATTAATGAAGGTTTAAAATGGAAAATGGCTGAATGTGTGTTGCCAACATTTGGTTTCCACCCTTTTAAAGTTTTTATTATACTTTTCAGGTTTATACATGTCATTAGTTTTACAATCATTTTAACATTTCAAAGTTTGACTTCCTTCCCCCTCTTTCTGCGGTTCCTTAAATTTATTTTTTGATATCTTTTGCACATCCAAATTCGTTTAATTTGCTCATTTAATTATCTACTTTAAATATATACTCTTAGGAAACTGCAGGTTATTACAATAATCCTGCCATTGTTTTTATCTGTTTGTAATTTACCTGTAAATATTCAATAAACAATTTCCATTCTTTTATAAAATGTTTGTTATCTTGATATCTTAAGTTTCGCCATCTCTGCATATTCCATAAGTTTTTGTATCCATTTTTCCTTCGCTGGGACTTACTCTTCTTTCCATTTTTGGACGAGTAGCATTCTTGCTGCGGTAGTAACACACATAAATAAATTTCTATACAATTTAGGTAGTTCTGTCCCTATAATTCCCAAAAGAAAAGCTTCTGGGTTTTTTTACCAAAGTTACTTTGACCATCCTTTTCAATTCATCATATATAATTGGGAACATTGGGGTTTTTCCAGTGTTGTTTTCAAAAGGCCTCTGAGCTTCTTAATGCCCTAATGAGTAACTGTTGATTGTTTTCTACTCTGTGCTGAGAGTAAAAGGATTCTGGAAGACGATATAATATGAACTGAAAAAAAAGTTTCAAATAACCTTTTTTAAAAAACACACACACCCAAAGCTTTTCTTTCAGGAGTTCTGGGTGCTGAAATTCCAATGGATCAGAAAAGACTATTTATGTATGCGACCACGGCTGCTCAGATGTTATTAGCCCAGAGATGGAAAGAAGGCGGAGACCCAACCAAAGAAGAGTAGCAGATTAAGTTAATGGACTGTGCCGAATTGGAAAAAATGACCAGAAGAATCAGAAACCAGGAAGACCAAAATTTTAATAAGGAATGGGGAAAATATATAATTTACCTTGTTGTAGTTGTTTAGTTGTGTCCGACTCTTCGTGACCCCATGGACCAGAGCATGCCAGGCACTCCTGTCTTTCACTGCCTCCCGCAGTTTGGTCAAACTCATGTTGGTAGCTTCGAGAACACTGTCCAATCATCTTGTCCTCTGTCATCCCCTTCTCCTTGTGCCCGCAATCTTTCCCAACGTCAGGGTCTTTTTCTGGGAGTCTTCTCTTCTCATGAGGTGGACAAAGTATTGGAGTCTCAGCTTCAGGATCTGTCCTTCCAGTGAGCACTCAGGGCTGATTTCCTTCAGAATGAATAGGTGTGATCTTCTTGCAGTCCATGGGAATCTCAAGAGTCTCCTCCAGCACCATAATTCAAAAGCATTCAAAAGGAGGAAATGGTTAATATAAGGACCCACAAAGGGGGTGAGGGAAGTTCAGGAGATCCTTCGGAATTCTCTTTTTATGTTGGTTGTTGGATAATTGTTTGTAAATTCATAAATTGTAAAATCTGAAAAACTAAATAATTTTTTTAAAAAAGAGTGAACCTTTGATCATGTGATGAAAGTATTGAGTTACAAATCTCCATTTTGAAAAGGAGTTGCCTTTGAGTCTTTGTCTCCCAAACTCCATAAGTGAGGATGTAAATGAAGCTCTCCTGAAGGGCGAATAAACAGCCTAAGGCCAACAGAGGCTGGAAAGCAGGCTATGGGGAGAGACAGACCGCTGCTTCTAGGTCTATTTGAACTATTTTGTATTTTCTAAGATCCTGAGCCTGTGCTGGACAGCACAAGACATTGTATGGAGTGTATGTTTGATACTTGTATCTTTGATGCTTATGTTCTGTTTCTGAAGAGTTCTGCCAGTAAAAGTGTGAATAATATTTTTATGGGCACGGACAATGTTTCCTTCCAAAAGCAGTCAGTTCTTATGCTTCCAGTCGCTTCAGACTGCACAGTATTAATATCTGCAACAGAGACTGCATGCCAATTTGATGCTACAGTGGCCCTTACCTTGAGGAATACCAAGCAGGCATTCAGCCTGTGTACACAGCATAGTTCATTGTAAAGCCATGATATGGAGGCCAAGGAGGAAGAAGACTGGATCCTCTAACCAGTACTTTAAAACTGCATTCTTTACTGCTGAAAGCAAGTGTTTCTGCCAAGTCCACACACAAGAGCATCTTCTAGCTCTAATATGAGAAAAATGGAATAATATTAAATTATATCAAGCTGCACTTTTTTTCAAGATTTAATACAATGCTGAACAGTGATGTGAGCAATTATTTTGCAGGCTATGCCACTTGAATTTTAATGTTGCAAATAAATAATGCTGCAATGTCTTCTCCTGTTAGGACCACCAGCTTTTCCCAGTGAAAGTGCATACGGTTAGCTTTGCTTAGGTACCCCCACTAATGGAATTTAGCGGTTCATGCCCAGTGGCCACAGAATGCTGACTGGCTGTTTAAAGGGAAAATGCAAAACTAGGAGGAGAAATAGAATGGAGTGTTCTGGAAGATGGCACAGCTGGCTAGAACCCTGAACTGGAGTGTTCCATACGGTAGAATTTTGTTAACAGGTTTGATTTGTTTCTATTTAATGTGTGATGGGCTTAGGAGCAAAGATTCTTGAACTCATTTGGAAATCCTAATTTTACAGCAGCTTAAGAAAGTATAGAAATGAATTGTGTGTTGTTTCAATTCAACTTCATTATAGGTAAAAAAGTAAAGGACCCCTGGACGGTTAAGTTCAGTCAAAGGTGACTATGGAGTTGCGGCACTCATCTCGCTTTCAGGCCAAGGGAGCTGGCATTTGTCCGCAGACAGCTTTCCAGGTCATGTGGCCAGCATGACTAAACCGCTTCTGGTGCAACGGAACACTGTGACGGAAGCCAGAGTGCACAGAAATGCCGTTTACCTTCCCGTCGGAGCGGTACCTATTTATTAACTTGCCCTGGCGTGCTTTCAAACTGCTAGATTGGCATGAGCTGGGACAGAGCAATGGGAGCTCACTCTGTTGTGGGGATTCGAACAGCCGACCTTCTGATTGGCAAGCCCAAGAGGCTCAGTGGTTTAGGCCACAACACCATCCGCGTCCCTCTGTAGTTTTAGTAATGTCTGAAGGGCCTAGCAAGAACATGCAGTCTAGGCTCACCCTTTAGATACCAAGGTGCATGCCAGCCACACATCCCTGGCTGATATGTGTTCTCTGTCAGTTTGCAGGGGGGCTCATGTATGTGCATAGCACTCTCTTCATGGTAACATTTCGGCAACCCAGGGATGGCACTGCCAACATGTGCATTGGCACCAACAGGGTGAAGGCAGACCCATCATTCTCACTAGCCCCTTCATTCATGGGTACCAAGTACCTGGATAGACACAAACTTGGCACAATACATGCCAGGCTCCTAGGCTCATTTATGGGACCTGGACAGTCTCAAAATATTGTATCACCACTAAATCATACCAAAAACATTTTTATGCCAAAATGCACAGGAAGATGGATTCTGCTGCAGGTTTTTTTAGTCGTTCATATATTTTAATTGTTTCAAGTCATGTTTATACAGCAAAAGTAGAAAGAAAGCTGGCTATTAAAAAAAGTAGAGGGGGAATATTTTGGGGTGTGATATCAGAATACCCCTGATGTTATGGAAAGATGGGCTATAAATATTTTGATGTGAGACACAATTGCTGCAATTTCTTCGACATTATACCCCATATTGACTAAGGCAGGGGTCAGCAAACCTTTTCAGTCTACTGTCCCTCAGACCTTGTGGGGGGTCGGACTATATTTTTTTTGGGGGGGAATGAAAAAATTCCTATGCTCCACAAATAACCCAGGGATGCATTTTAAATAAAAGCACACATTATACACATGTAAAAACACCAGACAGGCCCCACAAATAATCCAGAGATGCATTTTAAATAAAAGGACACATTCTACTCATGTAAAAACATGCTGATTCCCGGACTGTCTGTGGGCCGGATTTAGAAAGCAATTGGGCTGGATCCGGCCCCTGGGCCTTAGTTTGCCTACCCATGGACTAAGGCAATTGGTCTTCAGCTGAGGACCATCTTAGCCTACGGTCAACCACATGATCATCACTATCATCATCCTGTGCTTTGATGATGTGGGAGGAGCTATGTATACAAAGCTGGTCCCACCTGATGTTAGAAATCTTGGGTCAGACAAAGTTGAAGACTATTAATCTAGATCAGGGTAGCTAGCACAGTGCACTCCAGATGTTGTGGACTACAACTCCCATTCACACGTTGGCCCCGCTCGCTGGGGATGATGGGAATTGTAGTTCAATACATCTAGAGGGTACCATGCTGGCTACTCCTAGCTGAGGCTCCTAACAAGCGCATTCCAGATTGGCAGAGAAATATCTGCCAGGGATCTTAAGAGTCCAGACTTCTCTCATAGTACAGCTGTTCATTTTGCTGCAGCACAAGGGGTGGTTGACGCAACTTGGTTTTCAATTACATTTAGTATTTATTTATCCCACCCTTCCCCCTCCAAGAAATAAAAAAAGCTCAGTTGGCTCATACAAAGCAGTCACCAGCTTCTGCTTGCAAAATCAAGCTGTTCGATCTAAAGACCATTCTCATTTTAGTGCTTTGTTTTTCCAAAACGTATCCCTTCTAGTGGAACATATGGTTAGCTTTCCCCCACCCTTAATGGGTTCCTTGTCGTGCTCTATCCGGAGGAAAAAAAAACTTCCTTTACTAACTCTCTCTCTCTTCAAGCTATGTCATGCTCTGAGAGTTTTGTCTGCTGTGTCTGCTGTATTTTTATCCAACTACGGTAGAGGCTTAAAAACAAAACTTGGCTTCCAAAAAACTAAATATATTTAAGTTCCATCATACGTGGCTCACCTATGCACTCTCCTTTTTTTTTTTTTTGGTCGATTGATGGTTAGCTACACCATTTCTTTGCTGCCAAGGAAGCACAAGGAATTGTTGCCCCATCACCTTGGTTCAAAAGACCTCCATTTTGCATTGGGGTGTGTGTGCTGAACTTGCACAGTACTTGTTATGTACTGAGTTGAAAGGGATCCAAAAGGCAGCAGTCTGATTGGTCCTAGAACAATAGGATTCAGAATGCAGCAGTCTGATTGGTCCTAGAACAATGCAGCAGTATGATTGGTCTGCAATGATTGGACTTAGTATGATTAGACTTAGGTTTCCGGGCGGGAGTTGATCATGGTGAGGGTTTGCCAAATGTGCCTTCCTCTTAGCACGTTTCTCCCTTTCGTCTTCAAAGTCCATGGCACCTTTGGTAAAGGCTGTTCTCCAACTGGAGCGCTCGCAGTCCAGTGTTTCCCAGTTGTCAGTGTTTATACTACATTTTTTTAGATTTGCCTCAAGACAGTCTTTAAACTTCTTTTGTTGACCTCCAGTATTACGCTTTCCATTTTTAAGTTCGGAATAGAGTAGTTGCTTTGGAAGATGATAATCAGGCGTCCGAACAACATGTCCAGACCAGAGGGACCTTGGCTGCACTGAAGAGACATTATGTAGCTTTGCTGGTGGAATGGCTCTCCAGCATATCCCGGGTGTTCCATCAGCATATCAGCTTTCTGAGTCTGCTTTTATTTAATCAAATCCACTGATCCCTAAACCCCTTCCAATGGCATCGCTGAAGTAAAGGATTGCACCCTGAGATCGCTAGACATCCCTTTTCTTTGTCCCAGGTGTCCTGCACTAAATTGGCTTTGTACTTTTCCAGTAGTGATCTGACTTAGCTAAGTCAATTAACACCTGTCGCCACCTTGGCAACGGTGTTGTTGTTATCCGTCTCATCTATCCAAAGCTCCAAGCATTTTCTAAACGACTTGTCATCCTCCATATTTGCAGTACTTGTTTTACCAATGAGAGTATAGATGTTGCATTGACAAAACATAAATTATTCAGCACTAACTAGCTCTTTTACTGGTCGGTAGACCACGGGGAATGTTAAATCCATCTCAGCGCATGACTCAGTAGCTTTAGTTCATTTGAGTGTTTCAATTAAAAATGCCCCTTTTAAATAAACCCTCTTTATATCAACTGTTACAATTGCAATGGGTTTTCTTCGTCTTCCAGAAGCTATCCATGCATGAACAAATTGTATAAATAACAAGCACAGCTGTCATGGTGAGATATATGGATTTCAGTTTTTCGGTCTTCATCCCATCCCCAGTCATTTTGCACGTCCCAGAATGGATTCATGCAGTACTTTTTTTAGGGGTACTCTCATTTTGACTCAAGAAAAATCACCATTATATAGTTCAAATTGGGGAAAATAAATACAATTGCAGTTTAATGGTGAATTTTGGACATAATGGAGATGCCAAAAAATTGGATTATCAAAAAAGATGCCGGAGGAAATGATTAGCAATAGGACCCACAAAGGGGAGGAGGGAAGTCCAGTAAATTCTTTGGAATCTTGTTTTTATGCTGTATATTGTATATGTGATTGTAAAACTTTGATCTGAAAACCAAATAAACAAATTTTTAAAAATGGCTGGCTACTCAAGTGACATTTTAGACAATTGCCTAGGCCTCATGGCATTTACAAAAGTTTTCAACGGACACCTGAAATTAAAAAGTAAGGATGTCCGCCAAAATTCTGCTCAAAGCTGGGGTGGTATCCATTATTCTGCGACTTGAAAGACTATGCCTTGAAAATAGGGACACTTGGAGACTATGGGAAAACGTTGTTTAACCAATCTGAGAATTGCACCTGTTCTCAGAGGAGTAGGTTTTCTAACAACTCTCAGTACACTATAGTTCCCAAGAATTTAGGGGCAAGTCATGAGTGTTTAAACAGTACAATTGTGCTTTACATCTACAGTGCAGATGGGGCCTGAAAGTGCTTTCTTCTTGTGTCTCTACGAGACCCTTATATGTACAATCAGCTGAATCAATGAGCTCTCCACCTGCACTCAGAAAAGGTAGACCAGCACAGAGAGTGCATAAACTGAAACATTTCCTCTGACATGTACTTTTATGGGCGGTTGGGATTGGTGGGAAAACATGCAAGCCCATACCTGGAGCCTAAAGTGGTAAAGCCTGGGAAAAAGCTTTTCCACTGACCTATATTTTTGGTCCCAGATTGCCAGGAGGTGTTGAAGGGTTGCTAAGAGTGTTTCCGATGGAAGCATTCACATCGGCCTAGTGGACATGTCACAAAACATCCCCATTATGTCTGGAGGAAGAGGGAGGAGGATATTTCAACGCACCGGCCTTGGAAAAGTGGGAGTTAAAGTGCCACCATCAAAACCAGGGAGAGGAGAAACCTCCTTTATATCCAGCAATAAGACTTGTATGCTAAATGGTTATAGTGGCAGTTATGGGAGGTGACAGATACTGCCACCTCCCATAATAATCTGGACCCAGTCAGCCCAGCTCCTGTTCCACTTGGTGATAAACTGTTGAGAGGAATGTCAAGTCATGGCATGTTCTTCTATGGTGGCGATTTCCCTTGTAGCTTCCTTGTACCTTCTTCATCAGCCAGTCATGAATGGCTAGTTCTAGGAATCTCCATTGAGTTGAACTTCCCCCAAGAACATACACACAAATTAGGGTACCATCTTTGCTTACAGCCTGTTGGAGCTGCGGAGAGCAGATTTCTGCATTAGGTTCCATCTGAGAATACACCAAGTTGCACACAAAGGTGACTAAGCTGATGTTGCCCACTGGTTTCCATGGTTACCAGCTGGCATCCGACGGCCCATTGTGACACAAGTGCCATCCTGTTTCTTCCTAATGACATAAATATTCACGACTTTGGCGTAGCTATTGAGAAAAGCCTATATTTTCATCTGGAATAATTTCACAGCTCTTGATGAATTTCTCTGTAGGGTAGCTTCATGTACCAGCTTCATCGCTTGCAGAGAGCCAAACCATTTTCAAATTTCCAGAGGTGGGCAAAAGGTGACCTTTGTGGAAGGAAAAAGGAGGCCTTTGGGGTATCCTTTTCCCGATCCTGGCATCCTGGATATGGCATTCCCAACGAGCCAGAAAAAACGGTCTGACCAGATTTCTTCACCTCTAGGCCATAATTCAGTAATGTTTGTGTGAAATCCAGGAAAAGGCTGGCCCGAATTTCTCTCTGTGCATTCTTACTTATTGTTCAGCACGAGCTCTTAGATGGCAGATCACTGAACTTGGCCACAGTAGGCCATTTGACATGCAATTCCACTTGAGTTTGTGGCATGTATGAGTGCGACAAGGCCCCCTGAAACATTTGGCGATAACATCCACATGATTCATACATCAGCCGATTGAGTCCAAAGTGGCATCAAATGCAGGGATAACACTCCTTGCAATGTTTGGTGGTGAAAATCCCACATTTCAAAGCAACCCACAAAACGAGCTCTTGGCACACTAACCTGTGGGGTCAACATTGTGCCGAAAACCCGACGTCATCCGATTGACACCAGATCAGAGCCAAACGCAGGGAGAAGGCCCTCTGGAATGCTTGGCGGTTAAAACGCCACACTTCACAGCACCTCACAAAATGAGTGTCCTAACCCGTAGGGTCAAGATTTTGCTGAATATCGATTGTCGTCTGATTCACTCCAAAGCTGCGCCAAATGGTGGGAAAAGCCCCCCTGTGACATTTGGTGGTGAAAACCCCACGATTCACAGCAACCCACAAAATGGCCCCTCGACGCCCTTGTTGGGATGCGTCCAAGGGAACGGGGGCAATTGGCAGGCCCCCAGCTGGCTCCAGCCCACCGGCCGGCAGCCGGGCGATCTCTGGTCCTTGGATCAGCATGTAACTGCGACTCGAGCCTCAGAAACCTTCAGAAGCTGAGCACGCAAACCAGCAGAGAAAATAACTTCGCAACAGAAGGGCAGAGAGAGGCTGCGTATTGACAGGCATTTTATTCAGCATCAGGACAAAGGGAAAAACATGTCTTCTCCCCTTTGTGTCCAAGCAAACAGCATAAGCAAAAGCTATACACACAACAGAAGTTCCCAGCAAGCTGTGCTGGAGAGTAAACAGACATGTGACATATAACAATCCACACATCTGTTTTAGGGTGGAATGGAACATCAATATCCTAACAGCCCTGAGCCTCACTGCCAAAATTTGAAGGCAGACTTAGAAAAGGAAAGAGCTAACTAGACATGAGGCAGAGAGAAGGGAGACCAATTAGAGCCTTTCTCGCTCTCCTCTCTGCTGATAGCTTCCAACCGTAAAGGAGAAAAAGCATTCTACATTGCTCCTCTCCACAGAGTATTCACTTCGGTTTTCAAGATGTAGAAAATCATTCTAGAGCAGGGGAGCACCTTAACTGACAAGTCATATGAAGTTGTTAGTGGTTTGATAAGGGCAGTGATGCCAAAAAATATCCAACATTACATTCTTAACAGGGATTGCTGTAATATGTTTGTGCACCTGTTTCTTCCCCACCGTCTTAACTCACTCCAGGTTTGGTTGACATTCATTGTGTCTCTAGCGCAATACCTTAGACACTTTTCCATGTCAGCCCTATCTAATTCCCAGTTCTGATGGTTTTGTGCCAGTCTTCCATAGGCTTCTCAATGACATGGGATGCAATTTCAAGTAATGAAGTACATGCATGCACCCAAACATTTCAGGAAAATGTACAGGTATATTGTAGCAATGTGCAATTAAATACAATTGCAATGTGCAATTAAATATGTGCAATTAAATACATGTTGCAGCAGCATACACAATGTGCACAAATTATAATGGACTCTGCCAGAATTTTTTGGGTCCTACACCAAGAAAAAGATTTTGGATAAATTGCAAGTCAATCCAATCTAATTTTCCCTTGTATTTTAGAAACCTAAAATCTCAATAAACTTTTTCTGATGTCAAATATAAATTAATAAGAATAATTATATGCATATTTTGGGCTTTCTTCCCATTTGAGGGAGAATTGACATTATGTAGGGTTGCCATACGTCTGGGGATTCCCGGACATGTCCTCTTTTGGGGGTCCTGCTTGCCCACCCGGGGGGAATTTTACATTTTAAAGCTAATGTCCTGGATTTTGGTGTGTGTGTGTGTGTGTGTGTGTGTGTGTGTATAGATATAGTGCGTGGGAGGCTAGGACTCAATAATGGCAGAGGGGCTATTGGGTGATTAATAATAATAATAAATAATAATAATAATAATATTTATACCCAGCCCTCCCCAGCCAGAGCTGGGTCAGGGCGGCTAACACCTGTAAAATTACAATAAAAACATAATAGGAAAAAAACCCACCAATTTAAAGTACAGGTTAAAATGCAATTTAAAATGCAGCCTCATTTTAAAAGTAGCCCATAAATCAAAACCGTAAGGGGAGGGAAACAGAAGGGTCAGACTTAGGATTGCCCTAAAAAAGCTCAACTTTTTTGGACTGGATTTTTACCTCTTTGAAATATGGCAACCCAACATTATGAGGAGGGGGTGCCTCAAATGAGCATTCTGCCTCTGGGCTTCTCAAAGTCTTAAAAGGGGTCTGAGCATTCCAGCTGAATGCCCAAGCCCTGAGCTTATCTGTCAGTTAGTAAGAATTTAGAGGAGGATAATATTGGCTTCGATCCTGGCAGTCTAATGCCTTTGTGTGGTCCCCAGCTTCTACCTCTTCTCTGCTGAGATCCTAGAACAGAACGAGGGAGCTTGAGAGACTGGAGATGAGCTACATGTGAGCAGACTGCTACTTCATTCAGAGATTCTGAGCAGCCAAATGTGTTTGTTTTTTAAAAATTAATTTTCATTAAACATTTTCTTAGTTTACAAAAGTACATGCATTGTCTCTTTTTCCAGGTTGTGTTTTCTACAGATCAATTTTGCAAAGAGTCTGTAATCCAATATTTGTTGAGGGATGATACTCCTGAAACTACCAAGATTGTTTCGGCGTACTTAGCCAAGAGCGTTAAAGCTAAATCTAAAGTTGAATGATTTATTCAGTGGTGGTTATCTAGTCTTTTATATATTGTATGTATTTGGATTATCAATGTATTTGGATGACTTTGTATGATTTTACTGAGGGCACAAGGAGAAGGGGACGGCAGAGGACGAGATGGTTGGACAGTGTTCTCGATGCTACCAGCATGAGTTTGACCAATCTGCGGGAGGCAGTGGAAGACAGGAGTGCCTGGTGTGCTCTGGTCCATGGGGTCACGAAGAATAGGACGTGACTAAACGACTAAACAACAACAACAACTACCAGTCACAGGAAGAAATCAGCAAAATGGCTTCCTTATGAGACACCCTTATTCACCTTCGGCCTCCAGAGAAAGCCAATACAATCGGACATTTAGTCGGACACGACTAAACGACTAAACAACGACAACATAAACCACCTTTTTCTTCCAAGGAACTCAACGTAGTTTACGTGGTTCTCCTCCCCCCTGGTTCACCCTCACAATAACCCTGTGAGGTAGGTTAGGCTGAGAGGCAGTGACTGGCCACCCAGAGAGCTTCATGGCTGAGTGGGGATTCCAACCCTGGTCTCCCAGCTCCTAGTCTAACTCTCTAACCTTTATGCCACAATGGCTCTCATAGGGAACGCTCACCTCAAATGAGTTAAAAGACCAGTTTCCCCCATGGAGCAGGCAGCACCCAAAATTGTACAACGTTTTTCAGATCTGCCTTAATTCACTGAGTATCAGTTGCCGAAACTCCTCTGCTGATGGGGGAAGGGCAGTCTGTGATGGCCCTGATCCTGCTAACTGTTACGTCTTGTATATGCATAAAGCCCATTGTGATGACACCAAACTCCAGGGTGGCTGTCACATGACTTCCTGCTTCCACTTCATTATCAATGGGGAATTCTTAGACAGGAGAGCCAGACCAGAAGTGATGGCAGGTGTATAAAGATAAGCTTCCCACTTATGGCACGATAATGTATATTTTAAAGAAGTGTTGGCCTTCAGCAAAAAGATCAATGTTCCCTAGGGTGGAAACCTTGGAAAGGGTAACATCAGTTGAAATATTGATACACCATCTCTTCCCCTGTCCTTATTTCCCCTTTAGCCTAATTGAAATCTCACTACTTTTTTAAAGATAGAGACTGACCTTTAGATTGGAACGAGCATATTTCATTAATTGCTGTCGAAATCCCTTAGCGCATCGATACAGTTCTATTAGTTTCAAAGTGTCAGATAGCAAATAGCCTCCCGCATTCTCGTGATCAAACACCTAAATACCAACTGTAAAATCCTCAGCCTTTTAATAAAGAAATGCCATCATCCACACCGCTGTGAGGCGTCTTATAGAAGTGCAATCTTCATGGGTTCGGTTCCATTGGGGAGAGAGCAGCTGCGTTTCAGGGTGCAAAGTGTGTTTAAGTGACTGAGATGAAGGACTAAAGGAAATGTGAGACTGAGGTCTGTTGTGCTGGTCCCGGGGGGGGGGGGGTGGTGGTGTTACCGTGTGGCAGGGTCTGAGTCCGGTCCTGGGTCGAGGGTCTGGAGGCTGCCCGTCAGGGGTGAAGCGGGGTCCAAGGCAAGAAGCCGGGCGTGGTCATGAACTCTGGAAGAGCAGGTCAGGGTACTGGCAGGAACAGGTTTCCAGCGATGTTGCTCCCGCAACCTGGGACTGGGCTGACTGGCCTTTATCTCCTCTGAGGCCTAGGGTGGCCCCAGTCCACAGGTGACTCGCCTCTCCTGGCCTTAAGGCGAGCACTCCTCCTGTGAGAACTTAGTTCCCTCCGCCTCTCTGCCCTGAGCCTCTGCAGCTCCGAAGAGGCTGGAGGGTTACTGGACCCAGAGGCAACCTCACCTTCCCCTGACAGGGCTGGGAGAGGAGCACCTGCAGGCAATGGGTCCTCAATCACTTCCGGAGCCAGAGCGGATTCAGCTGGTGTCTGCTCCTGAGGATCCGGCACAGGTACGGGCCCTTCAGTTTCAAGCCCCTGCCCCGGCTCAGCCGGCCGTGGAGGCAGGGACTCCTGTGCAGGCTGGGATTCCTCAGGTTCAGCCTCTGAATCATATTCCCAGACCATCACATCTGTTTACATTCCCCCTCAAGGCGAGGATGACCCAAAACATTTTGCTGCCTGAGACAAAGAACAAGACTGTGCTCCCCTCTCACTTCCATATGTGGCGTTTGCCCATTTGTTTAGAGCCTGTCTGTATGGGGAGAGATAGGCTTAAAAATATAGACCAATAGGAAAGCCGGAGGCAGAGCCTACCTGTGTATAAAAGGGCTTAGAGCGAGGTTTGAGTTAGTTGTTGTTGGAAGCTGTTGGTGGGTAGTTGGTTGGTTTTAGTGGGTTGGCTGGTTGGGAAAGGCAGTTGGAGAAGCAGTGGGCAGGCAGTTGGTAATAGAGAGACAGTTAGGGCAGTGGGTTCTTGAGTGAGGGGAGGTAGAAGAGATAGAGAGAGGAAAATAAGAAAGTAAAGAGTAACAACGTTTGGAATGCCGGAAAAGTTTGTTTGTGTCTGAAATAAAATGCACTCTTCTTTATTAATTGAGAACCTGACTGAGGCTGAAGTGATTTTACTGGGGTGGACCTGGTTGGTGGCAGCGGATTAGTGGTCAATAGTCTGTGAGACGACCGGGGGCTCCGTACGAACGCCACACCATATGTCAACCGAGTCTTCCTTCAATATCAGTGAAAAGATAGCATCCTCCTCTAGCACGTCAGATTAGGGGGCCCAGATGTGGCCGCTGAGCAGAAAGGCATTGACTCGGGGACCCCAAAGAACAGCTGCTACTGATGACCCTCATTGTCTGCCATTTTGGGAGTCACTTCAATTTGTCTAATGGTAGGGCTGGCACTACCCAAAGTTTGCATTCAAGATCTGGAGGAAGAGTGAGTCAAAAGGGGTGTGCATAACACTTTCCCTGCCAAAGAAAAAGATAGAGAGGCCTTCTTCACATTGTTTTTCTCCCCACAGGGGGAAAAACAGGGGCTTAAATAATAATTTTTGATGCTGCATTTTTAGGCAGTAATTGAAAGTTGGTGCAGGGGATTCTATTGACAAAGGATGGTGTCATTTTATCAGTTCTAAGGACCACATAAAGTGGCATCTCCCCCCCCCATCATAATGTTTTAGCTTCCTGCAACGTTTGTTCTTCATGTGCAGATGTTTGTTTCAGTTGTGCAACACTTTAGAAAAAGTGCTATAGAAATGTACACGATGATATATGGATGCTAGATTTGGTGCTTGAGAACTTGTTTCTTCTAAAACAGCTAAATCCAACAGAATCTTTGATAGTCAATAAGAAGAATCTAAAAGAAATTTTCTATGTCAAGTTTAATTTAGGAGGCTTGTGCCTCAGGAATTTCCTTCAAATTCATTTTAACAGTCCTGATGCAGAGCAATCCTATTCCTGTGAGTATTCAATGAAGCTTATGCACTAGTAAGTACGTTTAGGAGTGAACACCTACAAACCAGTCTGATGCATATTTACTTACAAGTAAGTTCTACCGATTTCAGTGACATGGGCCCAGGTTGCAGCCCATTCTAGCTGTTTATTTATTTATTTTAAAATTCTCTGTAGATTTGATATTCTTTAAATCTAAAGAGTTGGGTTTTTGTTTTGTATTGGACTTGTGACCTTGCCGAATGATAGTTAAAACTGCATGTAAACAGGCAGTGTCAGTAGCATACCTCAAAATATATAGCATGATCTGTCTGTGTTCCTATAATAATAGCCAGAAAACTTGGTTATGTCTTTAGTGTACAAACTTTTGATGTTAATGCTAGTTTACAATATATATCCTTTGTGACTTTCAAAGACTGAGTAAGTAGCAGAACTCTGCTGAACATGTGCAAATATATACAGTTGCATTATAGAACTGACTACAATCTTGTTTGGGAACCAGAAGGAGAAGATGAAGGAGAAGATAGGTGCAAAATCAAATAGTCACAGAGCTGGTTCACACATGAAGGTATATCGGTTTATTTCTCTTTCCTTGAGGACTGGACACTTGATGACTAGCATTTAAATGCATGAATTGCCTCCATTGAGATTTACTACCTTGAATGTACCTGAACGACTGCAAGGAATCATAAAACCCACTGACCCCTTCCTCTTGGTTCATGTGGGAACCAATGACACTGCAAGCAATAGCCTCCAGAAGATCAAAAGAGACTACGAGGCTCTGGGCAGGAAATTGAAGCAATTAAATGCACAAATTGTCATCTCATCTGTCCTCCCAGTTGAACGATGTGGCCCAGGGAGAGAGGGAAAAATAGTGGAAGTGAACAGCTGGCTTCGCAAATGGTGTAAACAGGAACGGTTTGGATTCTTAGATCACGGACTGCAGTTTCTTGAAGATGGACTTCTGGCAAGCGATGGGCTGCACCTCACAACGGTTGGGAGAAATGTTTTTGCCAAAAATCTCAGAAACCTCATCAGGAGGGCTTTAAACTGACTAATGTGGGGAGGGAGACAGTGCTCCTGAAGGTAGGAGTCTATCAATTGATGAAGATGATCATCCAAATGTCATAGACCAAATGGAGCAAACAGCACACAGACCTAGTGGTGGGAGGAAAAAATCCTTAAATAAGAGACACGGGGGAATGATTAATGGACTTCAATGTCTGTACACTAATGCGCAAAGCATGGGAAATAAACAAGATGAGCTTGAGCTCTTGGTACAGCAAACTAAATATGACATAATAGGCATCACTGAAACCTGGTGGGATAAGTCCCACGATTGGAATGTAATAATGGGGGGATACAATCTATTTCAGAGAAACAGACCAGACAAGAAAGGAGGAGGAGTGGCGTTATATGTCAGGGATGTGTATACCTGTGAAGAGATCCAAGATTTAGAACCTCAAAGCCAAAGTGAGAGCATTTGGGTCAAAATTAAGGGAGAGAAGAATAACAGTGACCTCATTGTGGGAGTTTACTATAGATCCCCAAGCCAAACGGAGGACATAGATGATGCCTTCCTGGAACAGATGGCCAAGCATGCAAAAGGAAGGGAGATAGTAGTAATGGGGGACTTCAATTACCCGGATATTTGTTGGATGTCAATCTCAGCCAAGAGCATAAGGTCAAACAGATTCCTCACTGGCCTTGCAGACAACTTCATTGTCCAGAAAGTGGGAGAAGCAACAAAAGGAACAGCCATTTTAGATCTGGTCCTAACCAATGTTGATGACCTGGTTAGTGGGGTAGAAGTGGAAGGATCATTAGGCGCGAGTGATCATGCTCTTCTGAAGTTTACTATACAGCGGAAAGGAGCAGCCAAGCATACTAGGACTCAATTTCTTGACTTTAAGAAAGCCGACTTCATAAAACTTAGGGAAGTGCTGGGTGAGATCCCATGGACAGTAATACTAAAAGGAAAGGGAGTTCATGATGGCTGGGAGTTTGTTAAGAGGGAGATACTAAAAGCACAACGTCAGGCAATACCAATGAGACGGAAACATGGAAGGTGCCTAAAGAAGCCAGGGTGGCTATCTAAAGAACTTTTAACTGAGTTAAGATTAAAAAAGGATGTGTACAAAAAATGGAAAAGGGGGGAAACCACCAAAGAGGAATTCAAACAAATAGCCAGCACGTGTAGACACAAAGTCAGAAAAGCTAAAGCACAGAATGAACTCAGGCTTGCTAGAGAGGTTAAAAGCAACAAAAAAGGCTTTTATGGGTATGTTCGTAGCAAAAGGAAGAACAAAGAAACAGTGGGGTCACTCAGAGGAGAAGATGGTGAAATGCAAACAGAGGACACAGAAAGGGCTGAACTCCTCAATGGCTTCTTTGCCTCAGTCTTCTCCGATAAAGAAAACAATGCCCGACCTGAAGCATTTGGAGCAAATGATTCAGCAAAGGAAACACAGCCCAGAATAACTAAGGAGATAGTACAAGAATACTTGGCTAGTTTAGATGTATTCAAGTCTCCAGGGCCAGATGAACTGCATCCAAGAGTATTAAAAGAACTGGCAGATGTGATCTCAGAACCACTGGCAGTCATCTTTGGGAATTCCTGGAGAACAGGCGAAGTCCCGGCAGACTGGAGGAGGGCAAATGTTGTCCCTATTTTCAAAAAGGGGAAAAGAGAGGACCCAAATAATTACTGCCCAGTCAGTCTGACATCAATACCAGGGAAGATTCTGGAGCAGATCATTAAGCAAACAGTCTGTGAGCACCTAGAAAGGAATGCTGTGATCACCAATAGTCAGCATGGATTTCTGAAAAATAAGTCATGTCAGACTAACCTGATCTCGTTTTTTGACAGAATTACAAGCCTGGTAGATGAAGGGAACGCAGTGGATGTAGCCTACCTTGATTTCAGCAGGGTATTTGACAAGGTGCCCCATGATATTCTTGTAAAGAAGCTGGTAAAATGCGGTCTTGACTATGCTACCACTCAGTGGATTTGTAACTGGCTGACTGACCAAACCCAAAGGGTGGTCATCAATGGTTCCTCTTCATCCTGGAGAAGAGTGACTAGTGGGGTGCCACAGGGTTCTGTCTTGGGCCCGGTCTTATTCAACATCTTTATCAACGACTTGGATGATGGACTCAAGGGCATCCTGATCAAATTTGCAGATGACACCAAACTGGGAGGGGTGGCTAACACCCCAGAGGACAGGATCACACTTCAAAACGACCTTGACAGATTTGAGAACTGGGCCAAAACAAACAAGATGAATTTTAACAGGGAGAAATGTAAAGTATTGCACTTGGGCAAAAAAAAATGAGAGGCACAAATACAAGATGGGTAACACCTGGCTTGAGAGCAGTACATGTGAAAAGGATCTAGGAGTCTTGGTTGACCACAAACTTGACATGAGCCAACAGTGTGACGCGGCAGCTAAAAAAGCCAATGCAATTCTGGGCTGCATCAATAGGAGTATAGCATCTAGATCAAGGGAAGTAATAGTGCCACTGTATTCTGCTCTGGTCAGACCTCACCTGGAGTACTGTGTCCAGTTCTGGGCACCACAGTTCAAGAAGGACACTGACAAACTGGAACGTGTCCAGAGGAGGGCAACCAAAATGGTCAAAGGCCTGGAAACGATGCCTTATGAGGAACGGCTAAGGGAGCTGGGCATGTTTAGCCTGGAGAAGAGGAGGTTAAGGGGTGATATGATAGCCATGTTCAAATATATAAAAGGATGTCACATAGAGGAGGGAGAAAGGTTGTTTTCTGCTGCTCCAGAGAAGCGGACACGGAGCAATGGATCCAAACTACAAGAAAGAAGATTCCACCTAAACATTAGGAAGAACTTCCTGACAGTAAGAGCTGTTTGACAGTGGAATTTGCTGCCAAGGAGTGTGGTGGAGTCTCCTTCTTTGGAGGTCTTTAAGCAGAGGCTTGACAACCATATGTCAGGAGTGCTCTGATGGTGTTTCCTGCTTGGCAGGGGGTTGGACTCGATGGCCTTTGTGGTCTCTTCCAACTCTATGATTCTATGATTCTATGATTCTATGAATGGATCTGAGGTGACATGAAAGTTCTGTTTATACTGTTTGACCTCTGATGGTTCATTTAAACATAAAAGTCATTGCGTGACCAGGTGTGACAGCCCCAGCCCCCAGGGATCATAAGAAAGGAATAAAGGCTCTGACAACATGTTATGGAATTAAAATTAGGCTACAACTTTATTAAACTTCCAAATGTAGGAAGACCTTGGCTTAGGCCTTGGGTGTGTATCTCTCCAAGCCCCACAGCCGGGGGAACTGGGGCACATCAGGGTAAATGTGATATGGGGGTGCTCTGTGAGACATAAGTGTAGCAGGCAGCCCAGCCCATCAGCCCCACATGCAGGGTAGTTCACTGACAACCTTTCAGTGTATGGCCAGTAACACCCATATATATATATATATATATATATATATATATATATATAACCCCTTTAAGAGGGGATCCTGGAATCTCCACCGCGGGGGGGGGGGTGAGTCACCACTTCATGCCCCCCCCCCCAATATAGGGAAGAAAAGACTAAAGGATTCTAAGGACCCCTGACCATTAGGTCCAGTCGTGACCGACTCTGGGGTTGCGGTGCTCATCTCGCTTTAATGGCCGAGGGAGCTGGCGTACAGCTTCCGGGTCATGTGGCCAGCATGACTAAGCCGCTTCTGGCGAACCAGAGCAGCGCACGGAAATGCCATTTACCTTCCCACCGGAGCGGTACCTATTTATCTACTTGCACTTTGCCGTGCTTTCGAACTGCTAGGTGGGCAGGAACTGGGACCGAGCAACGGGAGCTCACCCCATTGCAGGGATTTGAACCGCCGACCTTCTGATCGGCAAGTCCTAGGGTCTGTGGTTTAACCCACAGTGCCACTACTTAAGGCCATAACTGCCAAAGCTGTGACAAATTGCTACGGGAAAGACAAAACCTGCCAATGCAGGAAAATTTCTTCCTGGTCCTTCAACAGCAACCAGTCAAAGACTGTAGCAGTGCCCACTACACAGGAAGAAAAAGTTAACCTGCAACAAGAAAACATTAAACAAAGGGAGGGTTGGGAGGGTGAATCTCCAGAGCCGGCTGCTTGGCTATTGTCGGCTCCATCCCTTATTTATAAATGGGGCTGGCCCCACCTACCAGCAAGAAACTTGATTACTGAGGCTGGGCGTGAACATCCAAAAATTAACACTGAGAGGCAAGCCAACCCCCTTCTACTATTAAGTTCCCTGGGAACTGTAGCCCCACGCGCAATCCCGCAAAGGGCACCCACATATAAAGTGTGAGTGCTCATTGCTTGATGTTGCAATCATGAAGCGATGGCCATGCATGGATGCAGCAGGCCTTAGTATTAGATAGGTTCATACCAAGATACCTGATACATTTATCACTTATTTCCTTTAGACATTAGCATGAAACCCTCAGAAAAGCCATCTTACCAAAAAAAAAAAAAAAGGCACTTAAGTCAGCAGGGTATTGTAATGGTTCTAGGGGTTGCTCGTGCGTAAGCCGGTGCAAACACCTGGCTGGATTGCCTGAGTGAACCTTTTCTGTCCGGACAGCCACTCACCCGTGGCTGTCTCAATCGCTGGCAGAATCCGTCAGTGGGCGTTTCTTAAACTTCTTCCAGCAAAGAAGCTCTTTGACGCCTAGTCTCCGCCTACTCTCTCTGCGCGGAAGCCTTCTGCGCAAGGAGGGCGTAGGCAGCGGAGGACCTCTACTCTCCCCGCTGGTCCCCGGCAAGGAGTCATGGGACCGCCTCACCGCTTCCCCCATCTGCCCCCCTTCTCTACTGGTACTACGCTGATTCTCTTCCCCAGAAGATGGGCTGCCTCTCCCAATCCCGGGACGCTCTCAGCAATCCCTCTGGATTTTGCTCTCTCCCTCCGTTACTGATGGCAGTTCCCTGACAGGTATATTATTACAACAACATTTTGTTGCAGTATGTTATCCTCTTACTGGATGATCTCACAGGGAGATCTTTGCAAAGGCCATCTTGTTTAGATTGTATCTGTCATTGTTTGCATATGTAATCCAAACACCGCAGGAGAATAAGGAGCTATAACAATGAACTGAATGGGACCCTAGCTGGCTCATCAGAATGGTATGCATTTTATGAGGAAGGTTTGCTGGAGGTTGCTGGAATGAGGCACTGTGGACATACTGTATAGGCTTTATGGAATACGGCTACATCCTGAAAATCCGTTATGGGGCAGTTCAAGCAAAAGACACATTTTATTGCCCCAAGACAGCTATAAAACAGAGCTCAGAAGTTCACATTTAATCGAATCATCCTAGTAAGAAGGTCCATTTTAAAAGCTGAAGAAAAAGCAGTGTGCTTAGCCACATTTATTATTTATTGTTATTAGTTATCAACCTTATTTGTTGCACAAACAATCTCTAAGTGACTTCCACTGGAACACAAACACACATTATGGAAATAAGCAAAATAATATAACACATTAATATTCCATACAACATATTTTTTTTGGGGGGGGGCAAAGAAACCCTGCATAACAGTGATTGAAAATATTGGCAGCATACTTGGAATAAACAAAACAACACTCCCACCCATTAACAGCATATAAAAACAAAACACTCAAAACCGACACCTGCTTCCTGGCCCAAAACATATGCACATCGACACAACATTATTTTTTAAAAATCTACCCACCCAGAAGTTTAGTGTCAAGCCCAGCTTTTGTAAGTCTGGGTGGTGGTGGTTCTCCGTGGATGTTACTGCATCTCTCCTCTCCTTTCAGGGATAGCAGCAGAAAAAGCAGAATAGGGAATGGTAAAAGCTTACCTATTCTGCAGTTGTTCCGGCTCCTCCTCCTCCGCTGCTGGTGTTATTCCATATTACTATATAATAAAAATGTAAGGATATCGTCACAATGCAGTTTGGCTGGTGACAGGTAGGGTTACAAACTACAGCATGACAACAGAACAGAAAAGTTGGAGAGTGAGGAAGGGTTAATGTTAAGTGGGGTTGGTGAGCAAATAGACCAGAGTTAGGAACCCCTAGTACAGTGGTACCTCGGGTTACAGATGCTTCAGGTTACAGACTTCACTAACCCAAAAAAGGACCTCAGGTTAAGAACTTTGCTTCAGGATGAGAACAGAAATTGGGCAGCGGCGGCAGTGGGAGGCCCCATTAGCTAAAGTGGTACCTCAGGTTAAGAACAGTTTCAGGTTAAGAACGGACCTCCAGAACGAATTAAGTTCTTAACCTGAGGTACCACTGTACTGCTATGTTATATAGCCATGGCAACTGAAGATGTTAGGTGGTGTCAGGTGACTTTAAGGAGAGTTCCCTTTATCTGTATCACATCTGGAGTGCACTAAAGGCACATCGCTGCTAATCAGGGAGTAAAGAAGCCCAGTTCTGTTACAGCGTTGACCATATATGATGGCTGCAAAATGGGCCATATCTGGGGTTCTGTGGAGAATTTTGAAAGTTTTTGTTGAGGGCTTCTGGCATGAGAGAGATGTATGAGATGGTGTGGCAACAAATGCTGGGTGACAGGGAAGGGAGAAGGGATGCGTACCAGTGCAAACTTCCCATAATTCAGTTTAATAATAAAAATTAAAAATGTAAAACATTAGATATTAAAAATTTCCTGATACAGGGTTGCCTTCAGATGTCTTCTAAAAGCCAGATAGTTGTTTATTTCCTTGACATCTGATGGGAGGGCGTTCCACAGGGTGGGCGCCACCACCGAAAAGGCCCTCTGCCTGGTTCCCTGTAACCTTGCTTCTCACAGTGAGGGAACCGCCAGAAGGCCCTTGGCGCTGGACCTCAGTCTCTGGGCTGAACAATGGGGGTGGAGACGCTCCTTCAGGTATACTGTTTGCATCATGCATGAAAATATTTGCAGTCAATAGACTATCCAGTTGGATTCTAAAAACAACAATTAAGGTCCTGGTGTTTGAAAAAAGTTCCAGGGTCCTATTATAGCTGTGTAGATTCCTTGTTCCATATTTACTGGTCAGTGCCAGAACTTAGCAAGAGAGCTGTACCGTAAGTGTACAGAAGAATTCAACATTTGCTTACACAGTAAATGTAAAATTTTGGATATATTGCTGATAGTTAGTTACTGAGCTAAGTTCGGAATGCTGGTAAAGGTAAAGGTAAAGGTAAAGGTAAAGGTAAAGGTAAAGGTAAAGGTAAAGGGGACCCCTGACCATTAGGTCCAGTCGTGGCCGACTCTGGGGTTGCGGCACTCATCTCGCTTTATTGGCCGAGGGAGCCGGCGTACAGCTTCCGGGTCATGTGGCCAGCATGACTAAGCTGCTTCTGGCGAACCAGAGCAGCGCACGGAAACGCCGTTTACCTTCCCGCCAGAGCGGTGCCTATTTATCTACTTGCACTAAGTGCTTTCGAACTGCTAGGTTGGCAGGAGCAGGGACCAAGCAATGGGAGCTCACCCTGTCGCAGGGATTTGAACCACCAATCTTCTGATACCTTTACCTTTCATGTGGCAATACTTACCCTTTGAAATTATCTCCTGCTACATAAGAGACAGGCACTGCCTCTAATGTTCTGTTTTGGCTCCTGTTGAAGACCTTCCTTTCTCAATGAGCTTTTTAAGTGGCAATTTTTATCCCTGTCTGTATTTGCGCAGGATTTCAAAGTGCTTTTAATATATGAAATTGTTTCAATGGTTGTTTTTTTATATGCAATTGTTTTTATTGTTGATTTTTTCTTGTTAAATCATTTCGAGGTATTTTACAGGAAGTGGTTCATGAAAGGAATTAAATGAATAAATGCATACATTTGTTTGTCTGTAAGTACTGAGCCATTTAAATAATTGAAATAACACTACAGGAATCCAAATGCTTTGGTTTTCCTCCTTGTTTCTCTGACATCTAATGGCTGGCTGGTTTAGAAAGGAATTTTGCCAGACCGTTTGAGAAGAAGCAATTCTTCCTCTGTGTTCCTTTAAATGAGTGGGCCTCCCCCCCCCCCATGATGAGGCTTCTTCTGCTCTGTAATTGTCTCAATTATTATGATGTCACAATGGCAAATGAAAAATAGTAGTGGGTAACTGCTGCCATTTATTTTTATTTTTTGGTTGGTGAACTTAGCCACTGCTGGGTCAAGTCAATCTGTGGCTGCGTACACATTTCAGGCTTAAAAACACAGCTGGGTTGTCCCTCCCCCCCCCCATGTGGATTAAAGCACATTGGCCGAGAAACACTCCGAAGGCATAGTATTTCAGAAAGAAAGCAACTAGATACATACAGGATATAGGGAGGCGGGTGGCGCTGTGGGTTAAACCACAGAGCCTAGGACTTGCCGATCAGAAGGTCGGCGGTTCGAATCCCCGCAACGGGGTGAGCTCCCATTGCTCGGTCCCTGCTCCTGCCAACCTAGCAGTTCAAAAGCACCTCAAAGTGCAAGTAGATAAATAGGTACCGCTCTGGTGGGAAGGTAAATGGCATTTCCGTGCGCTGCTCTGGTTCGCCAGAAGCGGCTTAGTCATGCTGGCCACATGACCCAAAAGCTGTACGCCAGCTCCCTTGGCCAATAAAGCGAGATGAGCGCCGCAACCCCAGAGTCGGCCACGACTGGACCTAATGGTCAGGGGTCCCTTTACCTTTACCTTTAAGACATAAGCAGCTAGGTGGGAAATTCTGCTGTGGTGCATGCCAGGTGTAGGTCAGCAAGTATTGTTGCAGAGATGGGAAAGCTGAAAGTAAGAACAGGGGATTATATTTTTTTCAGGTTATTTCAGTCTCTCTCTTGGGGATAGGTGCCTGAGGGGGAGTGAGGAGCCCTCTTTAGTTGAGAGATAGAAGTAGTTAATCTTTATTGACCCGTTGATGATTTTACAGTTGTAGAATGCTCTCCTTTTTCTGTCAGAATGCCATTGTGTGGCCTTTGCAGCAGGGACAAAAATCGCTCTGGGGATCCCATCATCTCTGACCATTGACAGCTTAGCAGGGACTGATGGAAGATATCGGACTCCCCACCCCTGCAAGTAAGAACTTGCAGAAAATGCCTAAACATTTTGAATAATTTTGCGGTGGTACCTCGGGTTACGCTTCGGGTTACAGACCCAGAAATAGTACCTTGGGTTAAGAACTTTGCTTCAGGATGAGAACAGAAATCGTGCTCCATCGGTGCGGCGGCAGTGGGAGGCCCCATTAGCTAAAGTGGTGCTTCAGGTTAAGAACAGTTTCAGGTTAAGAACGGACCTCCGGAACGAATTAAGTACTTAACCCGAGGTACCACTGTATTTAAATCATTTTGACCCAGATGTCTAACCATTTTTCGGAAGAAGTCTAATAATGTAAGAGCTTAATTACACAAACATTCAGCGCATGATAGAAATTTTATACCCTGGATTTAGATAAAATGTTTCAAAAGACACACTTGGGAGCCATCGGTGGGGAGTTAGTTAGAGAATTGCTAGCCATCGGAACTTGGCTGAAAAGAGGTGCTGCTAGGTTTATTTTTCTCCCTTTTGTTCCCTGTCACTTGAGGAACCTGGGAGTTTCACAAAAGGCTAGATAAAAATCTAGGCGGCTGCTGGATTTTATATTTTCAAAAACGGGGTATCGGCCATTATTTGCTTCTATGTCCTGAAACCTGAACAGCTTCAAGTGGATCCCAAGGCAGATAAATCTAAAGCATTCCCCCCCCCCCAGCAAAATTGGACACCTTCATCTGCCCCAGCTGCAATAAAACATGTCTCTCCCGTATCAGTCTCTACAGCCACAGCAGGCACAGTAGCTCTCCAACAGTTTGCTTTTACTACCAAAGGTGCATTCCTCCACTGTCTCCTGAGACAGACGAATGCCAACAATCTCTCCCTATGCTCCATTTTACGACTAATTGGAGACTTGGTAGTTTCAATATCAAATCAGCTTATTTCCCCTGCCCCATTTACTTGGCTTATCATCCAGCCTAATGAAGAGCTCTGGAGAACCCTAAAGCTTGCTCAGTGATATTTTCATTAATATTTCCCACTCCTGCCAACTCCTGCCAATCCTCAGTTTTATACAATTCACCAATTTTACAATCATTTTAACATTTCAAAACTTGACTTCCTCCCCCCCCTTCCTGTGGTTCCTTAAATTTATTTTTAAAATATTTTCTGCATATCCCAATTAACTTAATTTGCTCATTTATTCATCTAATTTAAATATATACTCTTATAAAACTGCAGGTTATTACAATAATCCTGCCAATGTTCTTATCTGTTTACGATTTATCTGTATATATTCAATAAACGATTTCCATTTTTAAAAATTAAAAGTTTGTTATCTTGATTTCTAAATTTTCCGGTAAGTTTTGCCATTTCTGCATATTCCATAAGTTTTTGTATCCATTCTTCCTTTGCTGAGACATCTTCTTCTTCTTTCCATTTTTGGGCAAGTAACATTCTTGCTGTAGTCGCATACATTAATAAATTTCTATACAGTTTGGTAGTTTTGTCCATATAATTCCCAAAAGCTTCTGCTTTTTTGGTTTGTTTTTTTACAAACGTTATTTTAAACATCTTTTTCAATTCATTATATATCATTTCTCAGTAAGCTCTAACCTTACTACAAGACCACCACATATGATAGAAAGAACTTTCTTTTGTTTTACATTTCCAACACTTATTTGATTTGGACTTATACGTTTTTGCCAATTTACTCAGTGTTAGGTACCATCAATATATCATTTTCATATAATTTTCTCTTAAGGAACTCCTGCCTGAATTGACCTATGTGTCACTTCCAGCGGGCAGGCTGGAAGCATTTTGATTGCCCTGTGCCCAAGCCAAACCTCTTTCATCTGTATTCAATAAAGTTGTGACCTGTTTCGAACTAAACCAGTCTTAGTGGTCTTTTATTTGTCTGGGGCTTGGGGACCGGAGAGCACAATGCTGTAGGGGAAACGCCAAAGACCATTGTGATTTCAAGGAGTTAGATAACATGTCTCTCTCCCTTTACATCCCTGGTTTAAGGTTTGCCGATTCATGATGTCATAACTTGCTTGTGTGGCAAGGTTCCCCCCCCCAGTGGAAATAATGACACATGACACAATTATTAAGGTTAATGGGCTAAATAAGGCCACAGCTTTATTGGTTACAGGTGATGAGCGGTATATTGGCTTAGGCATTGGTCCTAAGTGACTATATCCGACTTCAGCCCATCCACTTGAAGTCTGGGAAGGGTTAACCACCATTGGGTGAGTCCTGTTGATGCACATCAACTAGGAACTCTCCCGGAGTCACCGATAGGGGGCGTGCCTTAGGCCCTCACCTCCCTAGGCTTCGGACAAGGCCATGCCCCCCGGAATCCTTTATTGGACTACCCTTCAATATGTGGGGCAGGTGATGGCGCTACCTCCCCTCTTCCATCTACAGAGCAATACCAATGCCTAACAGCCAATACCCAGAAAGTTGTGACGATTTGCTACGAGGTAGGCGAAAACCAAGTGGCTGCTGGTGCCAATTTGCCAAGTGGAAAAATTCCTACCAGGCCTCTCAATGGCGACCAACCGAGGTCCATAGCAAGGTCAAAGAAGGAAAACCTTATAGGGCAGGGTGGGGTGGTGGGAAAACAGGAACAGCTGGCAGGCGGGGAAAGAGGGTGATCCCCAGCTGCCTCCTGCCTTAAGTAGGGCAAGCCACACCCCCAGAGCCAGCTGATTGGCTGGCCAGGGGATGACACTGCTGGGAATCTCCCTATTCGCACGGGGCTAGGCTCCAGCAGCCGCGCGCGTGGTGGGGCCATGAAGCCTGCAACTCCACATCCTTCGAAGGCCGGAAGTGGCTTTTTCACACACCTGTGTCAGGAGTTTCCTGGGTCTCCTGTGTTCTAAGTGCTCATTGGCTAGTGGGGAGGATACCCAGGTGTAGTCAGAGCCGTTTTGCACCAGGAAGCTGGCCTCTCAGGGGTGCCCCAGAGAGTGGGGGAGCTGTGCGGCTTTGCCGGCAGCCTCCCCTTTCCCTGCATGCCTGCCAGCTGCGCCCTGTCAAACATATGGCTGGTGGGCATGCAGCTTTCTTCCCAAGCCTCTGCGGGAGGAGAATGATCCCTGCAGAGGCTTAGGTCGACAACTCTGGGAAATGGGGGGGGGGGGCTGAGGGATCTTTGCACCACGGCGCCAGATATGCTTAAGATGGCCCTAGGTGTAGTGAATTGGGTTGGAGACTTTCAGCTGCTCCGCATTCTCCCGGTATGCCCCACAGAGGACCTTAAGGTCCATAAATAGCAACACCCTAGAGGTCCTGGCCCTAAGGAAGTTAGATTAGCCTCAACCAGAGCCAGGGCCTTTTCAACACTGGCTCCAGCCTGGTGGAACGCTCTGCCTCATGAGACCAGGGCCCTGCAGGATCTGATTTCTTTCCGCAGGGCCTGTAAGACAGAGTTGTTCCGCCTGGCCTTTCGCTTGGAATCAATTTGATTCCCCCTCCCTCTTTCTTTTTTCCTTTCTCCTCCTGTGATGGAACTCCTATTTGGGGACTTCCCTGGCTTTTTTCTGGCCCATGTAGGACCAGTATGGATAGTTAGCCTTGGTGAAGACCTGATGTTTTCATCCCCCCCAAAGGTTTTTGATTTGAGTTTCCATTGACATGAGGCTGCATTTTAATGTTTTAATGTTGTATTTTAATCTTGTTTTTAAATTGTATTTCAATCAATTTCTTTTTATATCAGTTGTTAGCTGCCCTGAGCCCTGTCTTGGCTGGGGAGGGCGGGGTATAAATAACATTATTATTATTATTATTATTATTATTATTATTATTCCTGTTGAGTCACACCCATTGTCCCGGGCTGATCATGAGTGATGCTTGCTAACCAGGAGCAGTCAATCAAGTCAATCAAAGTTGGCTATAAGAGCTGTAGGTTGAAGGGGCTCAGAGAACTTCTTCACAGGTCGAGGTACCAGATGCTGTGAGACTGTTGGCCAGGGTCTCTCTCGCTGCTCTACCTGGAGCTCCGGGCAGCTGAAGGGGAGATTGTGTGTGACTTCTGTCTGATATGCTATAATTTGTGTTTTGTATGCCTGCTGCTATCTGTTAACCTTACGCAAATAAAGCATTGCTTATTCTTCATCTGAGGGACGCGGGTGGCGCTGTGGGTTAAACCACAGAGACTAGGACTTGCCGATCAGAAGGTCGGCGGTTCAAATCCCCACGATGGGGTGAGCTCCCGTTGCTCGGTCCCTGCTCCTGCCAACCTAGCAGTTCAAAAGCACCCCAAAAAGTGCAAGTAGATAAATAGGGACCGCTCTGGCGGGAAGGTAAATGGCGTTTCTGTGTGCTGCTCTGGTTCGCCAGAATCGGCTTAGTCATGCTGGCCACGTGACCCGGAAGCTGTACGCTGGCTCCCTCGGCCAGTAAAGCGAGATGAGCGCCACAACCCCAGAGTCGGCCACGACTGGACCTAATGGTCAGGGGTCCCTTTACCTTTACCTTTATTCTTCATCCACTGGCGTGCTTATTGGCTCCAGAACTGGAATGAACCTTGCCCTTGGCAGAACAAATGCCTGGACCTGCAATTAGCTAGGCTTCTTGATTCTGCTTTAAGGAACAAGAAGGACCCTCAGTGCTTCCCCTGAAGTAACAGGTAAGAGATGGAGCTTTCAGCTACACCCCAAGGATGGAGCACAGAGCTGCTATTATCTCCATGTTGCAGATGCAGGGATGAAGTGAGAAAACTATGGTTTGCCTAAGATTACACACCAAGTTTCTGGCTCAGGGGAAATTTGAATGGGCAACTTCCTAGCTCACAGCTTACACTAAAGATCAACTTCCCTTGTTGCCCATAGCATACAGTGAAAATAGGATTCCTAATGAAGTGGATTTAAGTAGGTGAAGTAACATGATTGCTCACCATGATTAGCAATCAGGTCTACAGTGATTGTGGGGCTGGACAGTTTAAGAAAAAAATCAATAATATTCCATTTTTTTATTGCAGACTGTGGTTTGCCTTGTTTTTTCATTTGTTCAGAATGTATTTCCACAGTGTTGGGAGATGCACAGCATAACAATGCTTTTGGCTGCAGGTTGCTGACAGCTGCCTCTCCACCTGGTAAGATCCACAAGGGTGTAGGTTTTTTAGTAAGCCGGATCTGTCTGCGGTCTGACTTTTGCACCTTCTGTCCACTATCAAAGAATTGCACATCCTATCTAGCTGTCCATCTAATCACATTTCTTTCCATCCATCCTCTCAAGAGATCAGGGTAGCAAGACAGCAGATATTCCCGTTTTCATCCTCGGGTTGGGCTGAAAGAAGTTACATGACTGAGAAAGGATTACCGTCTTGGTCCTCCTAGTCTAAAGCAAAACTCTATCCATTATGTCACACAAGCTCTACCAATGCCTTCAGTGTTATTTGTGTGACAAGGCCCTGGGCCCCGTAGTTCCCTAGTATATAATAAACACACACGGACACGATAATTTAGATTAATGGGCAAAAATAGGCCACAACTTTATTGGTTACAGATGTGAGCGGTTTGGCTTAGGCATTGGGTGGAACCAGACAATATCCTGACTCCTGCCCATGTGCAGGGAGTCGTACTAAGGATAAACCACCAGTAGGGGGAGCCCTTTGACATACGTCAGATCGAGGCACCCTCTGGGTCCCCAGTGGGTCGTGGTATGGTCCTAGCCCACAATCACACTTCATACAGGATCCACACCCCCAGATCCTTTTAACAGGATGCCCTTATCAAGGAAGGGCAGGCAGAGGCAACAACCTCCCCTCCCATCACAAAGACTTACCCAACGCCTAACCACACAAAGTTGTGACGATTGCTACAAGGTAGGCGAAAACCAAGTGGCAGGTGCCAATTTGCCAAGTGGAAAAATTCCTACCCGGTGCCATCAATATGGCGGCCGACATATGTCCATAGCAAGGTCGCTGTCATAGCAACGCGTAAAAAGAGGGCGGGTGGGCTGGGAGATCTGCTGAGAAGACAAAATGAGGCCACGCCCCCAGCCGCCTGATTGGACCAGGAATCCCCATGATGTGGGCGGCATCCCTCCGCCCCCAATCTGCGTCACTGGAGGTCCTGGGTTCCAATCCGCAACACTTACCCCCCAGGGAAGGGGAGCGGATTTGTATGAAGTGAACAGTGCAATCCTAAACCATCTTAGGCAGAAATAAATCAAATTCAATAAGGTTTACTCCCATAGTAAGTGTCCTTAGGGTGCAGTCCTAAACATGCATAACTAGAGAACAAGCCCCACTGAACGCAGTGGGCGTTACTTCTGAGTAAACTTGCACATTGTCTGGAAAGACTAGTGTCCCCACCCCCAGAGTGCTTAAGATGATAAAGGAATCATTGTCCAAGGCATGCTCCACTGCCATCTCTGCCCACAGGTTTTCTCCTTCTCAAAAAGCCTGCAAAACCTATTTGACTGCCGGCACAGTGGGACAGAAAAAAAGAGTGTTTACATTGCGGGCAATGATTCCTATGTTGAACACTGTTAGAAGTCATTTTCTGTATCCTGACACTTCCTGAGAGGTGTTGAATTTTTTTCTTGATGGTGGCAAGTCATTGCAGCTAATAAGGAAGGTAGAAGACTTATACCCTTCTAAGATAAGGGATCACGGAGCCCACTTTGCTTTATGAGTCTTCAGGTGACAGGTTTGTTTCTCTGTGGCTGATATACATAGTAGAGATGCAAGCATCTTCCTAAGCTTACTTTATGCCTCCAAGCCTTTTGTTCATTCTTCTAGAAGAATCAGACTGGGTTCCTTCTCTGGGCAATCACTCTCTCCACCCACAGTTTGACTAGGAAGCAGAATGTTAAATCAGGTCCCCCCCCCCCTCCAGTGCGTCTCTTCCAAACAGTTCTGCATCACGGGGCTCCAAAAATTTACAGCCTCAGGATACAATGCTTCAAGGTTAATGCAGTCAGCCTTCGACAGCCTTTCTCCAGAAAAAAAATTATACACCTCACCGTACGAGCACAGCTGTGCTGCTGCTCCGACATCAAACGTTCCAGCTGTTTCAGGTGACACAAACTGCTTCTATTTGTCTTCCATCTCCTCTTTGCACTCTAGAAACATGTGCCCCCCCCTTTAAAATATGCAGTGAAGAATAAAGTCTAGTAGATGGAGAGTCTGCTCTAGGTAATTCATGCGCCTGCATTTAAGCATAGCGTGAGCACATAGTGTCTTCTGAATCAGGCGAAACTCTGCAAGGACTGGACCATTGCCTGGGGGCAGTGATGGCAGAGAAACACATGTGAGGTGACAATAAAATTGCACCAGATATTCTCCACTTTGAGAGGCTGGGGATACAACTAAGCATTTTGGTCAGGTAAAAATTAATTCCTTCAAAAAACCCAAAAACTAAACTTATTTGTCACATTTTGAGAAAGGGGGATTCTGTTTGGAGTCCTTGTTATCACCTGCAGCTGCTGCTTCCTCCTTCCTGAATTAAGTCCACATGAGTCATCCCACCCAATCAGGGATTATTATTTGAATAATCAAATAAGGGAGGGGTTTTTTGTGGGAGGGGGACACTGTTGAACAAAAAATGTAGCCACAAAAAGCAGTGAGTAGTTTTGTCTCAGCCGTAGGTGATAGCGAGCATGGTTCGTTTGAAAGCCCTGTTCCTTACTCTAATCATGGGGGGAATATGATGAAGGACACCAAATTTGTGTGATGATCTATTAACTCTTGTATCTGTGGCTCTGATGAGAATGGTGAATAGCACCCAATGAGGTCACTTCTTGAGCTGATTGTAATGAGACCACAAAATTGCCCAATTACCTATTCACACAAATGATTGTCAAAATCAGAGAGAAGGGGGAGGAGGGAGAGCTGTGGAATTAATCCCCTCCGCTTGAGGGCCGGAAGTCACGCTGTGTTGGAGCAAAGAACTTCATTTGAAGATATTTTAAAAAAAGGTACTTGCAGTGTTGAAACTGCCAAAGACATTCGCATAAAGAGAGAGGCTAAAAGTGTCAGTGTCAGAAACCCACCCAATGAATAGAGACCCAAGAGTCAAAGTTGTCTGGCCTTAGGCTTTTTCCGGGGAGGAGGTGAATTAGTGCGTTACTCCCGTTCCCTTTGCCAGATGTGATATCTCAGGGCACCCTGGTAAAGGGGTCTTGGGTGGAAGTTCCTGCCCTGAAGCTCGAGGTGAGCAGATGGGCTAGAGGACATCCAATGGTGGCTAGGAGAGGACCAGCTTAATTGACCTGCATCATGAGGTGGCCCTTAACCCAGGCACAATCCTGTTTAAATTTCAGCCATCAGGTGGGAGGCTGATTCAGAATTCCTACCCAGTGCCTAGGCCTACCTACATCTGTAATCAATAAATTTGTGGCCAATTTTAACTCCAGAACATTGTTGCACCACTTTACTGCTTCACCTCTTCCCCTCCCCAGGTGCACTGCATCTGGGTCTGCAAACTCATCCAAGGAATAGAGACTCAAGAGTTAATTCACAATATGTAACCCTATTAGTAAATTTAGTATCATATTACTGTCCTTGTTCACTGTACGCTGAAGCTGCTTACCATCATCCAAATCATCTTATCCATGTGGTGGCAGCTGCTTAAATATCACATCAGCCTTGCGGAATCAACCTATGGAAGAACGACTCCACTCTTCAAATAGGAACCAAAGAAATCCATTCTCTTCCCAATTAGCTGGGATGTTGAACCTGTGGTTTTTCAGATGTTGTTGGAGCCAGTGTGGTGTAGTGGTTAAGAGTGGTGGACTCGTAATCTGGTGAACTGGGTTCAATTCCCCGCTCCTCCACATGCAGCTGCTGGGTAACCTTGGACTAGTCACACTTCTCTGAAGTCTCTCAGCCCCACTCACCTCACAGAGTGAGGTGGAGGAGGAAGGGAAAGGAGAATGTTAGCCAGTTTGAGACTCCTTTGGGTAGTGATAAAGCAGGATATCAAATCCAAGCTCTTCTTCTTCTCTTCTTACAGCGACCCTCATCCCTGACCATTGGCCATGCTGCTTGGGGGCGATGGGAACTGTAGTCCACAACATCTGGAGATGCTACAGGTTCGCTATTGTTGTAGTATATCACACATGTTATAGGGACACGGGTGGTGCTGTGGGTTAAACCACAGAGCCTAGGGCTTGCCGATCAGAAGGTCGGAGATTCCTCTGATCAGGAGGAATTTGCCCTGTGGGAATTTGGGTCTGTACCGCCACGGCGAAGGCGGAGACCCGTAAAAATCACAGGCGGGAGAAGCCTGTGAACGTGGGATTCGGCGGGCACCTTTTGCGCCTCCCCTACTCGTGGGGAAACCCGGTTTCGGGGATCCGGAGCGATGTGGGGTGAGTGGTGCGGTGCTTCAAATCGTCTGCTTCTTCCACGGAGCGAAGCCGCATAGCTGTTGTTGGAGAGCACTGACTTTTTCCTGTGGACAATTTGACTCTAAAGTAATTACCCGTGAGTAGAGATGAATTGGGAGGAATTGGATTTTTAAACGTTTAATCTGGCATCGAAACGGGGAGGTTCAATACAGGAAGTCCGCCTCCCTCTTTTGTAGATTAACTGAAGCAAGGAGACTGCAAGCTAAAGTCTTGGAAAGCCTTTAGTAAAGGACTAAATTTCCATCGGTAAAGAACTAAATCCCCCCTTTTTGGAGGCAGGAGAAGAGGGGGGGAAGTGGTGGACTGAATATGCCTGTAGGAGAGAGTTAAGAGAGTTAAAATACCGCCGCTCTGACCCTGGAAACGGGCTGCTAGCAGGATTGATGTTTTTTGGAACGTCCATTGACAGCTTTTAGAACGTTCATTGACAGGTAGCTAATCAAGAGAATACATTGTTTCTACTGTCTCAGGTTGTTTTTAAAAAAGGAGGAAAGTAACTGAAAATTGAAACTAACTTTGAATTATTGAAACTGTGTTTAAAAGAGGACATACTGACCGATACAAATACAACCTGTTTTCCCCTAGTGGAAGCTTTTGAAATTTATAGGAGCTGGGCTAGGGGAATTTTCCAGTTGCAAGATAAAAAAGTGTGAGACTTTGGAATTGACCTTGAATCTCTTAAGTGTTATGGCAAATGGAAAGGAAAAAAAACAGATGGGATGTCGACAGAGGAGGCCTTAGTGGCTGCATTATTGAAAATAAACGATTCACTGGAACAACTCCACAAGAAAACAGATGTGATAAATGTGAAATTGGATGTTGCAAATATTGAAATTGATTTAATTGTAGAAAGTTTAAATAACTTGGGACAAAAGGTGAATACCAAATCAGAAACCACCCAGAAACTGACACAGGAATCTACTTTGATACGGCAAACTGCAGATGAAGTCAGGCAAAAAACCCTTGCTGCTGAATCTAAAGTAATACAACTGGAGAGGAGAGTCCCATCCATACAAAGACAACTTGATGAACATAAACTGACATTCGTTAAGATTGAACTTAAAGAAGAACGGATGAATTTGAGGACCAGAGCCCTATCTGAATTGGAAAAGGAAAGCTTGACAGAGTTTCAGGAGGCGACAGGACTAATGGTTGAGAAAGAGAGGTATTTGGGGGTTAGTATGACCGCCAAAAATGTGAATCTGCTTAAGGATAACTGTGAAGGATGTTGGATTGAAGAGAAGGGGGATCTGGAAATATGGACAAATCAGAAGTTGTTACTGTTGGGCCGAGTTATTGTGGTGGGGATGAGGGCTGCTGTGTTGCTGGGGATGTTGCTTTTGTTTCAAACATTGCAAGCTTTGGATGGGATGGAGGGTTTCAGGAGGTGGCAGAGGGATGCTCCTAGAGTTGTTTGGCAGGGCAGGAAGCCTTGAGTAAAACTTAAGATATTGATGGATGCCAAAGAAGGAGGTGGACCTGCCCTGCCAGACCTTTAAACTTCGCTGTGAATCATCTGCTTTTTGCTGGTTGAGAGAATGGTTGCTTTTTGAAAACACTGAAGTGTTGGACAATGGCAAATGAAGTTGATGGACTATATGGAATTGGTGGAAATGACTGGCAAGATCCGAGACCAGGGTGAAGAGTCAGTGGAAGAAGATTGGAAAAAGTTTAAAGACTATTTATAGAAATATTGTAAAATTAAGGAATGTTAGAAAAATGTTGGAATGAAATTACATGGCTTTAGTAGAAATGTCATAAGGAATTAAGTATAAATAGATTAATAGAAAATTAAAGGAAAAGTATGGCAAGAATGTGTTAAGATAATTATAGAACAGAAAACAGAGTAAGATGGAAAGGAATTGCTGAAACAAATAATAGAAGTGGAATACAAAAAGGGAGGTGGGAGGAGGTCGCTGGAAATAAGTGAATGAAATATAAGATATTGAAAATGTTTGAGGTGTTTTTAAATTGTTTTGTCAGTCCATGTAGCGTTTTTGTATTGTATTTGTATTGTTTTTTCTCTTTTTTCTTTTATTTTCTTTTTTTGTTTTGTTTGCAGTGTTGTGTTGGAAATGTTGAAAAAGTAATAAATATCATTTTTTTTAAAAAAAGAGATTCGAATCCCTACGACAGGGTAAGCTCCCGTTGCTTGGTCCCTGCTGCTGCCAAACTAGCAGTTCGAAAGCACGTCAAAGTGCAAGTAGATAAATAGGTACCGCTCTGGCGGGAAGGTAAACGGCGTTTCCGTGTGCTGCTCTGGTTTGCCAGAAGCGGCTTAGTCATGCTGGCCGCATGACCCGGAAGCTGTACGCCGGCTCCCTCAGCCAATAAAGCGAGATGAGCTCTGCAACCCCAGAGTCAGCCACGACTGGACCTAATGGTCAGGGGTCCCTTTACCTTTACCTATCACACTTATGTACATTGAGTCAGGTTATTTGTGCTGACTGCTCCAATATGCAGTGGCTCGCCACATTTCCAGACAGAGGCCTTTCCCAGCCCTGTTATCTGAGATATTTTAACTTTAGGTGGCATGGATCGTGCCTGAAACCTCAGTCGTGTAAACCATGTATCCCAACATTAAGCTATGGTCCTTCCACAACACACTGAACTGAAAGCTACTTTGTGAAGCCTTTGTTTTTCGGCCTCATATGTGTCATGTTGGATCATAGCGATATAATTTTCTTTCATATTCAGAGGAGCATGACTGTTTTGAAAACTGAACAGTATGAATGCGGCCTCTCACAGTTATCCATGTTATTCATGGGTGGGGGTGTTTGTGAAATTTTGCCAAATATTCTCAGAGAGGGGAAATGTAATTTTCCAACTATTTGATGGGTGTCTGTGAAAAAGAAAATTCCCAGAAAAGTTATGAGAAAACTCCTTTTACAAAAATAAAATTTGGCTCACTTAATGTTGAATGAAATGCTATTGCTCATAATGATAGATAAAGGAAGCAGTGGGGAATAGGGTCCAAGCCCATCCCTTATTCCAACAATATCAAGATACTACAGGTTTGCTCCATAGTTGTGCTCAAAATCCCCTGCCCTATATATGAGGGGATAAGTTGGGAGGGCCATTTCACTGAATATTCTTGAGTGGGGCCTTGTATTCTTCAGCAGCCAGGGGTGAACCCACAACTGGATATTCTCAGAGAATTTCTAATAATATTCTTTGCTGAGAAATTCTGGCTCATCCCTACATATAGTAACAGTTTGGTTATCCAAAGTAAGGTCAACAGTTTGTAACACTCATGATACAGCTGATCTTTTATGTTATAGCCAACTAAGTGATACTTAGAGTAGACCTGCTGAAATCAATAAACTTGTTAGTCATGAGAACAATAGTATATGCTGACAATGCTTGGTAAATGCTAAGAGGTGAAAATTGACTGCGCTATTGAAAGCACCTGGTGCTTGAGATGTATTGATGGATATCATAAACAAATCATGGGAAATGTTCACTACAGGTAAATGATGGAAATGAGTATTAGATAAATACCAGGGCATTACGACATTTCCCACTGGTCTCAATAAAGCATAAGAATTGCAAGTAAATGTCAACATTCATTGAGTTTCTAATATTTTTCGCAAACAGACGCTGTCCCTGGCTAACACCAGGTGATAATTAAAAACTCACAAAAATCTCCAAGCAGCTATAGTTTCTAACTTAGCTGGCTCTCTCCATTAACATTTTAAGCTTCAGCACTATGCTTTGAATATGGTTTCTGTGGTAGAGCAATTGATCAATTACTGGAAGACAGTGTTCCAGTTACAGATAGGTAGCCGTGTTGGTCTGCCATAGTCAAAATAAAAAAATCCTTCCAGTAGCACCTTTAAGACCAACTTAAGAATAAGAATAAAAATAAGAATAATAAGACCAAGAACTAACTTAGTTGGTCTTAAAGGTGCTACTGGAAGGATTTTTTTATTTTGGAAGACAGTGTGTTTAATTGTAACCTTTTATTACATTAACATTACCCAAGAGCCAAAGCAATCCTCGAGATGCTTCGTTCCTGAAGTGTCAATCTAAACTGACATATCCCATTGTACAAAGACTTGGTTATATCCTCTTGGCGCAGCTATAATTACAGTTAAGCTAGTGAATGCTGTTACCAGAGCAAAGTATTTTATTGTCAGCTCAGAGGCATTTATAATTGCTGGTACTTGTTTTGAGGCTAGTGGGAACCCATCAAAAGGCAATGTTGGTCTACATTGTACCTCAGCCAGCCAGCAGATAGCTTTCCCATGGACAGCTGTATTTGTAGTTTTGATGCACAAACTGAGAGACATGCCAATAATGTTTAAATATCTCTTACATGAAGAATACTTCTTTCCCCCTAAAATACTGGACTCAGGAGTTGCAGTATGTAAATTATCAACAGGTGTCTACATTTTCTCTAGCAAGGTCAGATTCCATCTAATATATACACACCGCGACCAAATGAGCTTTCCCTCCCACAAGCTGTTTGAAATGTCCTGTCAAGACCACTTACAAAAATTGCTGTCTTTGCCAAAGGCTCTCCCTTTACTAGAGATGGACTTTGTATTAATATGAAGCAGGCTTGTAAGGCCAAAGTGTAGATGCTGGAGGAAAAAATCCCTCGCTGGCTTTAATGCTCTTCATAATTCAGAAAACCTTTCTCGTGAAGCCACCGAGTTATACATAAATTGCTAAGCTCCAACTAAGTGGTTGGGAAAAGGTCTGTTCATTTGCTTTCAGTGCTTTTCAAAATTGACCCATGACATCTGTGATCCAGCTATCTCGAGAATATGCAGTGCAAGTAGAAATTCACAAACCTGGTTTTTCTCCATTGCCCAGGGCTAGTGGCTAAGAGGGAGAATGGTCAGTAGACAGAGCTGTTTGCTGGCTTACACAGGTCTTCCAAGCAGCATGCCATAAACACGAGTAGGGCTTATGTCTTGCTTACTGTTAGTTTCTGTTTCCCTCACTGAGCAGCTGCTGGTAGTCACAAGACTATGTTTCATTCCACAGTCCAGATACTGTTGGATTCCCATGGGAAAGGGAGAAACGGGATGTGACGTTTACTGTTTTCCTGTTTCCTTTGTACTGTCGTTTCTTTGTTGGAGTTGCTCTCTGCTTCCACAGAGACAAGATGTATATTTGTATGTTCTCGGTATAGCTTAGAAATAAAGCTTAGCAATGTAGCCATACCTGCCTCATCCTTTCGTTGCGGACTCTGGATTATACTCTGCTGGGCTCAAGCCAAGATGAGCCGTATCAGCTCGAGGGCCGGAGCTGACTTTGATTAACATGCTAGATCATATTCTTGTGATGAAATTTCAACTCCGCAGCTAGTGAACCCACACTAATACAGGAAAGAGAACAAGAACACAGGATATCTGGGTGGGGGTAGCATTATTATCAATTTACGATGGGGTGAAAGGTTCGCAGGCTATGAAGGACTTGCTCACAAATTTATTGGCATTTGCACAACTTATGATACCTAGGAAGTGGAAGGGGCAAGCAGAATATAAAATGGAAGAATGGTATAAAGAGGTGTGGGATATAGCTATTAATGATAAATTAACATGTGCCGTTAAGGTAAGACGGGGAATACGCAGGAGAAATGATTTTGAGGAGATATGGAAGGTGTGTTTGTAGAATTTGTACTGTTAAAACAGAAAGGGGTCAAACCATCGCAAGAAGTGTTGAAATTTTGGAGGTTGGATAGTTGCAATGGAATGGACTCGGTGGTGGGGTGCACATTTTTATTCTTATTTATTTATTCTTATTACTTTGTCAAAAAAAGAAAAGAATAAAAGAATATGGGAGGGGGGAGGAAATGAGTAGGTAGAAGAGAGGGGTAAATCATGATTCTTTCCCTCATATCTTGAAATGCTATTCACCTTGGAAATGGGAACAAAAGTTGTCCCGATATCCACTTAGTGTCAAGAGAAAAGTTTAATTAGATCCTCACTCCTCAAGCTTATCTCAAGCTTGTTGCATGTTAGGGCAAACCAGTAAGAGCTACAGTCAACCTGACTTTTTAAGGCTAGCATCTTGTGACTTGAGGCTACAGTGAGATTGATTCGATTTTACCTACGGGGGGGGGGGGGACGACCACAGATGCTCATTTTTAACATTTTCTTTTAAATTTTAAAAGTATTTTATCAAGTTGTGCCCCCCAAAACACTGAAATATATTTAAGTGGAATGCAATCACGTACATGTAGATTCAGATTTAAGTCTCGTTGTGTTAAATGATTCAAGATGTTCAGTGTCTGTGCGTCTTTACCAGCTGTTGCCTGCAACCTCCGGCATGGTGCAAAAACTTATGGCAGCAATTGCAATTCTCACCCACATTCAATGAAAACTGAAAGAACTGTGTCCCTTCGTAATCAGTAGTTCCCAAACTTCCAGGGACCACCTGAAAATTGCTGAGGGTCTTTGCTGAGACCACGTAATGATTTTTATGCCTGCTGTGGTAATTGTACCAGATGTAGTGTGATTTTTTAATTATATATTTATTGCTTTTATTTCTTGCGTTGCATTTTATTGCATTGCAATTTGA
The DNA here is from genome assembly GCF_964106645.2 of Podarcis pityusensis. Taxonomy (NCBI): domain Eukaryota; kingdom Metazoa; phylum Chordata; class Lepidosauria; order Squamata; family Lacertidae; genus Podarcis; species Podarcis pityusensis. Next base: position 78,354,514 of record NC_138031.1, read on the forward strand.
ATTCCACAGACTGGGAGACAGCAGCTGACTCCAAGAGACAAAGTGAATTTCATGGCCAAGTGGTGATTTTCATCCTGATCTCTCTAGTCCTGGTTCACTTGATATCCTTGTCTGTTATTGCACATTCTGGGGGGAAAAGAAATGAATATCACGGGAGTGGATTGCTGGATAATGGTTTCTGATAGATATGGAAATCTATGGAGTCCTGTGTTACACCTTTAAGACTAACCAGTTCAGGCCACAATCCTGTACATATCAGGGAGCAATCCTATGGAATTCTGTGGGGCTTGTGTCTGAGAAATGCACAATTTCCACACTAGAAATTGCGAGAGCAGAGACCCCTTCTTTACCTAGGGAAGACCCTTAAATGCCAAGTATTATTAAAACTGCAGTGTGTTAAATGTCCACTGTTTCTTTGCAAAGGAGGAGGATATGGAGAGAACCAGAATAGATGGAAGCCACAAAACTGTTCTCTCAGCCCAGAAGCAACAGTTATAGTAGGAACCCCTTCTGAATCCAAAGTAAGACATTTTTCAGTTTCATTGGGCGCTTTTTGTAAAACAGTAACACTTAAGGGAGGAATATGCTGAGAAAACCAGAATCTGGGCATGCACCTGTGAATTGTCATTGACCACTGAAATATAGTGACGTCTTCAGGTGCAAGGAGAGCCCGGGCGATTTCAAACGTCTCCTTTCCTCAGATGCTGAAGAATATCGCCCTCTTCTTGGCGTCTTCTTCATCGGTGACCCCTTTGGCTTCTAGGAAGAAGGTGAAATGGGAGGCGTACGCTTCCCAGTCTCCAGATGCTGGGTTGAACGGCGAGAAGCTGCTGTCGGTTGCCATTCTGAGTTCCTTGTGTCCTGGAGCTGAAGCCTGGATACACGGTGCGAGGCAGCGGTGCGGCAGGTGGCGGTGCTGCGGTGCTGTGTGTGGCAGTCAGCTCAGCGGGATCCCACCTTTGTCACCAGTGAAATATACTCAGAGTCGCAAAGTGATTTCATGCTCTTTATTCAGCTCATAGTGGTGAGGAGGAATGAATGAATGTCCCCTCAAAGTATCTGCTTTATATACATTATTTACACAATGGGCTGCACATGATTGGCTAATTCTGGAATTCTATTGTAAGCCAATCAGGTTGTGGATTCACTTATATCTGGAGCATGATTGGGTGGTTCCTGCCAGCCAATCATACTGCTGCATTGTTCTAGGACCAATCAGACTGCTGCAATTTGGATCCTATTGTTCTAGGACCAATCAGATTGCTGCAGTTTGGATCCTATTCAACTCAGTACATAACAACCACACACCCCTGACAATCTAGCAGCCCTACCAAGTCTAGTGGACATCAGATGCCACTGCATTGTCATACAGAGGAAGTAAAAGGTTTGCTTCATGCTTGCAAAAGTTGTTATTGTTGTTTAGTCGTTTAGTCGTGTCCGACTCTTCATGACCCCATGGACCAGAGCACGCCAGGCACTCCTGTCTTCCACGGCCTCCCGCAGTTTGGCCAAACTCATGCTAATAGCTTCAAGAACACTGTCCAAGCATCTTGTACTTTGTCATCCCCTTCTCCTTGTGCCCTCCATCTTTCCCAACATCAGGGTCTTTTCCAGGGAGTCTTCTCTTCTCATGAGGTGGCCAAAGTATTGGAGCCTCAGCTTCAGGATCTGTCCTTCCACTGATCACTCAGGGCTGATTTCCTTAAGAATAGAGAGGATTGATCTTCTTGCAGTCCATGGGACTCTCAAGAGTCTCCTCCAGCACCATAATTCAAAAGCCTATCCTGATTCTATGTAGCCCATTTAGCTAAGCCTTTAGATATGCAAGGCTGAGATAACAGAATTTCAGTGCTTGAAAATGTGCCATTTAAGCACAGAACTACTTTTGCAATTTTGAATGATGGTGCTGGAGGAGACTCTTGAGAGTCCCTTGAGAGTTTTCCAGTCTTCTTTAAACGTATGTTCTTCTTGCTCTCATTCTGTATGTTAAATCTGCAAGTTGTGCATATTCTGTCAACTTGAATTGCCAATCCTCTTTAGTTGGGACCTTGTTTACTTTCCATTTTTGGGCTAACCAAACATGGGCTGCAGTTGTTGTGTACGTGAATAACTGTAATGGTTCTAGGGGTTGCTCGTGCGTAAATCGGCACCACACCTGGCTGGGTTGCCTGAGTGAACCCTTTCTGTTCGGACAGCCACTCGCCCGTGGCTGTCTCAATCGCTGGCAGAATCCGTCAGTGGGCGTTTCTTGAACTTCTTCCAGCAAAGAAGTTCTTTGACGCCTAGTCTCCGCCTACTCTCCCTGCGCGGAAGCCTTCTGCGCAGGGAGGGTGTGGGCAGCGGAGGACCCGTGCTCTCCCCGCTGGTCCCCGGCGAGGAGTCATGGAGCCACCTCGCCGATTTCCCCATCTGCCCCCCTTCTCCACTGGTGCTACGCTGATTTCCTTCCCCAGAAGATGTGCTGCTTCTCTCCCTCCCGGGACGCTCTCCAGAATCCCTCTGGAGCCCTCCCTCTCCCCCTGGCTCCGATGGCAGTTCCCTGACAATAACCATTCTTGGTATCTTGGGATTTCAGTCTGGGTTATTCCCAGCAAAAAGGCCTCCATTTTTTTGGGAAGGGGGAGTATAGTTTCTCACTATATTTACTTCCAGGTCAGTGCAATGTTAAGGTTTTTTCTTCTTCTTTTGGTGGATTTTGTGGGTCTGCTTCTGCCTAGAGGGAAATGCAAAGCTTGCTGCTGCTGTGGTTGCAGGCTGCAATCTTTCATGTTTTAATAATGCTGATTTTAGAGCAATCGATTTCAATAGCGGTTGTGTAACTCATTGCTTTCCAGAGTTAATGCCACATTAGGTTGCATTGGTCTCTTCTTCTAGTGATGGTAATCATTTCTGCTATAAAGCACCTCTGGGTGTTTACATGATTTGGTATCAAACAAATTTGTTTGTTAATGTGGCGCAGCATGACAGCGAGATGCAAAATGCATTCATATGGAAGAGGAGACCGGATGGTTTGGTAACGATGTCTGGAAAATTTTCACTTAACACTGTCAAAAAGGCATCTTGGCGAAATGAAATTATGGGGATATTTTGCACAACTGTTGGCAATGTCACCTGCAACGTGTTTTGGAATATAGATATATTTTACAAGTCTCCCACGAAGAAAACCATTTGATTTACCAATATTGAAATTGTGGCTAGCAGGACACCTGTGTAATCTCACATGTGCCTACTCAGAAGGAAGTCCCATTAAGTTCAATGGGGTTACCTGCCAGGTAAGTCCGCTCACCTTTTTGGTGGATGGCTTTGCGGCCTGACCATTCTGTTTGTCTGTGTGCTTACTAATCTATTAGGGAACTGCATGTCATGGAGTCTTGGCACATGAGTATAGGATTATAAGAAGAACCCCTGTTGCACCAGGACTACCTGGTCCAGCATTTTGTTTTCTACAGCGGCCAGCCAGACATGTCTGGGAAGTTCACAAACAGGACATGGCAGCAGTAGTTGTTGTTTGCAAGCAACTGGTGCTCAGATGCATACCGCCTCTGAAATGGAGGACTGCAACCTAAGAATGTCTGCCATAATGGCCATGAGACACAATGAATCACTTTTTATTTGAGGGGCAGAGGGATTTGGATTATAAGATAATCAACCATAGGTTGATGGTAGAGCACATTTATCCATAAAGAAGGTCTCAGGTTCAAACTTTGGGCAGTGGGTTGCGAAAGGTGCAGTGGAACCCTCCCAGTGAAAATGCCAAGCATTCCCCCCCCCCCAAAAAAATTTACCCTCAAAATCTCAAAGCCCCACACCCTTTCTTATCTCACACACAATTTATGTACCCTTCAATTTACAGAGGTGTTTCCTTCACTCTCCTGTTTTCTGGCGAATCAGCTCTCTGCACCATTCGGCCAATCCCAATCCAAAAGTACAGTGGTGCCCTGCAAGACGAATGCCTTGCAAAACGGAAAACCCGCTAGACGAAAGGGTTTTCCGTTTTGGAGGTGCTTCGCAAAACGAATTTCCTATGGGCTTGCTTTGCAAGCCGAAAATGTCTTGCGAGTTCCTGCGGGGGTTTCCCCTCCCCCCTTTTTCCCAAGCCGCTAAGCTGCTTATCAGCTGATCCGCTAAGCCGCTTAACAGCTGATCGCTAAGCCGCTTATCAGCTGATCCGCTAAGCCGCTTAACAGCTGATCCGTTAAGCCACTAAGCCCCTTATCAGCTGATCCGCTAAGCCCGCTAAGCCGCTAATAGTGCTAATCTGCTAAACCGCTAATGGGCTTGCTTCGCAAGACGAAAAAACCGCAAGACGAAGAGACTTGCGGAACGGATTATTTTCGTCTTGCGAGGCACCACTGTATAGCTATGGCAAAGAGGTGCCTCTCACATTTTTCTAAGAAAAATATGCACGTAACTGACTGGGCTGTGGGAAATTCAACCTAAGTAGGAAAACTGTTACTCCATCTGTTGTTATGAGGCCTGTGCAGCAAAGCTACTATAGCAGATATGGAAGGAGCCCCCCGAATATACTCCACCATTTCATGTTTGATTTCGTGTCCAAAAGCAAGCAGCATAAGCAAAAGCTATACACAAACGGAAGTTCCCAGCAAGCTGTGCTGGAGTGTAAACAGGCATGTGACATACAACAATTCCACACGTCTGTTCTTAAGGTGGAACGGAATATCCTAACAGTGGTCACCAAATTTCTCTCCACAATGCCCCTGGCAATGCAACATCCCGTTGCCCTGACTCAGCAGCTCACCTGAGGCACAGGTGCTGCACCCAGCTCTCTGTGAACAGGCCAGCAGCCTGGAAGTGCAGGGATGGAGTAAGCAGTCAGAGAAGTTAGATATGACAAAAAGTGATGGGAATTGCCACACCGACTTGATGAAAATGGGGTTTTGTTGGGGTGAGCAGTATTTAGCAATGCTAAAAGGTGATAGAGCATGTTATATACTGAGTTGAATAGGATCCAAACTGCAGCAGTCTGATTGGTCCTAGAACAATAGGATCCAAATTGCAGCAGTCTGATTGGTCCTAGAACAATAGGATTCAGAATGCAGCAGTCTGATTGGTCCTAGAACAATGCAGCAGTATGATTGGTTGGCAGGAACCACCCAATCATGCTCCAGATATAAGTGAATCCACAACCTGATTGGCTTGCAGTAGAATTCCAGAATTAGCCAATCATGTGCAGCCCATTGTGTAAATAATGTATATAAAGCAGATACTTTGAGGGGACTTTCATTCATTCCTCCTCACCACTATGAGCTGAATAAAGAGCATGAAATCACTTTGCGACTCTGGGTATATTTCAGAACAAAACATCTCTAGGATAATAAAATATCCATATATCAGCAGTGGTGGCACCCAGGGGCAGGGCCAGCCACCTGCAGGGGCAGGGCTAGCCATCCATGGGGCGGGGCGAGCCAGGGCAGGACATTCCTTGGGGCCTCTGAGGAGTCTGCCTGCCTCCTCCCATTCATCTGCCCTACAACTGAGGGGGAGGCGGCAGGTGGACCATTTGGGGCAGCACAGAGTCTGCCAGTGCCCAAGCCACCGCGTCACTCCTGGGAGAGATGCGTGGCTCGGGCTCACTGCAGGCCCCGCGGTGAGTGACACCTGGCATTTTGGCACCCCCCTCTGTGGTAGCACCCAAGGCAGCCCACCCCCATTGCCCCCTTCCTCCGCCCCTGTATACCAGTCATCTGAATTGAAAAAAATATATACACACAAATATATACTAATTAAGGAGGTGGTGCAAGAAAACCCTGATATGCTACCTGGCAGTGGCATAACTTTATAGTATAGGGGCTACCAATCTTTTCCCCACTTTAAAATAAAGTGCAGCGTGGCTCATTTATATTTTAACTAACCCAGAATGCTTTCACTACAGAAAGAGTAGGAGGTTCAATAGCTTATTCTGACTACCACCTCCAACCTTATCTGGAGAGAGCTCTTGGCGTTGCTATTAATGCCTTTGTTCCTTTCCCATGGTGATTTCAGTTTGAAGTTGTGTCATCATGACACTGCAAACGGACAACAAAATGCAGCCTTTTATGCCAGCACACAGACCTGCAAGCTCTTGATGTGTTTTAGGATGGGCAATTTTTGAAGATGAGTGTATTTTTCATATACAGCAGGGAGGCTGCGTATAAATCGAAGCTGCTTATCTTTCTTTACAACTGATTTCCCAGACTTTGCGGGCGCTTGTTTTCCTGGCATTTGATGAGCGATAAGCTCCTGCTACCTGCAGAATGCAGAATAAAAAATAATAAAGCCAAACTCTCACCTGTGCTGACCCTCGAAGTAATTGCAGCGCACAACATTTCCTGCGGTGATTAATAGCTGTGACAGCTACCATTTGGCTGAATAGTTAATACGGGTAATAAAGAAACAAACAATTGCCACTTCTGCCATCTGCGATCCGGCATCAATGTTTTATAGAACCAAAGCTGTTTATGAAGGAGCATCTTTATTTTTTATTTTTTAAATGGCTTCTTATTTCTAAGGCTAGCCTACTTAGCCAAAGCTCAAGGCCACTGCAAGCCAAAGTTTATTAACCGTTACTTCTGCTGTGTTACAGACAGAGGGTGGGGTGGGAGGGATAACATAGAACTCAACAAGTATGTCGCGATTCTAGTTTTAAGCTTTTTCTTTCTTTTTCCAGCATTTTACCTCAGCCCTCTTTATTGTTAAACTCAGCTCACTGTGTGATAGAGACATGGGGGGCGGGGCCATAATAAGGGTGGGGCTAGGGAGGATCCACCTTCAGTACAGGACCCAGATGACCCCATTCCCACGAGGGCCTAGAACAAGGTAGGGCAGCCAATGGCCCTCTAGATGTTGTTGGACTTCAACTCCCATCTTCTCTGTTCATTGGTCATATAGGCTGGGGCTAATGGGAGTCCAACAACAACTAAAGGGCACCGTGTTTTCTTTCTTCTTTTCTATAATTTTTATTACATTTTCTGTTTTACATTTTAGAATATTCATTTAAACAACCTTAAAATATCAATGACTTCCCTGCTTCTCTTTCCATGGTTCATTTTACATAGCATAAATCCCAGCATATTTTATGTAAACTAAACCATTCAGTATTCCATTATTGCATCCATCAAAACTTATTGACACTGTTGAATTTATCTGAATGCTGCCAAAGTTTTCAAGTGTACACAATTTCCCCCCGTATATTCAATAAACATTTTCCAATCTTCTTTAAACTTATGCTCTTCTTGTTCTCTTATTCTGTATGTTAAGTCCTCAAGCTTCTCATATTCCATCAATTTAAGTTGCCATTCTTCTTGAGTTGGGACCTCACCAGTTCCATTTTTGGGCTAACAAAACATGGGCTGCAGTGGTGGCATACATAAATAACCTTTTTTACACCTGGGATTTTCCATCTCCATTATCCCCAACGAAAAGGACTCTGATTTCTTTGGAAAAGTACTTTTAAATATTTTTTTCAATTCATTATGAACTATTTCCCAATGCTCTGTTACCTTTTTACAAGTCCACCACATATGATAGAATGTACCCTCAGTACCCTCATGTTTTCTACTACTCCTGCTTGTGAGTATGAGCAGCCCCCTGGAGCTTATCCTACCACAATGTCTGTGGCCTTACCATCAAGCTCAGATTATGAGGACTCCACTCCAGAAATGGCCATTGAGCTACAACACCTAAAACATTGCTGGAGCCAACACTTGTAAAATTGGGAAAAGCCTCCTATATTTTTGATCGAGACTCAGCCGCAGCCTATCTAATGCCTTAGTGAACTGAAGCAGTATATAAGCCCTACTTTTGTGTGAGCAACAGACCTGACTTTCCATGAGCTTGAATTAGAGCTGTCCAAGGTCCTAATCATCTCAACCTTTCTGCTTAGGCCTAAACTTGTTCCAGAACCAACCTGGAGCAGAAGAGAAGCAGAGCCATGGCAGAACCTGTTGAGGCTGGAAGGAAGCCCAAATTGCTTTCAGTTCTCACCGTGGGCTCCTGGCAGTGCATGGCTATATTGGTCAGACCACTAAAATACCTTGACCCAGGGTCATTGGGCTATTTTGTGTAATCATTGGCAGATGAGGTGTAGGAAATTGAGAATTACAGTTTAGATGAATAAATAATGGAAAAGGACTTTTATTCAGTGGTCCTGAATAAATGCCGATAAACACTCTGGTATGTTATCTGTGCTTTCTCACAAAATAAAATGAAAATGAGAAAAAAGTGTAGCGCTGAATCTACACATTCTTTGAACATGGCCCCTGGGAAGAATGTGGTTTTGTCTTTATGAGAGGATGGAAATTGTTCTTCCCTTAAACTCCCTCAGGTACTCATGTTCTCTCAAATGAGAACGATACAATTCCACATATTGAATTGCACTCTTTTGAGGGGGGAGAAAAGGATGAGTGGAATCGGAAGGGATTCACGACAGATGTCGATCTGCAGTTGCCAAACTTGTCTCCATTGTGATGAAGTATAAAAATGTGCTCATTGACTATGGGGTTACTGTTTTGCATTCCAAAGGAAAAGGTCTGTGTCATCTTATCCGACTAGTCGCTTCTCTGTGAAAGAAGATGGGGAAGCTGGCCCTACGGAAAATATCCTTAAAATTCAAAGGTAGCATTAGCATATCACAATCTCCTTTCTGCTTAAGGTGCCCTACAGGTTGAAAACAATCCTATTTAGCCATGGAAGCTAGAGCAGCATGGGTTGTAAGCAACATCCTAAGGTCACTAGCTAGCAAATAAAGCAGTAAAGCAGTCACCAACATCATTTGGGCAGCGTTTTCTACAGCGCAGACTTAAGCACACTGCAAACAAAAGTGCAGGCGCAAACCCAAAGTGTGGTTCAGTGAGATCAGCCAAGGATACGCATAATAGCAAAGGATGTGTGGTCTGGAAGCCCAGAATTCTCAGCACATAAGAAAAGTAAAAAGCAGGATTCATAACTGGAAGCACAAAAAAGAGAGAGGCCTCTTTGAATAGTATAAGTGGCATTGTTCAGCTGTACAAAAACAGCTGTCTCCTGAGAAATCTCTATGTGGGACAAGAAGCTACAGTTAGAACTGGATATGGAACAAATGATTGGTTCAAAATTGGGAAAGGAGTACGACAAGGCTGTATATTGTCTCCCTGCTTATTTAACTTATATGCAGAACTCATCACGCGAAAGGCTGGACTGGATGAATCCCAAGCCGGAATTAAGATTGCCGGAAGAAATATCAACAACCTCAGATATGCAGATGACACAAACTTGATGACAGAAAGTGAGGAGGAATTAAAGTACCTTTTAATGAGGGTGAAAGAGGAGAGCACAAAATATGGTCTGAAGCTCAACATCAACAAACCAAAGATCATGGCCACTGGGCCCATCACCTCCTGGCAAATAGAAGGGGAAGAAATGGAGGCAGTGAGAGGTTTTGCTTTCTTGGGCTCCATTATCACTGCAGATTGTGACAGCAGTCACAAAATTAAAAGACACCTGCTTCTTGGGAGAAAAGCAATGACAAACCTAGACAGCATCTTAAAAAGCAGAAACATCACCTTGCCAACAAAGGTCCGTATAGTGAAAGCTATGGTTTTCCCAGTAGTGATGTATGGAAGTGAGAGCTGGACCATAAAGAAGGCTGATTGCTGAAGAATTGATGCTTTTGAATTATGGTGCTGGAGGAGACTCTTGAGAGTCCCATGGACTGCAAGAAGATCAAACCTATCCATTCTTTTGGAAACCAGCCCTGAGTGCTCACTAGAAGGACAGATCCTGAAGCTGAGGCTCCAATACTTTGGCCACCTCATTAGAAGAGAAGACTCCCTAGAAAAGACCCTGATGTTGGGAAAGATTGAGGGGACAAGGAGAAGGGGACGACAGAGGATGAGATGGTTGGACAGTGTTCTCGAAGCTACCAACGTGAGTTTGACCAAACTGAGGGAAGCAGTGGAAGACAGGAGTACCTGGCATGCTCTTGTCCATGGGGCCATGAAGAGTCGGACACGACTAAATGACTAAACAACAAAAACAGCACTATTCACATTGAGAGGGAAGCCTTCATTTGAACAGAAAAGGACTGTGTATGCATGTTACTTTTCAGTGACCACAGCATAGCAGAAAAGGAATAAACTCTCCCTCATGCCCCGGGTTCCCTCTGCAGCTTTTATTTACCTTTTTAAAAACATGCATGTTAATTGAATTCATACAGTTAACATTTCCTCTGGTTTGGCTCAGTGTGGTTTTTAAACCAGAGTACTGAAGCAGGTTCACAGGGTGCTGACAAGTATGATTTGTTTAATCATTTGAAGTTTTTGACCTGCCATATCAGGAGTGCCCAAGTTCTTCAGTTCAGTCTCATGGTCTGAATTTCCTGGTTTCTGTTTATAAAGCTCTGCTGAAGTCTGGCTGAAGCAATTGCTGCAGCTCCTTCTGTTGCATACCATAAAACTAGGAAATGCTCGCCTGGTCTTTGTTAAGTGAGTTCAAACCAACAAGTCAACAACAACAACAAAACACAGCCAAAGCCGTCAGACATAAATCATGCAAAATATGCATTTTGGCCTGTATTTAATATTGATTTACTTATTTCTGATTAGTTTAGCTTTAGTCTTTTTCCTGAGTTCATACATGTTCATACATTCATCAAACAGAGAATGGCATCGTTTCATATTAACTACAGGAGATAAATCTTATTCCTACCACAGTGGTACCTCGGTTACATACGCTTCAGGTTACATACTCTTCAGGTTACAGACTCCGCTAACCCAGAAATAGTAACTCGGGTTAAGAACTTTGCTTCAGGATAAGAACAGAAATCGTGCTCCGGCAGCGCGGTGGCAGCAGGAGGCCCCATTAGCTAAAGTGGTGCTTCAGGTTAAGAACAGTTTCAGGTTAAGAACGGACCTCTGGAACGAATTAAGTATTTAACCCAAAGTACCACTGTACTAACATTTCACAGATTTAAATTGTACCCATACAATTTATTTTTAACTAGGGATGTAAGAAGACCCCAAATTTCATTCCAACTTGCATTAATCACAATCAGCACTGTTTCCATTTTGCTGCTGTTCAGCTTCTGCCGAGTGCATATATTCCTTTCAGTGTAAAGGAAATATCTGTGCAATATAAAAAGTAGTTAATTATATAACATTTGCAGACATAACAACAGCAGCATTAACAACAATATGAACAACCAGCGAGCATACTAGCATGACTGGTTTCTGTTCCTGACCACAAAAGAACACATGAACTGCAGCAATTTACACTTCCCCTTATGTCAGACTTATGTAGCATCCTTCTATGTAACACTCTCTGTTTTCAAAATCATTGCTAGGGCATACCTCCTTCTATGTTATGATTGCTGCGAAGCAAGCCAATCTAACAAGGTTATTGGGGAATATTCACTTGTACAAGCTGGTGGTGTGATGTCAAAAACCCATGGTCTTGCTGGAACAGTTTTTCAACACTTAAAAACATGCTTATGGTGTGTGTCTGCTGCTTTTATTTTTAAGATAAAAGATGAATGGATAAACTGGAAAACATATATACAGCACTTCCAACGTATTTTTCGAAAATGTCAGCAGCACCCTGAAGAATGGTTGTGGGAAGAGAATTGCTGCCCACTGAGCAAGCATTCGGTTCGCTGATTTGCACATTTGTCATACAAATTGTGAAGCTAGATTCACACCATGGGTGAAGAACCCACAATGATGTCTCTTCATATTTCACCTGCCTTCACCCCTGGGATTCATAAATATACATGTGCTTTAGAAATGAGATGCAACCACCCCTCACTTAGAAATTTAGCAACTAGAGAGATCAGTGACAGGGCTGAAATTTCAAGAATTCCAACTCTAGTTCATGTTAACAACACACTGTCTGGCCAGAGTGGTGTATACTCTGGTTATCTCCTGCTTGGACTACTGCAATGCGCTCTACGTGGGACTACCTTTGAAGGTGACCTGAAAACTACAACTAATCCAGAATGCGGCAGCCAGACTGGTGCCTGGGGGCGGCCACCGAGACCATATAACACCGGTCCTGAAAGACCTACATTGGCTCCCAGTATGTTTCCCAGCACAATTCAAAGTGTTGCTGCTGACCTTTAAAGCCCTAAATGGCTTTGGCCCAGTATACTTGAAGGAGCATCTCCACCCCCATCATTCAGGCCGGACACTGAGGTCCAGCTCTGAGGGGCTTCTGGCGGTTCCCTCCCTGTGAGAAGCGAGGTTACAGGGATCCAGGCAGAGGGCCTTCTCGGTAGTGGCGCCTACCCTGTGGAACACCCTCCCAGCAGATGTCAAGGAAATAACCAACTGTCTGACTTTGAGAAGACATCTGAAGGCAGCCCTGTTTAGGAAAGTTTTTAATGTTTGCTGTTTTATCGCTTTATTATTATTATTAATATTCTGTTGGAAGCCAGAAATAATAATAATAATAATAATAATAATAATAATAATAATATAATGGCAGCCCCAAATGACTTGGAAAAGTCCAGCGTGGACAAGAGTTTACCAGGGACATAAAGGTAAAGATAAAGGGACTTCTGACCATTAAGTCCAGTCGTGACTGACTCTGGGGTTGCGGTGCTCATCTCGCTTTATTGGCCAAGGGAGCCGGCGTACAGCTTCCGGGTCATGTGGCCAGCATGACTAAGCCGCTTCTGGTGAACCAGAGCAGTGCACGGAAACACCGTTTACCTTCCCGCCGGAGCTGTACCTATTTATCTACTTGCACTTTGACGTGCTTTCAAACTGCTAGGTTGGCAGGAGCAGGGACCGAGCAATGGGAGCTCACGCCATCACGGGGATTCGAACCGCTGACCTTCTGATCGGCAAGTCCTAGGCTCTGTGGTTTAACTCACAGCGCCACCCGCGTCCCATACCAGGGACATATAGTAGATATAAAAACTAGGAACAACAGTTATATACATAGGTGCCAACTCCTTGGGGCCAAGGCAGTTTTGCCACCCAAAATATTTTCTTTGAAGGTTCTGGGCCTCCTCAATGTTCAGAGGATGTTGCATGACATTGCACATGTGACGTCAAGACATCACACAATGTTGCGTCGGCCTCTAGATCCTCTGGAGAAGCTGGCACCTCTGGTTATATATGTCCTCCCCATTAGCAAAAACACAACACCATGTTAACTATTTAACAAAGGCAACTACAGTGGTACCTCTGGTTACGTACTTAATTCGTTCTGGAGGTCTGTTCTTGACCTGAAACTGTTCTTAACCTGAAGCACCACTTTAGCTAATGGGGCCTCCCACTGCTGCCATGCCGCTGCCGTGCGATTTCTGTTCTCATCCTGAAGCAAAGTTTTTAACCCGAGTGTGGTGATCACACAGGGTCCCCAGACGTTTGACGGTCTATTGATCCCTGTGCCACCACTATGATCACTTCCCCGCTGCCACCAACCCATTTCTCTCGGGTACACACTGAGTCCAGACAGTTGTTAACATTAAAACAAATAAACAAGTTTATTTTATAAGCATGAACAAGTTTATGGTTTCAGTTAATTTTTCTTGTCAGTTTCTTATCCTTAGTTTCTATACCGGCCTATACCTTCCTAATAACTGCTAACTGATTATCCCAACTGTCTATCTGACTCCTCCTAACAGTTTCACTCACTCCCTCACATCAAAACTAGACCAACCCACAGACATCCTCCCTCTTCCTTCTCCAACTCCCAACTGACTTTTCAACAACTCCAACTCTAACTCTAACTCCTCCCCTTGGGTTCCCACTGGCCAATCACTTCACACTCATTTAACCCTTTCCTTATGACCCACCTAGGAAGGCAAATGCCACACCGAGGTACTATTTCTGGGTCAGCGGAGTCTGTAACCCGAGGTACCACTGTATTCTAGTGCAAATGGGATATGTGGGATTCAGTTTTGAGTCCCATTCCAACGAGGCTTTTTTTGGTGTGGCCAATCACTGCAAACATCTGAATGTTCATTCGCATCACAGCATGCAGGAAATTAACAACGTAATGTCTGCTATTTTCTAATTTCTTCCTCCTCACTCTGCAAACGTATTTCCAGGTGCCTCATTCACTTTGCAAGCAGATGCGAAGGCTCATAAACTCAATTACAGCCCAAAGGAACGAGACATTCTGAGAACTTTCTGTTGCTAAGGTAACCCACCCTCCATTGGTCGATGTTTACACTGAGTCTCCGGGTCTCTCGCTTTGGCAGTCATGAAAATACATATGTAAGGAACAGAAGCAGAGAAACCATAAGGTATGGCAAACTTCTACAGCCACTAAGAGCTCCTAAGTTGGGAGCAGTAACTGCAGGACACAAATTCTGTTCATTGAAACTAGGAACCCATCTGCGCTATGCATTTAATGCCCTATGATACCACTTTAGACAGTCATGGCTTCCTCCAAAGTGTCTCCTGGGGACTGTTGTTTGTTACGAGTAGTAGTAGTAGTAGTAGTAGTAGTAATAATAATTTATTATTTATACTCCGCCCATCCGGCTGACTTTCCCCAGCCACTCTGGGCGGCTCCCAACAGAATATTAAAATACAATAGTCTATTAAACATTAAAAACTTCCCTAAACAGGGCTGCCTTCAGAAGGTTTATGTTTTATTTATGTTTTTATACTGCATTTTATGCTGCTTTTATAATTAAGTGTTTTAAATTTGTTGTTAGCCGCCCTGAGTCCTTTGAACCAAGAAGGGCAGGGTATAAATAATTTTTATTTTTATTTTTATTATTATTAGTCTGGTAGTTGTTTATCTCTTTGACATCTGGTGGGAGGGTGTTCCACAGGGTGGTCGCCACTACCGAAAAGGCCCTCTGCCTGGTTCCCTGTAACCTCGCTTCTCACAGGGAGGGAACTGCCAGAAGGCCCTCTGTTTCTGTTAACTGTTTCTGGCTTTACCAAGACTTAAAGCATATCCCCTTTGTGACGTCACACATGACATCAGAATAGCATGTTTGCATTCAACCTAGACTATCTCCAGACCAACAGCAATGGCCAGTAAACTTCTGCAGCCAAGAAACCATCAGCCTGGCTACCCAGTTGTTTCTATCTAGACTATTGGATGTTTATTTTTTGCTCTCATAATCAAAGCCTGAAAAAGAGCTGCATGTAATCTGAAAACCTGCTTCCATTGGTAAAGAAAACTAATTGTCAGGAACTGGGTAGAGGAGGAATGGTGGAGACCTCCTCCCCATCCTGACCCTTCCAGGGAGGAGGAAGAGGAAGACAGTATAGATTTACAACAGGGGTTTGCGGGAGGTAGCAACTCAGAGGCAGATGAGGGGTGAAATTGGGGAATAATGGGAGAGGAGGAGCAGGCAGAGCAGCAGCTGGCTGACACGTTGTCATTAGAAAGCATTCCAGACCCTCCATCTCCCAGAACCCGGCGATCCTTAAAAGTAGGAGAGCAAAGAGCTCAAAGACAGAGGGCACAGAGCAGCACCCGTAGAGGAGGTGATGAGAATGACGAATGAGGAAGTGGGAGAGACAGATGGTGGAGATTCACTCGGGACAACACAATTATCCAAGATGCTGGGTTCTATAGCCTCTCTCTGTAAAGTTTGAAATAAAAAAAGACTGTATGAAACTTTTACTTGTCTTTATACTATTCTGGGCAACCAGCCAGGAGCCACTGACAGCATCCTGACAGCAGAGAGCAATAGCCATTCAAACTACCTACCTTCCAAGTGGGAGAGATGGGGTTGGTGGAGATTCACTCGGGACAATCCCATTATCTGGGTTCTATAGCCTTTCTCTCCAAAGTCTGAAATAATAAAGGCACTGGCAGAGGAAGGTGGGTGTGGGGGGTGCGGTGCACAGTGGGTGTCAGCCGTGAGGGCGGGTGACATTGTCACGCCACCCACCCCCACTCGCTGCGAGGGCGGCGCTCCTGGGCGCTCGCTGCACGGGTGGTGGTCCGCTAGGGATGATGCTGCCACGGGCAGTTAAAGGCGCCCCCCGACGCTTGCCACACAGGCAGCAAACGGGTAGGGAAGTTCTCCGCGAGGGCGGCAAACGGCGCCCCCCATGCTCCCCACGCGGGCGGTGGTCAGCTAAGGACGCTTGCCATGCGGGCAGCTAGTCCTGCCCCCACACCGCTCCAGGTGCCGGGGCAGGTAGCTCCGCCCCTGAATAAAGGACTATAAGAAAATTTGCCTTTATACTTTCCTTGGCAACCAGCCAGGAGCTGTTGACAGCATCCTGACACCTACTGAGTTAACGGCAGAGGTGAATTTTGTTCAAACTGACCTAAAACATAAGGTCTGTTGGGATGAAATGGCTTACCCCTTGTAAGAAGGGGACTCTGTATCAGGCATATTTCAAGAATACGCAAACTCTTCAGCTGTTCTGGTTAAATAGGCTTCTGTTTGCTTCAGCAAACAGCAAATGGCACACAAATTCATGAAATCTCAAAAGCAAAGAAATTGTGTGCAAAAAAACCCAGTCACTAAATTAGTGGGTGAGTGATTTATAAGTACTAGACTTACAAGCACTCTTCTCATAATTAACCCTCTTAGAGGCGACACAGAGAACTCTAATGGCACCATGAGGCGTTCTCCTGTTATTGTTTTGATGCTAAATACACAGCAGATAATTCTGTGTACCTATTGCATCGTAAGTACCAACTTATTCCTATTTGCATCATTTCTGCCTTCAAATACAAACACACCTCTCATAAGCCCAGGTGTGGCCTGCACATGTGAGAGAATTAGGTGGGAATGGTATGGTAGAAGAATGGGTGGGAAGACTCAGTTTTGAAAGCTCCTCTGTGTTAGAGTAAGCTTCTTGAAATTGGGCAGCAAAATGTGGGCTCATCTAAAACCTTTCTCTGTGAACTACTGGGGTGGGGGGTTACCTGCAAGGAGGCTTTTCCCGTGCAGGAACATTAAAGCATAGCACCACTGTCTCTGCAACCTGAAATGGCACAGTCTACGCTGCCACGTCATGCTGCTGCATGTGAAGACTAGGTCATGAGTTTGTCATAACTGCAATCAAAATCTATGTCAGACCAGAAAAAAACAACAACTGTGTCCCCACAACATATTCTGAAGGAGAGTTTCCACCCCCATCGTTCAGCCCAGACACTGAGGTCCAGCTCTGAGGGCCTTCTGGCAGTTCCCTCACTGCAAGAAATGAGGTTAGAGGAACCAGGCAGAAGACCTTCTCAGTGGTGGCGCCTGCCCTGTAGAACGCTCTCCCATCAGATGCCAAGGAAATAAACAACGATCTGAAGGCAGCCCTGTTTAGGGAAGTTTTTAATATTTGATGTTTTATCGTGCTTTTAATATTCTGTTAGGGACCCGGGTGGCGCTGTGGGTAAAAGCCTCAGCGCCTAGGACTTGCCGATCGAAAGGTCGGCGGTTTGAATCCCCGCGGCGGGGTGCGCTCCCGTTGTTCGGTCCCAGCGCCTGCCAACCTAGTAGTTCGAAAGCACCCCCGGGTGCAAGTAGATAAATAGGGACTGCTTACTAGCGGGAAGGTAAACGGCGTTCTGTGTGCTGTGCTGGCTCGCCAGATGCAGCTTGTCACGCTGGCCACGTGACCCGGAAGTGTCCGCGGACAGCGCTGGCTCCCGGCCTCTAGAGTGAGATGAGCGCACAACCCTAGAGTCTGTCAAGACTGGCCCGTACAGGCAGGGGTACTTTTATCTTTACCTAATATTCTGTTGGGAGCCACCCATAGTGGCTGGGTAAACCCAGCCAGATGGACAGGGTATAAATAAATAAATAAAAATACTCTCTTCACTAAAGTTGGGGTTGTTGTTTTTTACTGAAGATATAGATGATGTGATGGAAACTGTCTTGCAAATCACAACCTGCAAACAACAGGTTTTGAAAGAAAAGTTTGAAACGCCGAAGCAAAATTCTGCCTTATTATTATTATTATTATTAAACGTTTTATTTAGGCGTACTTACAAACAAACAAAACAATAAGATACACACACTTAACCACAAAATAAACCGAAAAAGTAAGGACAAAAGGAACATAAAATACCACACCTGTGTGACTTCCTTCCACCAGCTCTCATCATCTTTAAATCATTTAAATTCTTATTTACATTGCATATCATTTATCACTGTAATTACTTCTTTTATGGTACTATTATAATATAACACCAGGTCATCCTTACAAGCTTAGTCTAAACATATCAGCATGTTATCTTTAGAGCAGTGTTTGTTCATGTAATATTCGAACCATAACCATTGTGCCCTTAATTTCTAGTGTGGTTGGTAATTCTGCCTTTTAATTTACCTTGACCAAAAAAAAAATATTCATCAAAAACCCATCTGGTCCGTAGGATTCCAGCTGCTTCTCTTTATGCTACCATATCCTTCTTTGAACAGTATTTAGACCTCTGCACAAGGGATCTCTGATCACAGATTTGCCACATTTTTCATAATCTGCAAGGTGCTACAGACCCATGATGCAATGTAGCTGTGACAGGACAATACGTCTGCAAGCTGAGCAGCACTGAAATCTTTCAATGTGCTCTTTCCTACCCCTAAATAGAGAATAGAAAATATTTTTGAAAGGTTAATGGAATGGAAAAGCATAGTGTAGTTAGTAGGAGAAGGAACGGCAGCAAAGTGACATTTAAATGAGGTTTTAATCTGTGCACCATGGAAGAATTAAAACTTGTATTGTTATGCTTTGCTTTAGATTTCTTTTTGTGCATTTAGTTATTATTTCAGGCAAGCCTCCTACTTCCTTATTGGCCACCCAGCTATAGAGAAATTACGATGAAAAAAACACCATATCCATGGTAGTTTGATTCTCATTTATCTGCAGTTTGCTTTTTATAACATGTCCTTTCTCCAAATGATTGTTTCTTATGCCTGCTGGCCATGAGGTTTATAAGGAAAGTGAACTTTATATTCATTTTGATTCTCCTAGTTTTCACCTTCCCTGTGGACAAAAAAATCCAACCTTAAAATGCCTTGGGGGAAAGAACAATTTCAAATTGTGTTGATATATTATCATCCAACGTTGACTTTTGCCTCAGATAAGGAATGATCAGTGTTGCCAGCTCTGTGACATTTCTCAAATCCATTCACAATTATGGAGCATGCATGCCCCAACACACACACACACACACACACACACACACACACTGCTTCCATATCTAAAACCAGGGTCTCTCCTTCCATTTAATGATTGATAAGCCAATTTTATATGTACTTAGCAAACTGATGGTTACTTGGCTGCAGAAGTTTACTGGCCATTGCTGTTGGCCTGGAGATAGTCTAGGAGGTTGAATACAAACATGCCATTCTGATGTCATGTATGATGTCACAAAGAGGATCTGCTTTAAGTCTTGGTAAAGCCAGAAACAGTTAACAGTCAGACTGCATCTCAGCCCTGTCAAGATGGAACTCCATAATAGGTGATGAATATTTGGGGGATATATTAACTTTTACTATTAGGGGAAAGTTTTAGATTGGTTTGCCAGCTTGTGCCCCATCAAGTTGAGGCCAATAGATATACACTCACAGCCCTGTACCCATCAAATAATCAACTATATGTGTGACTTTGGGACTGATTCATACAACCACATTTCCTTTATCCACTCTATAGCAGCTTTTTCTCTGTATTTGAAAAAATAACGAAGGAAAAGATAAGGAACCAGAAATAATATTTGGAGGAGTATGGTGAGGATCTAAGCTTTACAAGTGAGGGGGCTAGGAAGATAGATTTGTGGTCCAGCATAGGAATGATGGGTGCTTCATATTATTGAATTCCTGTTCCACAAAAAAGAAGTCTTCGAGCTCTTTGCTCTCCTATTTTTATGGCTCGCCGGGTTCTGGGAGATGGAGGGTCTGGAATGCTTTCTAATCTTCCTCTCCCATTATTCCCCAATTTCCCCTCTCATCTGCCTCTGAGCTGTGACCTCCCGCAACCCCCTGTTGTAAATCTATATTGTCTTCTTCTCCCTTCTCCCTGGAAGGGTCAGGATGGGGAGGAGGTCTCCACCATTCCTCCTTCTCTGCCCAGCCCCTGACAGTAGGTGACTTTAAGAATGCTATTATCTCTCTCACACACTCAAATCTACATTATTGGGATAAAAAAAATACTAAAAGGATTTGCTTTGAACACTCTCAAGTTATTCTCATTCTAAATAGTAGAATATTTCAAATATAACAATGCTAACAACTGGGAAAGAATGTTTGAGTTCAGGTGTGCCAACTTGAATAAAATATTGAGGGGGCTAGGTAAGCCCTGCCCCACATACTGTATTTTTTGCTCTATAAGACTCACTTTTTCCCTCCTAAAAGGTAAGGGGAAATGTATGTGCATCTTATGGAGCGATGGCAGGCTGCGCAGCTATCTCAGAAGCCAGAATATTTTTTTTCTTGCTTTCCTCCTCCAAAAACTAGGTGCGTCTTATGGTCTTGTGCGTCTTATAGAGCGAAAAATGTGATGATTGATCACATGATGCTGTGTACACACACCATTTGAATGGCAAAGTTCAACAACTTAGGGGACTCTCCCCCCCAAAAAAAAAATTTATTGGGGAGTCTGAAGACCCCCTCGGCCTCTGGGAGTTGGCTCCTATGTTTGAGTTGGTAACTGTTAGGTTAATTGATGTCTTTAGGTGGATTCCTTCAGAAAGATTAAGGATCTTGACTGCATATTTCTATTTCATATATATATATGTATATTTCTCTGTGTACTAGTTAATAAATCAGAATAATGTATTAGCATTGGTCTCAGCGGCTGCTCCCAGTCACCAGTCTGGCTGCAGCATTCTGGATTAGTTGTAGTTTCTGGGTCACCTTCAAAGGTAGCCCCACATAGAGCGCATTGCAGTAGTCCAAGCGGGAGATAACCAGAGCATGCACCACTCTGGTGAGACAGTTGGTGGGAAGGTAGGGTCTCAGCCTATGTACCAGATGGAGCTGGTAGACAGCTACCCTGGATACAGAATTGACCTGCGCCTCCATGGACAGCAGTTTTACCTGTTCTGTTTCTTACAGCATAAAGTCTCTGAGTCCTTAGTTCCTTTATTTCTTGACATGGGCTTCCACCTTCCTCGCATCCTCTCTTGAAAACGCTCAAGCATTCTGGACAATGACTCCCATATGGTGGCATTTTTAGGAGCCCCTAGGATACCAAAACAGAAGCACCACTCTGGACAGAATGGGACTTGAGTCAGACAGAATCTATAAGACCACCCACACTTTTGACTTTTGTATGATCTTTATCAGAAGCCATCAACTTGAAGAGCAGCATGTGTGTTTGAAGTAAGAAGTGCACAATAATTTCATCTGCAGGCCAAAGCACGGAGTGTTCTTAGGAAGACATTTGAAAATGTAAATGTCAGGAGATGAATAATTAGATGGAACATACTGAAGGCTTTTCCTGTGGATTAATGCTATAGTATTGCAGCTGATCTTGTTTCAAAATATAGCCAGTATTGTAAGTCCATCAAGCTGTAATTAAACAATGAACTAGAGAATACCAGTGTATTATTTAACTATTGTTCACTCTGCTCCATTAAAAAAGTCACTTGCTTAAAATCATGAGTCGTTGCAACATAAAACACAATCCCAGTAAAGAGAGATAAAATAATAGAAAGAATCCCAACCTGATACAGTCAAAAAGGAAAAACAAGAGCTCAAATCTAAATTTACATGGGGCAAATGGTCTGCAATCATGGCTGCCATATTTCCTTACATGATTTAAACTTGCTTTATAAATAGCAATTTTTCAGAAATAAATAACTATAGCTTAGAAAAAACTCCTGGTACAGAAATCCAAACCATGTGGTTTTTGCAGAAAGAGACTGTATTTAACTTTTTAAAAATCTAATTTGTCAGAGCAGCAAATGCATGTAACATTGCCTTATGTAATATTTGTTTGTCTTTGCTAGCTAACACTTGACATATTTTTCCCCAAATTAATTCCTAGGCATAATTCTGGACAGGATAATGGAAATAAGTCTTTCTCTTGGGGATTTATGTAATAGACAGGGCTATAAAAGCAATCTGCAACATCCTCCGCACACTGTCGAGCTCAGACACACAGACATTTCTTAAAAGAATGTTAAAAAATGCATTTTCCCTCCCAATAACGGGAAAGTAGAATTTGAAAGTGTCGAGCACTATGGGCATTCCTTGTAGCACAAAACGCTGAATCATTAAAATACGAATCTATACCATGACTAGGTTTTACGAACCCACACAACTCAACTGTCCCGAATTAAGCAGGACATCAAGTATTCACAAAAACTGCCCCAGTGTGATGGCCTGGGAATCTGATTCAGAGGCTGAACCTAAGGAATCCCAGCCTGCACAGGAGTCCCCGCCTCCAGGGCCTGCTAAGCCAGGGCAGGGGCTTGAACCTGAAGGGCCCACCCCTGTGCCGGATCCTCAGGAGCAAACACCAGCTGAATCCGCTGTGGCTCCAGAGGTGATCAAGGACCCATCACCTTCAGGTGCTCCTCTCCCAGCCCTGTCAGGGGAAGGTGAGGTTGCCTCTGGGTCCAGTAACCCTCCAGCCTCTCCTGAGCTGCAGAGGCTCGCGGCAGAGAGGCGGAGGGAACTAAGTTCCCGCAGAAGGAGTGCTCACCTCCAGGCCAGGAGAGGCGAGTCACCTGTGGACCAGGGCCGCCTTATGCCTCAGAGGAGATAAAGGCCAGCCCGCCCAGTCCCAGGTTGCGGGAACAACATTGTTGGTCACCTGTTCCTGCCGGCACCCTGTCCTGCTTTCTGCCAGAGTTCCTGACCACGCCCGACTCCCTGCCTTGGACCCCGCTTCAGCCTCGGACCGGACATGGACCACGCTGCACGGTAACCCCCCCCCCCCAGGACCAGCACACCTAGCTTCTGTTTGATGTCTGTGATGTCCTGCTTTCACCACCTCGCCTCTGCCTTCTCTAGGACAGCCAGGGTGGCTTCTGCCATAGGCTCTACCGCACACTTCTGGATACAGATATACCACTTTCAGCAGCTGTAGCAAGGCTGAGTAAGCTGTTAGAACAGGCCATGAGAAGGAAGAGTGGGCTGCTAGAAGCCCCAGGACTAGTTGCAGAGAGCCGGCCAAGGTAAGGCCACGGAGATGCAATGAGGTTGAGGGTATGTTCTTTCATATGTGGTGGACCTGTAGTTCAATTAAATATTTTAATTGAACTAGAATACAAAAAAGGAGGTGTGAGGAAGTCGAGGAAATAAGCAAATGAAAGATAAGGATATGAAAATATGTGGTTCTTTTGTATGTTTGTTTGTTCTTTTTGGGGTTTTTCTTTTCCTTTTTAATGCTTTTCTTTTCTTTTTTCTTTTTGTATTGTTGATGTTTTGTATTTCTGTATTTATTTTTGTTTTTGAGGTTTTGTCATTGTTTATTGCTCATATTTTTCTTTTGTTTGGTTTCTGTTTTTTCGCAATGTTTAAACTTTAATAAATATTTCATATGTGGTGGACCTGTAAAAGGGTAAAAGAGTATTGGGAAATAATGTATAATGAAATGAAAAAAATGTTTAAAAGCACTTTCCCAAAAACAACAACAACCCAGGGGATAATTCAGATGGTAATATCCAGGGGTCAAAAAGGGTTATTTATGTATGCCACTACGGTGGCCCGTGTTTTGTCAGACCAAAACTGGAAAACGAGCAAGGTCCCAACCAAAGAAGAATGGCAACTTAAGCTGACAGAATATGCGCAGCTTGCGGTTCTGACGTATAGAATAAGAGGACAATAAGAACATTAGTTTAAAGAAGATTGGAAAATGTTTATTGAATATATGGGGGGAAATCGTGTACACTTGAAAACATTGGCAGCATTCAGATAAATTCAACAGTATAGATAATTTTTGATGGAAGTAATAATGGAATACTGAATGGTTTAGTTTATATAAAATATGTAGGAATTTATGCTATGTAAAGTGAATCATGGAAAGAGAAGAAGGAAAGTCATTGATATTTTAAGGTTGTATAAATGAATATTCTAAATTGTAAAACAGAAAATTTAATAAAAATTTTACATACACACACATGAAAAGAGTCCATGGATTGGGGGGTAGGAAAAAACCCAAGCAGTTCAGTCAGGGCAGGCGAGAGAAAGAGTCCATGGATTGGGTGGGGGTGTTTGATGGCTAAACTACTGTTTTCAGGATTCTTGGGGTAGTAGGGAAATATGCTTTAAATGTGTGGTGTGTACAGTGGTACCTCTGGTTGCGAATGGGATCTGTTCCGGAGCCCCGTTTGCAGCATGAGCAGAACGCAACCCACGTCTGCGCATTTGCACATGTGCGGGTCGCAATTCACAGCTTCTGCACATGTGCATGATATCATTTTGAGCGTCTGCACATGTGCGAGCAGTGAAACCCAGACGTAACCCTTTCCGGGACTTCCGGGTCGCTGCGGGACGCAACCTGAAATGACGTAACCTCAACCGAACGTAACAAGAGGTATGACTGTACTCCATTTCAGTTGCCCTCAGGTTGTCAGGTGACCCCATCTGCTTGCCTACCACTGTTGTTTTGCACATGCAGTTACTGGTAGCTGTTACTGGTAACATTTGCTTCATTGGTTGCGGGTGGCGCTGTGGTCTAAAACACTGAGCCTCTTGGTCTTGCCGATTAGGAAGGCCTGCGGTTCGAATCCCCGTGACGGGGTGAGCTCCCGTTGCTCTGTCCCAGCTCCTGCCAACCTAGCAGTTTGAAAGCACACCAGTGCAAGTAGATAAATAGGTACCACTGCGGCGGGAAGGTAAACGGCATTTCTGTGTGCTCTGGTTTCCATCACGGTGTCCCTTTGCGCCAGAAGTGGTTTAGTCCTGCTGGCCACATGACCCGGAAAGCTGTCTGTGGACAAACGCCAACTCCCTCAGCCTGAAAGCGAGATGAGCGCAGCAACCCCATAGTCGCCTTTGACTGGACTTAACCGTCCAGGGGTCCTTTACCTTTTTACATCCTCACTATCCCAAATAACAGAGATTGGCTTGAAGTGCAGTTACCTTCCATTCACTCCTCCTGCTTTGCAGCTTTGGAAAGAAAGCTGACCTGAAGAACCTGATTTCACTCACTGTTTCATAAACATGGGGTCGTGATGGTAGGGTGTGAGATTGTAGCAAGATTTCATGTTCACCAGGAGGAAGAAATATTCCAAAATGTTGATGATGGAAGTAGAAAGCTATTGTTGTGATAGTCATCAACTATCTTGTATTTTATTCAGATGTTTTATCCTATGCTTCTTCCTTTGTCCTTAAAAAAAAAATCCTAACTGCTATTTTATTTATATGTTGTTGTTTTTTTATCTTGGTCTGTGACTGTAATAAAGTTCATTCATTCAGACACACATAAAAGTGGGCTCTCTAGCTTACCCTTAAATACAATCTCTCTGTTTTTCTCTGCTTGTCCTGGCTCTCAGCATGACCACTTCTACAACCTGCCACCACTTTCTTCAACTTTATTTATTTATTAAAAACAAACAAACATGAAATACAGATGTACGTAAAATGACTAGCTTGTGTTCCTTCTGAAGTTTAATTTGGATGGTTTATTTCCTGACAGAACCCCTATGTACATTTTATAGACGTGGTGGCAATTTATTCCGAGACTGTTTCCAAATAAATGGCAAAAGTTCATCTTGGAATGCCACCAAACCTTGGAGTAAGTTACATAACATGCCTCAGCTGATCATAAAGCATAAGATTTGTTAACTCCGTATACGTACACAATATATTTATCCTGCTAAACTGTCGGTCCTCAACACAGCAAGGCAATAATTATAGCTTTCATTAAATTATGCTAGGAATCGCACAATGAATTACACAGCAGGCTACGGGGTATAAAACATCTTGGTACCGCAGCAATGAACCAGGAACTAGAAGTCTTTTCATCCCGAGATCTGGCTTGCTATTGCTTTCATTTAAGGTCCTGACAATGACAGAGTCCATTAACTATCCAGTTGATTGTCAAGTCAAAGCAATATAATCCATTGGGTTGTTGTTGCTGTTGTTGTTTTTAAAATGTGGTGGTGGTTGCTATATTGTACAGGTTGCAGCCTCCAGATTCACACCGATGTTGCAAAACCTTGGATGCCCTGCGCATGCATGGGAATTTTAGGTTTCTGTACAGTGGTACCTCAGGTTACACACGCTTCAGGTTACAGACGCTTCAGGTTACAGACTCTGCTATCTCAGAAATATTACCTCGGGTTAAGAACTTTGCTTCAGGATGAGAACAGAAATCGTGCTCCAGTGGCGCGGCAGCAGCAGGAGGCCCCATTAGCTAAAGTGGTGCTTCAGGTTAAGAACAGTTTCAGGTTAAGAACAGACCTCCAGAATGAATTAAGTTCTTAACCCGAGGTACCACTGTACATGCGTTGGCCCTAATTGTGTGTGCGTGTGCCATTTCAGTCAGCATGTGATGTGCAGCGTAAATTAATAATGCGGAGTTTTTAAAGAATAAAAGCTTTACTTAGTTAAAATAAACTTCTTCATAAACAACATGGTTCCAAACAGTTCGATTGAGATTACATACTGACTCTGTTTACAGCTGAAACAGACTGACTCTAACTGACATCTTACAGAGAACACAAAGTGAAACTGGCTGCTAAGTCACGTGTCAGAGTGACTCAACAGTTAGCAGTTAGGCCTGAAAAACTTTACTAGGTCCAAATGATTGTGCAGTCCCAGCACTTCCCAGCCTGCTTTGCCGCTTCTGCTCTCATGTGCCTTTGTCACATGACAGCATGGCCAGCCCAACACATTTAGCTGCTTGAGCCAAAGGACAAGATGGCACCAAGCACCCTGATCCTATTGTACAAACAGATGCTGACAAGGCTGGCATTATAAGTCTTAGTTCAAGACTGGAGATGGGATGGAATCCTTCATGACACATGAGGGCAGCAGGCTAGCTTAGGGGGCACAGGTCAGGAGACACGGTCCTTTTCTTCAGTACCTTGCAGCAGCACCAGAGATTGTCAAATGAACAGAGCAGCACATGTGCTCAGAAAATGCGTGCTGAAGCTTATGGCCTAAGCTGGCTGCCTCTCTGACTGCTCCTTCCATCAGGGGCCTTGTGCAATGTGATGTGTTGGGAGGAGCCAACCAGGCAAGACAGCCACACAGTCCAGGCCAACAAGATGCAAAAATAGCTGCTGCTGCGGTATCAGATGTGGAGGAACACGTTTTACCATATGTGGTGAGAATGTAGAGAAGTTAAAGAAAATTGGGAAATGATATACAATGAATTGAAAAAAATTGTGCATTTGTAAAAAAAAAACACAGAGGCATTTTTGTTAGGAATTGTAGGACAAGACCTGCCAAGAAAAACAAAGAATCTATTTATGTATGCTACAACAGCGGCAAGAGTCTTGATAGCACAAGGATGGAAGAATGAGGAAATCCCAACGAAAGAAGGGGGGCAAGAAAAATTGATGAGCTATGCAGAACTGGCTAAATTGGCATCCAAATTGCGGGACAAGGACAACTGTGACTTTAAGGAAGAATGGGAACTTTCTACAAATTATCTAAAAAGACATCGAAATGAACTGGACTCCTTGGCAGGTTTTGAATAAACATGCACAAATTTATTGGTTGATAACATGATAGATAGACAATGCAAGGATATGTATAATTTTATAACATGCAGAGAATAATATGTGCAGTGAAATCAGAGAGAGAAGGTGAGGGAAGTCCCTGGTGCGGGGGAGGGAGGGATGTAAGGGAGGGGGGAAAAAAAGGGGAAAAATAATGTATGTGATTTGATAATTTGCTATGTTGAAATTCCTTAATAAAAATATTTTTTTAAAAGATGTGGAGGAACAAGCAGGGGGCTGTTGCCATGGTCTCTGCCATCTGCTTCCTGAAGCAGCTTTCTCACACTGCCACACTGCTGTCCTTCCTGTTCTCATGGAAAGAGTTGTAGGGGTGTCTGGAAGAGCACAATCTCACTACAAAAACCATTTCCAGTGTGCACTGGAACCTAGGAAAACCAGCTGGACTCTGGCTGTCCAACACTGGCCAACAAAAACAACCCGGTGGGTCTGAATTACTTGCAAAGTAGAAATGATGGAAGTTGTCTAACGCTCTGCACAGCTGAACGACATCTTACCAAAAATGCGAAAACTCATGGACTATGCAGAATTAGACAAATTAACAGGAAGGATTCGAAACCTGCGGGACCAGAGATTCTTAGAAGATTGGAGTAAATATTTGAATTATTTAAAAAGCAATTGTAATGAACAGATTACGCTAGTAGGACTGCAAGAAGTTCTGTAAGGAGGATTATGTGAAATATTGCACGGAAGACTATGAAAAGAACTATTAGTTAATGATAATTACAAGTAATAGAGAAATTAAGAAATGCAGAATACGTGATAAAGAACGGAAAATCTTCAGAGGTTGTTGACGGAAGTCTAAAATATTGTATAAGATAAGAATTTATGTTAAATGATTGTTGGAAATGATATGTTAAAAAATCAATAAAAATGTATATATAAAAAAGTGAAAACTCTTGGATGCATTCGAAACTCTTGGATGCCTTAAGCCTTATATGAGGTCTATATGGGCATCTAAAAAGGTATTGCGCAAGCCAATCATGCAAGGTAAGTATGGTCAGGCACCCAACATCTGAAGGAATATGATATGCCAAGGCGAGTTTGAGGCTTGCTGTAGTTTGTGCCATCATAATGCTTCCTTTTCTAACTCCAAATGAACTTGAAGAATCCCTGAAATGCAATTGTAGCTGTATAAATCATATCGATATCGTTATTGCAGGTTTATGCTGGTGGAGATCAGAGCAGAATTCACCTATAAAATCAGGATATAAACTTGTCCATACAGTAGAGCGGAAACCTCTCTATTAAAAAATAAATAAAATTGGATGCAGGAAAGAGAAGCTGTAGAAGGTTGCTGGGTCAAGGGATTTCGTTTCAGTCTGTCTGTGAGATGGCATTGCCCGTCTTCTGAAACACAATCCATTGTACCTTAGACTTCTGAAAGCTATAGCAATTAGATTGTAGCTGCCTCGATGCAGAGTGACTTGACAAGGAATCATTTGGACACTTGAAAGAATCAGCATTCCAGACAGACCATGACTGCCAACAGACCTTTTCTTACGCAATAAAGCTCCTTCGTGTGTTTTGAGCAATATCATCCGTCCTAAGAAGAGGGGTATACTAGATCAGCTTGGTCTTCAGCAATCATTCACTGCTCTTTCCGCATAAACTCTTAAGCAGAATGACCACTTTTTAAACTTGGGCTGCTAGTCAACTGTTGTTGTTGTTTAGTCGTTTAGTCGTGTCCGACTCTTCGTGACCCCATGGACCAGAGCATGCCAGGCACTCCTGTCTTCCACTGCCTCCCACAGTTTGGTCAGACTCATGTTTGTAGCTTCGAGAACACTGTCCAACCATCTCGTCCTCTGTCGTCCCCTTCTCCTTGTGCCCTCCATCTTTCCCAGCATCAGTGTCTTTTCAAGGGAGTCTTCTCTTCTCATGAGGTGGCCAAAGTACTGGAGCCTCAGAATGGAGAGGTTTGATCTTCTTGCAGTCCATGGGACTCTCAAGAGTCTCCTCCAGCACCATAATTCAAAAGCATCAATTCTTCGGCGATCAGCTAGTCAACTACTGCACTTTTTACCCAGAGGAAACCCATTGAAATTAATGGACCTAACTTCACCATGTCAATTGATGTCACTGGGCCCTTCATAGCTACAGACTTTTTTAAAAATGAAAGTTGACAGTCTAGGGCTTCTGTTGGCTGTGACACCCATTTCTATCCCCTTGGTGGCTCTGCCTATAGTTATGAGCATTGCAGAGCCCCCAAAGAGCATCAGACTTTCTTGGAACACAGTTTGAAAACCACTGCCCTGAATCTCTTTGGGTCATGCTTTATTTTTGTGAAATATTGTGTGAAATGATGTTCTCATTTCTTAATTAGTCATGGCAGATTGCTTTCCCCCGAATTTTGATTGATAATATTGCCAGTTCTAAGGCATTTTTTCCTGGTTGCCTGTTCAGTTTCTGCCAAGTATTAAAAAACCAGCAGCTATTTAACGATCCAGTGTTGATATTCAAGAAGAGGAAGCTTCATTATTAGCCACTGCAAACAGATTTGTGCCAGAGCCGGTATCATTGAAGCTCGCTGTTCTTGTTTTTTTGTTACTTCTTGTTTATGCAGAGTTGCCAATACATATCTTATGAGCAATTTACTGCCGAAACTGGAAATGTTGAGAAGCATAACTTCACTTTTTAAAAAGAATACTTTGAGTGAACCCATATTTACATATATCAATCCAGTCTTTGCAGATTTGTTATCCAGCTAGAGAATTGATTCCTTCAACCGATTAAAGGTGGATTAAAAGATTCCCTCCCCATAATGCCTTTTCACAGCTACATCTTGTTGCATAATGTTGCTCTGCCTATGTGTACCAGGTATTTGGTGTTAAAGTCAAAAGTTTAATGTGCATAAAATGTTTGTTTGCACTGAAGTTGAAACTTGTGTAAAGGTTTACGTTTGAAAAGCAGAGAAGTTTGCATTTAGCAAGAGGTTCTGTTGGGATACTGCCAGGGAGACAAAGGCCATCTCCATGCCCCACGCTGTCTCCGGATGATCCATCGATCTCTGGTAGAAACGCAGTATCAGTCAATTAGCAACACGAAGCCTCGGAAATAGCTTTCCACATTCCAGAGCTCGTGCATGCTCTATCAGCAGAGTTCGCACAACGGAAGATGCACTCAGGAGAGCATATTTACAAGTTTATTCAGCGTTGGTCAGAACACAGAAAAAACATGACTGCCTGCTTCGATGTCTCAGGCACAGAGAGTAAACGAAAGCATATACAAAAGAGAAACTTCCTGTGAACAGGAAATACGCAGACTCTGTGACTCACAAAGCCTGCTCCCTTTTAAGGTAGAATGGAAATATCCTAACAGGTTCCACCTCTGGGATCAATGAGAGAAGTTCCTAGACAGTGTCAAAGGACTGAAAGGACTGAACTGTATAGCCTGTTAGTTGAATCCACTGTGTTACTTTGTATTTAGACTCAGTAACATTTATATGTAACTAGTTTTAAGATTGTATTGCAGTACAGTAGCACCTTGGTTCTCAAATATAATCTGTTCCGGAAGTCCATTCCAAAACCAAAGCGTTCCAAAACCAAGGCGCATTTTCCCACAGAAAGTAATGCAAAATGATTAATCCGTTTTAAAAACAACCCCTAAAACAGCAATTTAACATGAATTTTACTATCAAACGAGACCACTGATCCATAAAATGAAAGCGATAAACAATGTACTGCAGTCACACAATCAATCAATCACTCACTCGGTAGCTGAACTGGGTTCCACACAACCCAAAAAAACAAAACAAAAAAGCCGCAAAAACAAAAATGCAAAATAAATAGCAAAAACAGACAGACCTCAGCGTATCACTCAAAATGGAAGTGTGGCTCTCAAATCAGAAGCGTAACACTCAAAACGGAGCATGTCTGGCTTCCTATAAATGGTTGCAAACCAGAGCACTTACTTCTGGGTTTGCAGTGTTTGGGTTCCAAGTTGTTTGAGTACCAAGGCGTTTGAGAACCAAGGTACCACTGTAAAGTTTAAAAACTCATTATTAGGGTGGAAAGCTCATTAATTTCTGCACAAGGTCCAGATCAGGGATTCCACTGAACAACTCTAACTATAGAAAACCAGCCAAGTGGAGGCAGCTTGTGCTTCTTCAGAAGAAGTCCCATCTCTCAGTTTCAAAAGTATTACCAGGAAAAAAAATGTTTCATCACATATTTTCTTCTATGACTTTGGCTTTCTGCAGTATAACTCCAAAAGGTAAAGGTTGCCTTTCATAATAGCGAAAGTGTCTGGATGATTTGCAAGAGCAAAGCTAGGCTCATAAACTGTAAACTCCAGTACTTTAAAGCGTGCCCTAAAACTAGCAGGTAAAAAAATTAATCAAGAAGATCATACTATTCCTGTCAAGCCAGAGGCAAAAAACAGTAACAACTAAAACGAAAAAATGCGACGGGCCAAAGATGTGGTCTAGCTTGTATTTTACTTCTGCATCAGGTTGGTAGCATTTTAAACACTGTGAAGGGAAGGGAAGAAACACTGTCAAGGCAAATGTTTTTAGGCAGTCACTAGGTAGCCTACAATATTTTTGATGGAGAGGATCCAAACTCCCCTTTTCACAGCCTAGCGCAGTGTTTGTCAAATTTTGTTATAGGGACCCTTGAGTTTCTCAGAAACTGATCAGTGGCTTGGGCATTTTATATTGTATGAATAACTCATCATTTGAGGGGCTTGTCTCTCCTTGTTTATTACCTATAAAACACAGATCTTCAAGGTGAAATGATGGTACAGTCCATAAAGTCATTCTGGGATGGGAATGATTGCCTCATATCTTCTGATCCCTTTTGGACTACTTTGCTTACGTTTCTGTACTTTGCTCATTTTGTTCAAATGTCATGAGGCATTCCAAGACCCCATTAACTTCTGATGTAAAAGAAAAAGAAAAAGAAAGGCTTTGCTGCCAAGTTTGTGTGTGTGTGTGTGTGTGTGTGTGTGTGTGTGTGTGTTTTAAGGCAAGCCAACTTGAGGCTCGTCTATATATATTGTACTGTGTTTCACCGATAACTGGAATCTTTATTCATAGAGGTCTAGCCTGGGATGTAGAGTATTTCTGCATCGTTTTCGCTTCCATGCTAAGTGATAAGTCAAAAGTGCAAAAGTCCGTCTGTGGAATTCTGCTTTCTCTGTACCTGCCAGAGTGCTTGCTCAGCAGGGACAACCTAGTCAGAATGTTTGTGAGACCTCAAGCTTTTTACACCAAACCTCAACTTAAACAAGTTATAGTGCGCCTTGCCAGATGCAAGGTGGTTCTTTAAAATGAAATTCAGAAGCAATAATAAATAAAAAAAACACAAGTGAGTGAGAAGATTAAAGATTTTATTCTAAATAGCAAGCAATATATACATACATACAGTGTTACCTCAGGTTAAGAACTTAATTTGTTCCGGAGGTCCGTTCTTAACCTGAAACTGTTCTTAACCTGAAGCACCACTTTAGCTAATGGGGCCTCCTGCTGCTGCCGCGCTGCCCGAGCACAATTTCTGTTCTCATCCTGAAGCAAAGTTCTTAACCTGAGGTACTATTTCTGGGTTAGTAGAGTCTGTAACCTGAAGCGTCTGTAACCTGAAGTGTCTGTAACCCAAGGTACCATTGTACCAAGCATGCACTTCAATTTGCCACTTGGAAGCCCTCAAGAAATGGTGAAGTGACTCCCCCAGGTAGCCTCAGGTTGCATGGCCCTGCGGTCGGATCAGTCCATGCATGAGCTTACCCAGAACTCTGCCCAAAACCATCCAATTTATAGATAGCTAGATAACTAGCTTGTGTGGCCTGGCTACGTGCAGATTAGTCATTAGCCACCCCCTCCCAATGCCTCACTTTCTCCAAACAATGTCCACCATCAAAGAAGGTCCTCATCACCATCTCTTCCTCCTAATTGATTAGGACATTATAGGCTGTCCTCATGCCATCAAAGAACTTAATAGACAAGAAGAAGGGGAAGGAACTGCGGCAGGAAGAGGGCAACCGAGTCAGATCACTAACTCCTCGAAATACAATTTATCTTCCAGATAGATTGCCCATACATGGTGCAAAGCTATAAACTGGATGATGAAACTATTATATTAGCCAGTGAAAGTTTGAACAAAATCAGCCAGTTCTCCAGTACCTTGTTTTGGGATATTTAAAGCATTCATGTCGTGATGTGCTTACCTTCCCACCTCCAAAACACTCCATTTGGGAGGGTGTTTTGCTAGCTGCTGGAGATCCAGTTAATGGCTCACCTGCCTGTCTGTTGAGTGGGAAGAAGTTCTGCACCAGTGGAAGTCCATATCAGTCATCAGAGCTGGATGGAAAGACATCTTGGCCCAATCTATCCCCACCAGCCTAGCATAGGGCTTTCGGAATTCCTCTGCCCATCATTTCTCAAAATTTAATTTCCCAGTTTGTTATTCTTGGGCTTCTTACTAGGCTGTACCTGTCCTGATTCCTTTCAGCTGTGCATAGTTGAGTCTGTCCTAGCCATTCCATTTCTTTTCTTCCCCTTTTGCCCCTCTTTACCTTTCCATTCGCTGTGAGTTAAACCACAGAGCCTAGGACTTGCTGATCAGAAGGTTGGTGGTTCGAATCCCCGCGATAGGGTGAGCTCCCGTTGCTCAGTCCCTGCTCCTGCCAATCTAGCAGTTCAAAAGCACGTCAAAGTGCAAGTAGATAAATAGGTAAACGGCGTTTCCGTGCGCTGCTCTGGTTTGCCAGAAGTGGCTTAGTCATGCTGACCACATGACCCGGAAGCTGTACGCCAGCTCCCTCGGCCAATAAAGCGAGATGAGCGCCGCAACCCCAGAGTTGGCCACGACTAGACCTAATGTTCAGGGGTCCCTTTACCTTTACTTTTACCTCTCCACTGCCTACGAAACAATCCTTATATTTGCTCGCACTCCAGGCATTGACTGCACTTAGCTGCTGATGCCACACCCCGAAATAATGCAAAAGGGGAGAAACTAGTTGTTCAAGGTGCAACTATTATGGCTTTCTTAATAGCTCAATATGTTTTGGAACTGAGGGTCCTACTTCAGGAGCAAGCTTCAACTTCATTGTGCCAGATAAGCAGCAGCATTTGTGCAAGCTGCTTCAGATATTCTGTAGAATTTTTTAAATCTGGGATTACTCTTGAAGAAGGAACCTCGGTTCTGAAATGATATGAGCCATAATAAACCTTAACAGCTGGCACTTTTGAGAACCAGTTTCTCCTCTTAGCTTTATGTCTTGTTTATGCGTCTCTCCCTTTTTGTAATGCCACATTAGGGATGGATGAATATGTCAACTTCCATTTCTCATATTTCCAGTCATCAGTTCACTTCTGCCTCAATTTGAAATGAAACCCCTTGTGAAAAATCATTGGCACTGTATTGTGCATTTCTGCTAATATACACATTTTTGGCCAGCATTTTTGTGTAATGCAATACGTGGGTTTTTTTGCATGCTATTTTCATGAATACCGTATTTTTTGCTCTATAAGAGTCACTTTTTCCCTCCTAAAAAGTAAGGGGAAATGTGTGTGCGTCTTATGGAGCGAATGCAGGCTGCACATCTATCCCAGAAGCCAGAATAGCAAGAGGGATTGCTGCTTTCACTGCGCAGCGATCCCTCTTGGTGTTCTGGCTTCTGAGATTCAGAATATTTTTTTTCTTGTTTTCCTCCTCCAAAAACTAAAAATGCTGGCAAAAAATGTTTCAGGAACTGCAAATTGGGGAGGTTCACATTGAAAGGTGAACTGAATTTCTCCCGCACTCCCTGCCACACACCAAAGGGGTGTGCCTAATTGTACAACTCTGCAGAGAATTTTTCTGCAGCAAACTCTATGTACAGCAGCTATCTGCATGCTGTTGCAAGGAACTGAAAAGTGACGACATGCCACTTCTGTCACCGTAATGCATACTGCTAGCACATTCAACAGTTACTGTTCCAGACATAGCTGTGTAATGTGCCTCTTATGTTTTTGCAGGCCTTTTGTCCTTTCGGTTTCATCTAATCTTGTATCTCCCCCTCCCCCTCCCCTTCTTACTGTGTCCAAGCATATGCCAAATAGACTGGAAACAACCTTATGTTTCCCTACAGGCTTGGTTCCTTCACCACCTTTATAAAGGTGAAGAACTCCTCAAGTGGTTAAAATATGCTATTTAGACTCCGCATATGCATGGCTCATTATGTCTCTCTTGACGACTTTTGTCAGCAAGCCGTTCCTGTCAATAATTTTCCGCTTCGCTGCGCTGTTCATTAAAATTCCATTATAGGGCATTTGAAGTTTGACAGATCTGGGAGCTGTCATCTAGTCAACTAGACACCACCAGTTTCCTTTCAAATCTGATATTGTCATCTTGATGGTGCTGAGTAATTTCCGTTCTTTTCTTGCTCTATAGCTTGTCCAGGGCAAAGAGCATTGCTCTCTCCTGTAAGCACAGTTGCTATTCAACGGTACCCAATAATGGCACTGAGGGCAGCAATTGGGTGCTGTTCTGAACTGTTCTGCCAATGGGGCTGCAAAGTAGCCAGAAAACTGGGCTCCCAGGTTTCTGGTTTTTCATTTTGAGCTAGCTGCAAGATGAGCAAAGGGCAAATAAATAATCATAATAATCATAATAATAATAATAATATATTTATACCCCGCCCATCTGGCTGGGCCTCCCCAGCCACTCTGGGCGGCCTCCAACTGAATATTAAAATACAATAATCTATTAAATATTAAAAGCTTCCATAAACAGGGCTGCCTTCAGATGTCTTCTAAAAGTCTGGTAGTTGTTTTCCTCATTGACATCTGGTGGGAGGGTGTTCCACAGGGCAGGTGCCACCACCGAGAAGGTCCTCTGCCTGGTTCGCTGTAACTTGGCTTCTCACAGTGAGGGAACCGCCAGAAGGCCCTCGGCACTGGACCTCAGTGTCCGGGCAGAATGATTGGGGTGGAGACGCCCCTTCAGGTATACTGGACCAAGGCCGTTTTTAAATGCTTTTAAAGCTGCACACCTTTGGTAAATAGACAGGACTTATGTTGGGCTCCATTCCTAGACCTTCCCTCATTTACCTCCAAAGCCAGTCCAAACTGTTACTTCCACCCCAGGCTCAGAACGTGTGATCACAAGAACAGGCAACTCTATTTGTCAAGCTTCTGATTAAATGCCTCCAAAATTAATGGTGGAAGTAGCTGGAATCACAGAGAGCTTAGAACCTTAGCTAGCAAGTGGCTTTACTGGAGAGCTGTGATGCTAAAGCATTCTATGATAGCATACTGCCAGGCCTCCAGATCCATGCAGATTGTTAGTGAGGGTTACGCTTAAACCACAGGTAAGCAATCCTGAATCACAACTTTCTGAAACCAAAGCCTGGTGGAATCTACACACATATTAAAAACGCTGTGAAAATGCTTTCAAAAAAAGTTTTGAAAAACACAATGAATTTTGCATAGCTCACTATCGCCATCTAGTGTCACATTTGTGCATTGCCCTTTACAACACAGTTAACACGTTTAATTTTCAGCTGTGTAGCTGAGTCCCCTGTATCATCTTTGTTTATCTCAGGGAGATGGTTATCTTCAAAACTGTATAGATAAAAAAGTGCACTACGGCTGGTAGAACTTACTGTATCGAACAAAACATCACCTGCAGGTCTGGCAATGTAATTCACATCAGAGAGTGCAAATTGCCACTGGATGCCATATTTAGTACTTGCGCAAAACAACAACTTGCCTAAGCACATGTCTGAGGAACCAGGAAACTGCAATCTTGATGGAGCAGGGGCATATGGAACTGGTTTCAAAGCATTTCAGTTCAGATAATCTCAGCATCTCTGTATTATGAATTATTGTAGAAGGGATAACAGCTAATCTCTTTATAGATGTGATACCTTAACCCCACATGGCCTTGACAATACCAGGCATCACTTGGTACTTCAAGTGCAATGTTTCTGAGTATTCCATCTTCCGTATACTATAACTGATACATTGGCTACAAGTACCCTTTGGTTCTTGGCGGCTAACAGATTGAAGTTGAATCCTGACAAGGCAGAAGTACAGTTTTGGGGGGACAGGAGGCGGGCAGGTGTGGAGGATTCACTGGTCCTGAATGGGGTAACTGTGCTCCTGAAGGACCAGGTGCACAGCCTGGGAGTCATATTGGACTCACAGCTGTCCATGGAGGCACAGGTCAAATCTGTGTCCAGGGCAGCTGTTTACCAGCTCCACCTGGTACGCAGGCTGAGACCCTATCTGCCTGCGGACTGCCTCGCCAGAGTGGTGCATGCTCTGGTTATCTCCCGCTTGGACTACTGCAATGCGCTCTACATGGGGCTACCTTTGAAGGTGACCTGGAAACTACAACTAATCCAGAACGCAGTAGCTAGACTGGTGACTGGGAGAGGCCGCAGAGACCACATAACACCGGTCTTGAAAGACCTACATTGGCTCCCAGTACGTTTCCGAGCACAATTCAAAGTGTTTGTGCTGACCTTTAAAGCCCTAAACGGCCTCAGTCCAGTATATCTGAAGAAGCGTCTCCACCCCCATCGTTCTACCCGGACACTGAGGTCCAGCACCAAGGGCCTTCTGGCGGTTCCCTCACTGCGAGAAGCCAAGTTACAGGGAACCAGGCAGAAGAGGGCCTTCTCGGTAGTGGCGCCTTCCCTGTTGAACGCCCTCTCACCAGATGTCAAAGAGAACAACAATTACCAGACTTTTAGAAGACATCTGAAGGCAGCCCTGTTTAGGGAAGCTTTTAATATTTGATGTATTATAGTATTTTAATATTTTTTTGGAAGCCACCCAGAGTGGCTGGGGAAGCCCAGCCAAATGGGCGGAGTATAAATAATAAATTATTATTATTATTATTATTATTATTATTATTCACAGCAGAGCATCTGAAGGAGGCAGAAGCCAAAATATTTTGCTTTAAGACTTTAATATCTCTGCTCTGACAGTCGCTGTAAAAAATATACAATCTTCGTGATTAACTGCATCCTCTGGGGATGCAAACTTGTCTGAAGTGCTGTTCGATGCTTGAAAAAGTGTGTGGGGTGGAGTGGGGGTTTGGCCGTATCTTTTAATTAGCACACAGTGTTGAAATATATTTCACATCATTTTTAATTTGTACGCCATCTTTCCACCTTCCTGCACTCAAGGCAATTTACGGCCTGCATGAATTGCAAAGTAAATGAAAACCAGTCATCCTAGAACAATTCAAAACGGATCTAAAAATAAACAATTAAGGCAGTTCAAGAATCTGTCCACATATCATATTTACCAGAGAAAAACAAAATATCGGCAAATGACAATAGAAGGAAATCCCCCCCCCCATCAATTACAATAGATGATTAAAATGTAAGCAACCAAGACAATATAAGCAAAAATACATGAAATGCAACTAACTATGGGGAAAGATCTATTTTGCAGCTAGGTCATCTTATGTGTGTTGTGTGTTGGAGAAGAGAAATTATGAACTGAGAGCTCTTGTATGGCAACCAAGAAGTGAGGTGGTTCTTGCCATGATGAGATAGCACCACCTAGCAGCCCAAGATTTTACTTTCTTGGGCTCCATGATCACTGCAGATGGTGGCAGCAGCCATGAAATTAAAAGACGCCTGCTTCTTGGGAGAAAAGCAATAACAAACCTAGACAGCATCTTAAAAAGCAGAGACATCACCTTGCCAACAAAGGTCCATATAGTAAAAGCTATGGTTTTCTCAGTAGTGATGTATGGAAGTGAGAGCTAGACCATAAAGAAGGCTAATCGCCGAAGAATTGATGCTTTTGAATTATGGTGCTGGAGGAGACTCTTGAGAGTCCCATGGACTGCAAGAAGATCAAACCTATCCATTCTGAAGGAAATCAGCCCTGAGTGCTCACTGGAAGGACAGATTGTGAAGCTGAGGCTCCAATACTTTGGCCACCTCATGAGAAGAGAAGACTCCCTGGAAAAGACCTTGATGTTGGGAAAGATGGAGGGCACAAGGAGAAGGGGACGACAGAGGACGAGATGGTTGGATAGTGTTCTCGAAGCTACCAGCATGAGTCTGACCAAACTGCGGGAGGTAGTGGAAGACAGAAGTGCCTGGCGTGCTCTGGTCCATGGGGTCATGAAGAGTTGGACACGACTAAACGACTAAACAACAATAACAAGCAGCCCCAGATAAGAACCAGGTCAGAGACAAGAGTCAAGGATTCATGGTGCATGCATTGCTCCTGTAAGGAAGCTAGCATGCCCACCTTGGACTGATAAGGTAATTGGCTCTTGTCCACTGATTGTTGTTAGCTATTCCGCAGGGGCTTCTGCCTTCCCCTCGCTGGTGGTCCTCCTACTACACACAAAGAGGACTCAGCTACATTAGTAGAGAAACAGCAATTTGAATGCACTATAAACATGCAACACCAGATGGCGGCAGAGAGCAGGAAATTTTAAAACACGGTTTTCCATAGTTATTTTTTCTTTCATTAACACGATCTAATTTCTGACTTAATTATAGCACTATTCCTGCATTTAGATCCACCCTGAGATACTGCTATCACCGCTAATTCAACTAAGAAAATGCTTTGGATAACCAGTTGTAGCAGGTCAGTAACTTAAGTGTTGATGAAGTGCGATGATTTCCCATGATGGCAGTCTGTGAACCATGACAAGCAATCCAGAAATGCAACTAATGATACATTTTAGGAAAATGTAATAGAAACTGCCAAGGCTTACATCCAGAAGCTTGCTTTTAAAATGATGCTTTACAATGTAGCAAAACCTTGCTTTTATCTTCTCCAATCCTCTGGCCACTGCTGAGTTTTCCAAAATTGCTGGCATATTGAGTGTAGCACCTTAACAGCATCATCTTTTAAAATTTTAAATAGTTCAGCTGGAATATCATCACTTCCACTGGCCTTGTTATTAGCAATGCTTTCTAAGGCCCATTTGACTTCACTCTCCAGGATGTCTGGCTCAAGGTCAGCAACCACACTACCTTGGGTATACGAGACATCCATTTCTTTCTGGTATAGTTCCTCTGTGTATTCTTGCCACCTCTTCTTGATGTCTTCTGCTTCTGTTAGGTCCTTTCCACTTTTGTCTTTTATTATGGTAATCTTTGTACGAAATGTTCCTTTCATATCTCCAATTTTCTTGAACAGATCTCTGGTTTTCCCCATTCTATTGTTTTCCTCTATTTCTTTGCATTGCTCGTTTAAGAAGGCCTTCTTGTCTCTCCTTGCTATTTTTTGGAAATCTGCATTCAATTTCCTGTATCGTTCACTATCTCCCTCGCATTTTGCTTGCCTTCTCTCCCCCGCTATTTGTAAGGCCTCGTTGGACAGCCACTTTGCTTTCTTGCATTTCCTTTTCATTGGGATGGTTTTAGTTGCTGCCTCTTGTATAATGTTAGGAGCCTCCATCCATAGTTCTTCAGGCACTCTGTCCACCAAATCTAAATCCTTAAACCTGTTCCTCACTTCCACTGTGTATTCATAAGGGATTTGACTTAGATTGTATCTTACCGGCCCAGTGGTTTTTCCTACTTTCTTCAGTTTAAGCTTGAATTTTGCTATAAGAAGTTGGTGATCTGAGCCACAGTCAGCTCCAGGTCTTGTTTTTGCTGACTGTATAGAGCTTCTCCATCTTTGGCTGCAGAGAATATAATCAATCTGATTTCGATGCTGCCCATCTGGTGATGTCCATGTGTAGAGTCGTCTCTTGTGTTGTTGGAAAAGAGTGTTTGTGATGACCAGCTTGTTCTCTTGGCAGAACTCTATTAGCCTTTGCCCTGCTTCGTTTTGAACTCCAAGGCCAAACTTTCCAGTTGTTCCTTTTATCTCTTGACTCCCTACTTTAGCATTCCAATCCCCTATAATGAGAAGAACATCCTTCTTTGGTGTCATTTCTATAAGGTGATGTAAGTCTTCATAGAATTGGTCAATTTCGGTTTCTTCAGCACCAGTGGTTGGTGCATACACTTGGATTACTGTGATGTTAAAAGGTCTGCCTTGGATTCGTATCAAGATCATTCTATCATTTTTGAGATTGCATCCCACTACAGCTTTTGCCACTCTTTTGTTGACTATGAGGGCTACTCCATTTCTTTTACGGGATTCTTGCCCACAGTAGTAGATGTGATGGTCATCCGAACTGAATTTGCCCATTCCTGTCCATTTTAGTTCACTGATGCCCAGGATGTCAATATTTATTCTTGCCATCTCATTTTTGACCACATCCAACTTACCAAGGTTCATGGTTCTTACATTCCAGGTTCCTATGCAATATTTTTCTTTACAGCATTGGACTTTCCTTTCACTTCCAGGCATATCCGCAACTGAGCATCCTTTCGGCTTTGGCCCAGCCGCTTCATCAGCTCTGAATCTACTTGTACTTGTCCTCCGCTCTTCCTCAGTAGCATGTTGGACGCCTTCCGACCTGAGGGGCTCATCTTCCAGCGTTATAACTTTTATATGCCTGTTGTCTTTGTCCATGGAGTTTTCTTGGCAGGGATACTGGAGTGGCTTGCCGGTTCCTGCTCCAGGTGGATCACGTTTGGTCAAAACTCTCCACTATGACCTGTCCATCTTGGGTGGCCCTGCACGGCATAGTTCATAGCTTCTCTGAGTTATTCAAGCCCCTTCGCCACGGCAAGGCAGTGATCCATGAAGGGGATACCATTACATGGATGGACCTTATGCATGAAGAGACTAGAGAATGATCTGATCCACTGGATCTTCTGCTTTGTTTGTTTGTTGAACTTAATGAGTTACTTCTGTTGAAATTTGATACAATGAATAGTATACCTTATTTATCTAAGAACACAGCCGGTTATGTCTCCTGTGGTTATTGAGCTTAGTTCCCTTCATACAATGGGACTTCCCCTTCTTGCCCTATACTTATGTGTTCCCAAAATCTGCTCGAGTAGTAACTAAATTAAATTAGAAATGGCTGTATGGGAGGAGCGGAATCACTTTTGGGTGTGGCCAGCGGGGAAAGGAAGCTAAGGAGTACCTGAGTTGTTTTGGTTTTGTATAGCTTTGTAGCAGCACACTGTTAAGCAAAGCTCATTCCTTCTAATCTAGTCTCTGCGGGTCATTTGAAACCTTGCAAATGCTGCAACTCAAGAGGTTCCCCCAATGCTCTGGATCATATTTTGAGGATGAACTTGGATGGGGCTGGGGGAGGGTGGGAGTTGGGGGACAGTGATCTGACGCTGAACAACAGTGTCAGATACAACTCCTTGTAACAACAGTTTTTTTTTATGGTGCTGGGAGTTTTTGTTGGCTATTTGCAGACTAGTTGCGCTGCAGAGAGCTTGCTGGGGAGACCACACATTACAAGGGAGGCAAAATAACTTTAGCTAGGTTTTAATAACAAAAACAATGCCTCCAGACGTCTCAAGTGTGCCGCCAAATCACCACCAGGCTGCGACTTTGTCTGGTACAGCTACTTGAAAAACGTCAGTGCAGACGCCGACTCTTTTCTAATATGTACTGCTGCAAGACTGTCCCACATTTCTTTGGCGGTTTTCTTATTCCTTATGTATACTACTTGCTGGTCGCTAACAGTCAAATTAATTATCGCCCTGGCTTTTGCATATCCTTTAGACCAAGCATTAGTCACAGGGTCAGGAGGGTCATCAGTTACATAGGTCCACACTTCCCGAGAGGTCAAAAGTGCCTCCACCCGAAATGACCATAAACTGTAGTTCTCATCTGTCAGCTGTGGGAAGGTCAGAGCTTTCTTGGCTTCTGGAACCCGGTCAACCATTCTGGAACTCTTCCAGACCCACAGAAACACACCAACAGGAGAAGGAGTTTTCAAACCTTTCTCAAAGTCCAAAAATGTGCAATCATCCACTTAGCAGCTGGGCCCATAACCAAAGATGTTGGCTATTTGGAGACTAGTTGCGCTGCAGAGAGCTCGCTGGGGAGACCACACATTACAAGGAACGCAACATAACTTTAGCTAGGTTTTAATAACAAAAACAAAAACTCCTTTTACGTTAATTATAATATATCAATAAGCATGACCCATCCACCAGGGTACTGAGAGAGCTAAGTGCTGCTCTTTATATACTATACCCAATTGCTGACACAGCTTAATTAACACAACTTAGCAGCACCTGCTATACTGTTTCACAGCTGTAAAACTAGGTCATGTTATTTGCTCTGGCCCTTAAAGACATACACATCTTGCGGAACAATAATGAACCTTCAAATTTAAAGAGACCATTCAACAGTTTTGTGATCTCATGGACATCCTCTGGCTCACTTGCTGTCAGGAGTCCAGGTCCCCAGCTTGATAACGCAGGAAGCATAGGTAATTAAAAAGGAGGATTTATTGCAAAAACAAACAGATAGCTCTGGACAGCTCTAATGCAGCCACTAGCATTATCACTCAAGATGACCCTTCTGAAGACTGCTTCCTGTGTCTAGAGAATATATTGAACTTCCGCACCTTACATCTTTTGTTTTGCTTCCTGTCTAGAAGCCCTTCCATTCACCGACTCCTAGGACTGACTGGATAATCTCCAGCCCCTTCCGTTTCCGATAAACTATCTGTTTGCCTGTTTGTGCCTATTTGAGTGTCCAGAGAGCTTTGGTTGTGTTCCAGCCTGCTGTTAGCCACTGCCTTCTCAGCTGGCTGGTCAAGGTCAGGAAGAGCCAAAGGTTGCAGCTGCCGACTCTCCCCTGTCTGACTAACTTCAAAGCAGCCTCCCTGTTCTTGGCTGCTTTTTTGCAGTTGGCTGCAAACCTTCGCTCGGAGCTGGCTCATTCCTGACACTTGCTTAATAAAGTGGCTCTTGTGAATGGTCCAAAAATATGCACAGTGTAACCTTAGACCTAGGGGACGCTGATGGCACTGTGGGTTAAACCACAAAGCCTAGGACTTGCCGATCAGAAGGTTGGCGGTTTGAATCCTTGCGACGGGGTGAGCTCCCGTTGCTTGGTCCCTGCTCCTGCCCACCTAGCAGTTCGAAAGCACGTCAAAGTGCAGGTAGATAAATAGGTACCGCTCCGGCGGGAAGGTAAACGGCATTTCCATGCGCTGCTCTGGTTTGCCAGAAGCAACTTAGTCATGCTGGCCACATGACCCGGAAGCTGTACGCCGGCTCCCTCAGCCAATAAAGCGAGATGAGTGCCGCAACCCCAGAGTCGGCCACGGCTGGACCTAATGGTCAGGAGTCCCTTTACTTTAACCTTAGACCTATAAACTCACCTCACCTCCGATTGCAACTTTTCCTCGGTGCATCATCATCATTTTATTATTTATACCCCACCCATCTTGCTGGGTTTCCTCAGCCACTCTAGAAAATTATGCTTGATTTTTCCAGTTCACAGAAGAAAAGCTGAACTCTCACTTGAGCTCCCATTTGAGCGGCGTTCACACACGACTAGAACACTCCCGTACAGAAACTTGTGGAAATTCAATGG
Organism: Podarcis pityusensis; assembly: GCF_964106645.2. Taxonomy (NCBI): domain Eukaryota; kingdom Metazoa; phylum Chordata; class Lepidosauria; order Squamata; family Lacertidae; genus Podarcis; species Podarcis pityusensis. Next base: position 78,399,437 of record NC_138031.1, read on the forward strand.
TGTGAACTGATTTTCAGAAAGTGGTATCTTCTACGCAGTACTAATGGGCTGTCTAGCCCATTTGAAATTACCTGTGTACATGGAAAATCAGTGATGAATTTGAAATAGTACCCTAGAATTATGATAAGCTTCTTTGTGCTTTTTGTGCAACATTACCTAGATGAATTTAATTTGGGGCAGAAATGTCCTCCTTGTTAGAGACACACTGTAATAATAGCACCAACATAAATGACAGAATGAACTGTGATACCTGAGCGTATCGTTTCGCTTCTAGTTAGTGTGAGATTTTATAAAGCTTCATGTCTTTCCACTTTAAAAAATTAGGCAACGCTTCTCAAAATGACAAACTACATCAGCAATCCTGTTTTCTTCAGTAGGCTATATTTATTTTATTTCAGCACAGTGACAAAGGAACTGTCAAGTGAGAGGAAGCTTCCTTTGGATAGTTTTCCAAACCGCTTCAGGTTTCTTTGTTGAAAGAGGAGTATGCCGAAGAATGGGAGCTGTCATTATTCTGCATTGACAAATTTAGGTAGCTTGCTGTTTTAATCAGGACTGGCATTTGAAAAAGAGTTGCGCCTATTAAAATGGATCAATTCACTTTTATGAATTACTAATGACGGAAACTCATTTTTTATTGTAAACTCCACATTAATGATGCATTTAGAATGAGATCACTGCTTTCTTAAGGAAGTTTTAAACAGGTTTACATTGTGGATGGCAAATACAGGATGAAAGAGTGCAAACAGTACGTGAGGAAATTGATATGGCAAGGCCTGCCTTATTTTATTATTTATGGGACTTATTCATCATGTTATACCAAAGTTTCAAGGTGATTTGACAATGACAGACAGTGCAATAAATTACATATAAAAAAAAATAAAAACAACAACACAAGTGGTCACATAGTAATCAAACTCATTTCTCCCCAATAGCATTATGCATGCATGTCTTTATTATTATTATTATTATTATTTATTACTTTTACATAAAGGTTATACACCATAGAAATAACATTTTCACACGTATTTTTTAAAAAGGGTTCTTTCGAACCTTGAGACCTTCTTCCTTCTGTCCATGGGTTCCAATTCTAAATTTTATTCCTGCATCTTTTACTGTAATTTATCTGTTATATAATCATAGTATCCAAAATCCATATTACATTCCAAGTGTCATTGTATTCCTGCCAATGATTTCAACTGTTTACAGTGACCTCTCAAATATGTTAGAAAGTTATTCCAGTCTTTTTAAAAATACTTGGTCTTCCTGGTTTCTGATCTTTCCCATCAGTCTTGCCATTTCTGCATACAGTGGTACCTCGGGTTAAGTACTTAATTCATTCCGGAGGTCCGTTCTTAACCTGAAACTGTTCTCAACCTGAAGCACCACTTTAGCTAATGGGGCCTCCCGCTGCCGCCGTGCGCCAGAGCACGATTTCTGTTTTCATCCTGAAGCAAAGTTCTTAATCCGAGGTACTATTTCTGGGTTAGTGGAGTCTGTAACCTGAAACGTATGTAACCTGAAGCATATGTAACCCGAGGTACCACGGTATTCCATAAGCTTGGTCTGCCACTCTTCTCTGGTCAGTAATTATGCATGCATGTCTATGACTTCTGTAGATTCTGCTTTAAACCTGACCCCAAGTATTTTACTTTGGATATGAGTTTGTGTGTCAATGCAACACAGGATCCCGATAGCGTAGGTTGGAATCTTCAAGATTCAATGATGGTTGTTTGGCATCAGATCCTTCATCATGCATAAGGAACAGTAAGTAGTTGGCAGCATGTCGTCAAGTATCTTGATGGCCATGAATGGCCACGACAGCCTCACAAAAGCAACCATCGTATACATCATATGCCCAAGTGGCCACAAATTTGGTATTTTCTGCATTTTGTATCTTTACCCATGGGTTTTCTTATTGTTTTCTTCCTGCTGAAACTTTACTGCCTCATGAACTTTTGCTTTTGAGTTGATTCACGTTCCCCCCCACCAAACAATCTTCTCTGTCAATGTGTGCACATACCTTCCCATTATTTGCAGTCTCACATGATGCTGATCCCGGCTGGCATTTTACCTCAGATATTACTATTAATATTTATTAAATTTATACACCTCCCATCATCAAAAGACCCCAGGACAGTTCCCAGAATAAAATACAAGACAAAACATAAGTAAATAATGAAACCAAGACTACAAAACAATACCCCCTTCTCCTTCCCACAGACATATTTAAAAGGCTGTTGGATATTAATCAGCCAAAGGCCTGGTTGAAGAGGAACATTTTGGCCTGGTGCCTAAAAATATATAATGAAGGTGCCAGGCAAAAATCCCCGGGGAGAGCATGCCACAAACAGGGAGCCACTGCAGACAAGGCCCGTTCTCGTGTTTCCACCCTCCAAACCTCACATGGAAGTGATATACAAAGAATGGCCTCAGATGATGAATGTAGAGTTTGGGGAGGTTTATATGGGGAGAGCATTTATATGGGAGAGAGTTTATATGGGGAGGTTTATATGGGGACGCAGGTGGCGCTGTGGGTTAAACCACAGAGCCTAGGACTTGCTGATCAGAAGGTCGGCGGTTCGAATCCCCGCGACAGGGTGAGCTCACATTGCTCGGTCCCTGCTCCTGCCAACCTAACAGTTCGAAAGCACCTCAAAGTGCAAGTAGATAAATAGGTACCGCTCCGGCGGGAAGGTAAACGGCGTTTCCATGCGCTGCTCTGGTTTGCCAGAAGCGGCTTAGTCATGCTGGCCACATGACCCGGAAGCTGTATGCCGGCTCCCTCAGCCAAGAAAGCGAGATGAGCGCCGCAACCCCAGAGTCGGTCACGACTGGACCTAATGGTCAGGGGTCCCTTTACCTTTACCTTATATGGGGAGAGGCAGTCCCCATTATCTCTCATATGGGTGAATTGTTGCCATTCATCTCTATGCAGAAAGGTAAAGGCTTCAAATTTCTTCCCCAAAAGAGTACAGCTCCCATCAACCGTATCGAAATCAGCCAATGGTCAGGGATTATAGGAACTGGACATTCAAGGCTGAAGAACACTGCACTGTGAGACTTTGTTTAGTTAAGGACAAATCCTGCCCTGATACTGAGTAGCCTGGTGCTCCCTGACAAAGAACTTACAGAGAAACACACTGCATCCTTTTGGGGTTACACAAACCCTCCATTTACACATACGCCACTCTTTAATAACGACAGGAATTTTCTTATTACTATAACAGACAAGGTCATCACCCAAGAACGTCTCAATCAATGGCCACAAAACTGTCTTTCCTCCTCTTTATCCATATTAAAAAAAACGGAGGCACAAATAACTCCTGCACTTCCCATGGGGCTGCAATGAACTAGGAGGTGGTTTGCAGAAATTCGTTCGGAAAATCACTGGATGCTGATCAAAACACAGCTGGCTTCTGTGATTCCTTTCTGCAAACTGAAGGCAAATATCCAAGGTGTCACTGTGGCAACTGACACCTTCCAGATGGTGCAGATGCCTGTGGATTGGCAGGGTGCTGTTTAAGCACATTTACGCGCGGAACAGCAAGTGAAGAACAAGCGAGTTTTCTGCCACCATGGGATTTTGCTCCCAGCTTGAGGCTCTGTCTCTTGTTTCAGACAACATGGAGCAGATGTGGAAACTTCTGCTTTCCATGAAAGGCTCAGCCAATTGCAGAAGTTCAAACACCTAAGGCATGGGAAGAACCCTGGGTTGCTAGGTAGAACAAATGGGGAAGAATCTATTATCCCATATAGGTCAAGGTCAAGGTAAAGGACCCGCTGGATGGTTCAGTCAAAGGCAACTATGGGGTTGTGGTGCTCATCTCGCTTTCAAGCCGAGGGAGCTGGCATTTGACCACAGAGAGCTTTCTGGATCATGTGGCCAGCATGACTAAACCACTTCTGGCACAGTGGGACACTGTGATGGAAACCAGAGCGCACAGAAACACTGTTTACCTTTCCACTGCAGGGGTACCTATTTATCTACTTGCACTGGCGTGCTTTTGATCTGCTAGGTTGGCAGGAGCTCGGACAGAGTAACGGGAGTTCTTCCCATCACGGGGATTTGAAACATCAACCTTCCTAACCAGCAAGCCCAAGAGGCTCAGTGGTTTAGAGTACAGCGTCACCCACGTCTCTTTTGTCCCATATGGTTTCCATGGAAACACTGAAGAGCATCAGTTGAAAAACACACATACCACCACCAGCAGCAATAGCTAAGGCCTAAGGACACAGTCCATCATCGTCCCACCAGAGACTTGATCAGTCACCACTGCCTTTTAAAATAATATTATTATATATCAATTTTCACTTATTGCCAGCTGCCTTGAAGGCCTACTGTCAGGGAGCCAAGGCAGGATATAAATATTGTGAATGGATAAATCATAAAGAGGTATTTTATCCAAATTACAGATCTGAACAGTTTTACCTTTTGGAAAACACATTTACTTGTTTGGTAAGAGGGAGCTGTAACGTGAAGGTAAAGGAGCCCTGGATGGTTAAGTCCAGTCAAAGGCAACTATGGGGTAGCGGCGCTCATCTCATTTTCAGGCAGAGGAAGCCGGTGTTTGTCCACAAACAGCTTTCCGGGTCATGTGGCCAACATGACTAAACTGCTTCTGCCACAATGGGAAACCATGCCAGAAGCCAGAGCACACAGAAACACCGTTTACCTTCCTGCCGCAATGGTACCTATTTATCTACCTACACTGGCATGCTTTCAAACTGCTAGGTTGGCAGGAGCTGGGACAGAGCAATGGGAGCTCACCCCATTGCAGGGATTCGAACCGCTGACCTTCTGATCAGCAAGCCCAAGAGGCTCAGTGGTTTAGATCACAGTGCCACCCACATCCTTGCAAGAGGGAGCTGTGATTGATACTTGAAGCATTTCTCATGGTGGTTGTGTTTTTTTTGGCCTCAGTAAAACCAGAGGTGGCGGAAAATGAAAACATTTGTAATTTGCACCCCGGCTAATACACCACCACATTTGTATGAGTTATGATTGAAGGCAGGCACTTGCTTTTGCTACGAAAGTTACATAGACTGATGTATGTAAAACCAGGAGTCTATGTACCGGTAACTTTCATAGGAAAAGCAAGAGCCTGCCTTCAATCGTAACTCCAGAAATGATCCAGGCTTTGATATTATTGGGGATGATGATGGAAGAGAATTGTTTATTTACAAGTATATGCTGAGTTCTGTCTGAGGGGCATCTCAAAGACTAGTTTGAGAGATCTGAAACTTCTGCTAGGGAGGACAAGCCAAAACAGAAGCACATTCCTCTGACTAAAGGGAGACTGCTTATTCATTTCCCAGTATCTGAGGATACATGGACTGAACAGTGAATCTGTGGAGCCCTTAAGACATTGCACAGCAATTCTGTTGAAACTAACAAGAATGAATGAAATCAGCATGAACAGAATATTAAAAACTCATGAAATCTGCCCCATTAACTTCAAACCTCCTCAAGTTTATTCCAAGCACATTAAAGTCTCTCTAATGCAAAGCGGTAATTAGATTAATACATTTTTAGGTATGTGTGTTTCTGCTGGGGGGAAAAAACCCCAAACCTCAAGATTTATCATTCAGGTTTGTACATTCTGGACATCAGCAGGCCAAGTATAGCAATATATCCAGGCTGCTTGCAGATTTTAATGCAATGCTAATAGCTAATGTTACATTGAACCAAATCTGTCGTTCTTTCTTTAGGTGTGATTCACACTTTTATTTCATCCTGAGGATTTGGTAATTTCACTTATTCCTGCTAGGTGCTATCGTGGCAAAGACACGGACCTAGAAAACATATGAGGGTCAGAAAGCCCATCTGCAGACAAGGAAACAAAATACAGGAATACAGAAGATCCAGCAACCAGCAGGGATTTTTGAACCAGTAAGCTACACCATCCAATTGGTCAGTTGAAGCCCTCGAGAGACTATAGAGCGCTAGACCTCAAGCCAAAGGGCAACCTCTTTAAAAAATCTGTTCTTCACTAATGAGGTGAGGTTTGAGGCAGTCTCCAGGCCTCGCACAATATATATAGGGTTCAATTCTGATCTGGGGGGGCTGCTGGAACAAGCTGTCTTTCCAAGAGCTGTCCATAAATTGCCCATGCCTTGCTGCTAATAGTGTTCCTTTGCTAACCATTCATCCCTTTTATAATACAGTATTAATTTATTGGAGGATGGATGGCGGCTAACAGATTGAGGTTGAATCCTGACAAGACAGAAGTACTGTTTTTGGGGGACAGGGGTTGGGTGGGTGTGGGGGACTCCCTGGTCCTGAATGGGGTAACTGTGCCCCTGAAGGACCAGGTGCGCAGCCTGGGAGTCATTTTGGACTCACAGCTGTCTATGGAGGCGCAGGTTAATTCTGTGTCCAGGGCAGCTGTCTACCAGCTCCACCTGGTACGCAAGCTAAGACCCTACCTGCCCGCAGACTGTCTCACCAGAGTGGTGCATGCTCTAGTTATCGCCTGCTTGGACTACTGCAATGCGCTTTACATGGGGCTACCTTTGAAGGTGACCCGGAAACTGCAATTAATCCAGAATGCAGCAGCTAGACTGGTGACTGGGAGTGGCCGCCGGGACCACATAACACTGGTTCTGAGATATCTGCATTGGCTCCCAGTACGTTTCCGAGCACAATTCAAAGTGTTGGTGCTGACCTTTAAAGCCCTAAACAGCCTCGGTCCTGTATACCTGAAGGAGCCTCTCCGCCCCCATCGTTCAGCCCGGACACTGAGATCCAGCGCCGAGGGCCTTCTGGCGGTTCCCTCACTACGAGGTAGTGAGGTTACAGGGAACCAGACAGAAGGTCTTCTCGGTAGTGGTGCCCTCCCTGTGGAATGCCCTCCCAGCAGATGTGAAGGAAATAAGTAACTATCCTATCTTTAAAAGACATCTGAAGGCAGCCCTGTTCAGGGAAGTTTTTAACATTTAACGCTGTATTGTTTTTAATATATGATTGGGAGCCGCCCAGAGTGGCTGGGGAAACTCAGCCAGATGGGAGGGGGATAAATGATAAATTATTATTATTATTATTATTATTATTATTATTATTCCACAATGAACATCTTATTTCCCTCTTAAGGTGTCCTCTTGAAAACAGCAATCCAGACCAGACTTCTTGTTCACTGTGTACTTCCTCAGAAGTTTTCTTTCTGGTCCAGAGGGGGAAAGCATTCTGTTTCACATGGATAAATCCTTATGCCAATGGAGCCAGTGATTTATTGCTCCACTGAATACAGCCCATAGTCTATCCTGGTTTAAGGCAGTGTCTTACGTTCCTGTGTCCTGTGAGATTTTACAGTATTTGCAATTAAATGTGTCTGCAGTTAAACATGAACAGGAGCCAAAGTTCTTAGGTTGATGCTGCAAAGAGAACAATACAGACCCCCCACTCAATTCTTTGAGAAGCAACACATTTGTAATTTTCATCACATTACTTTTAATGAGCCGGGCTAGTTGTGAGCCAGAATCAGATTCGGTTTGTGGCCTACAGACCTGTGGTGACACAAATTATTTCATATACAATAGGCTCTATTATGAAGCTTAGAAAGTTGTTATTAATGAGAGCTGGCTAAGGGCTAGGATAGCTTTAACCATGCTGCCTGTAGCTGGGATCAGCTGATACTGAAACAGCTCCTGGGGGCTAATTCTAGTGAGCAAATGGAAGAGTCTGGAGATGAGCTGATCATATTTCCTTGGCTGATGTCCTGAACACCCAGAAGCCACCAGCATATATAGCAGAACAACTTGCCCTTGATGGTTGGGAGTCAAGCAGCTACTCTCTCCGGTAACCTCAATGCCAAAAGATTGCAGATTATTATTATTATTATTATTATTATTATTATTATATTATTTATACCCCACCCATCTGGCTGGGTTATCTGTAAATAAGCCCACTCTGTGCGGCTTCCAACAAAATTAATGATAATAATAATAAAGCGATAAAACATCAGACATTAAAAACTTCCCTAAACAGGGCTGCCTTTGGATGTCTTCTAAAAGCTAGATAGTTGTTCATTTCCTTGACATCTGATGGGAGGGCATTCCACAGGGTGGGTGCCACTACCGAGAAGGCCCAGTAACCTCATTTCTCTTAGTGAGGGAACAGCCAGAAGGCCCTTGGAGCTGGACCTCAGTGTCCGGGTTGAACGATGGGGGTGGAGATGCTCCTTCAGGTATACTGGGCAGAGGCTGTTTAGGGCTTTGAAGGTCCATGTTTTGTTAGCCGCAAAATGGAAAAGGAGCAAGGAATATTTGGCAATAAGATTGGCAACTTAAGTTGACAGAATATGCACAGCTTGCAGACTTAACATATAGAATAAGAGAACAAGAAGAACATACGTTTAGAGAAGATTGGAAAACGTTTATTGAATATAAGGGAAATAATTGTGTACAGCTGAAAAAGTTGGCAGCATTAAGATAAATTCAACAGTGTAAATAAGTTGTGATGGATGCAATAATGGTATACTGAGTGGTATAGTTTTTGTAAAATATGCAGGGATGTTAGATATGTAAAAGGAACCACGGAAAGAGAAGGGAAATCACTGATATCTTAAGGATATAAAATGAGTATTTTAAACTGTAAAACAGAAAATTAAATTATATATATATATATATATATATATATATATATATATACACATAACAGTCGACATAACAGCTAAGAGAGCTGGGCATGTTTAGCCTGGAGAAGAGGAGGTTAAGGGGTGATATGATAGCCATGTTCAAATATATAAAAGGATGTCACATAGAGGAGGGAGAAAGGTTGTTTTCTGCTGCTCCAGAGAAGCGGACACGGAGCAATGGATCCAAACTACAAGAAAGAAGATTCCACCTAAACATTAGGAAGAACTTCCTGACAGTAAGAGCTGTTTGACAGTGGAATTTGCTGCCAAGGAGTGTGGTGGAGTCTCCTTCTTTGGAGGTCTTTAAGCAGAGGCTTGACAACCATATGTCAGGAGTGCTCTGATGGTGTTTCCTGCTTGGCAGGGGGTTGGACTCGATGGCCCTTGTGGTCTCTTCCAACTCTATGATTCTATGATTCTATGATTCTATGACATATGATTTGTTAGTCTGGATTTATTCAGGTTTACCAGACTAACAAATCAGGTGTGACAGGGTTTGCCTAGCTCTACCCAGAGATCAGAATAAAACTCATTTGGGTCGCTGAGTTGTCACAGAACAAACCTCAACTGAAATTCACGTATGGGCAAGACCTTAGAAGAGGCCCCTAACAGAAAGTTTGACCATTGGTTTGAGAGACACAGTTTGGCATGGCTATGACTTACTAAGTACCTCCCATCTATATATTGGCAGTGAGTGATAAGGATGCTAGAGATGATATGAAGCAATCTGAAATTCTTTCACTATATATGGTTGGGTGTGGGAGGGAAGAGATGCTGAATGGCTACACAAGACTGATATTTCATTGCTTTGTTTTCGTGTAGGGACTGTATATTATTAATGTCACACAGATATTGGATGGGTGCTGCCAAATCTAATTGCATTATTCTTAGTGGGCAAATAAACCAGGAAGGATAGATAGAGCCTGACAGCTTTTTAGAAATCAGTGCTTGCAACTCTCTCTGTTCCAAGTTCCATGAGAATAGATTCTGGATGGTGTGCAAGGCTTGTTTATAGGCCTCGGGAGACGGTGTGGTTATGTATGAAGAGATCATTGCATAATTTCACATATATTGTATAATTTATGCTACGATGAATGCATTCTCTTTAATGTTCCCAAGATGTCTTGGATGATCCAAGGGTTATTTCTGTCCACCATGAAGATGCAAGGAGACTACTATGGCAGCTCCTCCTGTTTAGAGACGCCAAAGTTGTGGAGAACGCAACTGTTTTCTATTCTGCAGTGCAAAAAGAATAAAGAATCCCGCTATCTCTGAGAAAGGGAACTTCTGAATGTTCCTGAATCTTTCATGATAACGCTAGTGTGAAGAGGGATGTTTTTGGTGCGGGAGGTATCTCAACTCCCATTTCTCATGGAAATAAAACTGGAAATAACATCCACTTTTTAAAGGCAGCATGCTACTTTTGTTCAGCGACAATACGTATTCATGGCTGACAGTCTTCTTCTTTGGCGATCACTCGTAGCGAAGTAAGATTGTCTTCCATAAACAGGGTTATAACAGTGAGTCTGTAAGTGACTGTGAAGGCCAATTCTGGATCCACATGGGCTTCCACAGTGGGGACATAGGTTTCCGGGTGGGAGTTGATCATGGTGAGGGTTTGCCAAGGGTGCCTTCCTTTTAGCATGTTTCTCCTGAGTTTGAGAGTCTTCAAAGCCCATGACACCTTTGGTAAAGGCTGTTCTCCAATTGGACTGCTCGCAGCCCAGTGTTTCCCAGTTGTTGGTGTTTATACTACCTTTTTTAAGATTTGCCTTCAGAGAGTCTTTAAACCTCTTTTGTTGACCACCAGCATTACACTTTCCATTTTTAAGCTAGGAAAAGAGTAGTTTCATTGGAAGACGATAATCAGGCATCCGCACAACATGACCAGTCAAACAAAATTGATGTTGAAGAACCATCACTTCGATACTGGTGAGCTTTGCTTCTTCTAGTACACTGGCATTAGTTCGCCTGTCTTCCCAAGTGATGTGTAAAACTTTTCGGAGACACTGTTGATGGAATTTTTCAAGGAGTTGGAGATGGCATTTATAAGTGGTCCATGTTTCACAAGCATACAGTAAGGTTGGTAGTACAATAGCTTTGTAAACAAGCATTTTGGTTTCCCTGAGAATGTCCCGGTCCTCAAACACTCTGCACTTCAATCGGGAGAAAGCTTCACTCGCAGAGCTCAGGAGATGCTGGATTTTGGCATCTATGTCAGCCCTTGTGGAAATATAAGTGCTCAGGTAGGAGAAGTACCATTAGGCAGAGTGAGGTGTCTACCACATGTAAAAGATTTGGGGTCCCACTTCATCCATTTTTACCCTGGGGACACTTTCAAGTTTATTTTCTTCCTGAGGCACCATCATCTTTTGGGTGGGCAATCTAAAGAAGGCAGAGACGGGCGAAACTGTCAATTTTGGGTTCTCTTGGTTTAAACATTTTTCCAACCTTAAATTTGGTTCTCAGCACTTCCACATCAGTTTGTACATTTTCTTATTGAAAAAAAGTCCTCGTGAAAAATTAACCTAATATACACATGTTTGTACAGTGGTACCTTGGGTTACAGATGCTTCAGGTTACAGATGCTTCAGGTTACAGACGCCGCTAACCCAGAAATAATACTCTGGTTAAGAACTTTGCTTCAGGATGAGAACAGAAATCGTGCAGCAGTGGCGCGGCGGCAACGGGAGGCCCCATTAGCTAAAGTGGTACCTCAGGTTAAGAATGGACCTCCAGAACGAATCAAGTTCTTAACCCAAGGTACCACTGTAATGTGATTCTGCCTAATATGCATATCTTTGCACATCATTGCCCTGTGATATAATATACATAGAGGAAAGTCGGGGGGGGGGTTGAAGTCTTTCCTCTGGTCCACTCCTCAGGTCATGTCCCCAAGTTGGCTACAATCACAGTGGAACGCCAGCAGTCAGTATGGCCAGTGGAAGAGGAAGTGGCGTCCTCACTGCACCAAAACCGGATGTGTGCCAGAGCCCACACCAGGCCACAACCACCACCTGCCCAGAGCTGCAAGCAGGAGTGTCAGCTTGGCCCTGACTGTGGGTTCCTGGGGCATGAGTGCCATGCAGTGTGCATGGCCTGGCGCTGAAATTTGTCAATGCCCAGTCCTGTCGTGGGAAATTTTGTGGGTGCTCAGGTGCCCCAGGGAGCCAGCACCAATGGCTGCAAGCTAAGTGGCCATTCTCACCTTGTTTCTTTCTTCTTAAAAGGTAAAGAGACCCCTGACCATTAGGTCGTCATGACCGACTCTGGGGTTGCGGCGCTCATCTCGCTTTATTGGCCTAGGGAGCTGGTGTACATCTTCCGGGTCATGTGGCGAACCAGAGCAGTGCACAGAAACGCCATTTACCTTCCCACCGGAGCGGTACCTATTTATCTACTTGCACTTTGAGGTGCTTTCAAACTGCTAGGTTGGCAGGAGCAGGGACTGAGCAATGGGAGCTCACCCCGTCGCGGGGATTTGAACCGCCGACCTTCTGATCGGCAAGTCCTAGGCTCTGTGGTTTAGTAATACAAAATGCTGAAAACAAAAGAAAGAAAGGTAGCGTGGGAACCAACTTTGCCTTGTAGCACTACAGTGCGGATTAGATGATATCACAGTGGTGTGCTGATGGGGGAGCAATGCTTTTAAAAGGAAAGTTTGCGGTATAATATACGGCAAACAACAAGGCCCCCGTCCGCCGCCAGCAGAACTGTTTGAATACCTCTGCAATTTAACTATACAAAGTTGATAAGGAAACAGCAGCAACACTGAGGGTTTTTTTTTTTTTTTTGCACTTGCATGTTTCATGTTTGTTTGGAATCTTTTTAGAAATCCCCTTGCCTCTCGAAAGAGCAAAGGAAACCACGTGGCACTGGCCCCAGGCTGAGACTCTGAACTGCAAAGCATTCGCGGGGGAAGAGCTCAGCCGCTCCAATCTTTGATCTAACTACACACATCTATTGTAGAATGATAAAAAATCATTTCTGTCCTTAGGCAGGAGAACAATGTAGCCTTAGGAAGAGGCTCTGCCTTTTTCTTTCCCTCTTTCCCTGGGAGATGAAGCCTTGCATCTTTCAAGGTGAAAAAAGATTTCCCGTGCTTATCATGCATTATGAAAGCCACTGATGAAATACCCTTTTAAACTGTATTTGAAATTGGGTGTGGGGTTTGACAACGTAGATTGGATTTTTCTTCCTGATGCTATTTTTGTGCTCTGTAACAGCTGAAGGGTTTAACCAGCGGTTATCAATATCCAATCTATAGGGTCTAAGGGATGTATTATTTTTATGCTTACTCACAAATATTTTCCTACCAAATAAGGCTTCCTAGGACAACTCTTTGGAACATTTAAATTACAGGATTATAGTGGATTTAGTTGTCGTTGGCAAATTCCTTATCCCACACAGTTAAACTATAGAATTCAATTCCACAAGTTGTGATGGGGGAGAAATATGATTTGATGTGCATTTAAAAGGCAAGTCTACCAAATTTCTAACATGATGTAACAACCTAAACGCAGCCATCCTTTGAAAGTAACACAAATCCCAATTTTGCAATGCAGTTCTCCAATGAAACCAAGTTTGCCAAATTGCATACATCCCATAAAAGCGTGCATAAGAATTATATGCTAGTGAAAATAACATACAAATGTGCATATTTTAGATGAAACTGTTTGCAAAAACGTGCACATTAATCCAAATTACATACAGAAATGTGTTTATTAGGAGAAATTTGCACCAAAGTGCTGAAGAATTTTATTTATTCGTTTAGCCAGTTGCTTTAAAAATATGACCTGAATTTAAGATGATATTCAACTCCGAGTAGGCTTGCTAAGATGTATAAGATGAATCAGATAAGTGCTGGAGATGCAAAGAGGTCGAGGGAACGTGTGGTGGACTTGTAAAAGGGTAAAAGAGTATTGGGAAATAATCCATTATGAATTGGAATAAAAAGGTTAAAAGTACTTTTCCAAAAAAAAACCACAGTCCTTTTTGTTGGGGGTAATTCAGACTGAAATTCCCAGGTGTCAAAAAAAGAAAAGAAAAGGTTATTTATGTATGCTACTACTGCGGCCAATGTTTTGTTAGCCCCCAAATGGAAAATGAGTGAGGTCCCAACCCAAGAAGAATGGCAACTTAAGCTGACAGAATATGCACAGCTTGCAGACTTAACATATAGAATAAGAGGAACATACATTTAGAGAAGATTGGAAAATGTTTATTGAATATATGGGGGGAAATTGTGTACAGCTGAAAAAGTTGGCAGCATTAAGATAAATTCAACAGTGTAAACAAGTTTTGATGGATGCAATAATGGAATACTGAATGGTATAGTTTTTGTAAAATATGCAGGGATTTATGATATGCAAAATGAACCATGGAAAGAGAAGAAGGGAAGTTATCGATATCTTAAGGATTGTAAAATGAGTATTTGAAATTGTAAAACAGAAAATTTAATATACATAAGAAATATGTATATATGACCTGAATTTAGTATTGGTAAAATGAGGAACTGAGAGAACTGGCACGGTCAGATCCTTCTACCATACACAAGAGGTAGTGATGGCCATGGACTTGGGTGACTTTCAAAGAAGACTAGAGAAATTATTAGAGGATCTGGAGCGGCTCCATCAGCACAGGCTTGGCTTTGCCTGCCCCCAGGTGCGATAGCTGGAGGTCTCCACCTACCTCAGTCAGTTGTCCAATCCCATCTGGGGGAAGTGTTGCCAAGGAGACCAGGCCAGGTAGGGGAGGGACTACCTGCCCACACAATAGAGGGAGGTTCTTACCTGGGAATCCTCACTTGGCTCCAGAGCTTCTCCCACCCTACCCACCCTCAGTTAAGTCTTATTTTGCAGGTTAACTTTTCTTCACAGGTATGCGGGCGCTGCTATGTCAAGGTCGCTGTTGAAGGGCCAGAAAGGAATTCCCCTGCATTGGCAGGTTTTGCCTTTCCTGTAGCAAAACGTCACAACTTTGGCGGTATGAGGCCTTGGGTAGAATCCTTTAGTCTATCTTCCTCTTTGCAGCGGTGATACTAGGGTTCCCCATTAAAGGGGTTTCTGAGGGGAGGCTTTGACCATACGCCGAGAGGTCATCATTGCTCTCTCCCTGCGATGGCGGCATAACGGGGGCAGCTATCTCTGCTTGAACATATGTTCTCAAGAGCCGGCCCATCCCCCCCACACACTGGATAACCCTGATGTTCCCTAGGTCCCCCGCTGGGGACTGGGGAGGGATAACGCCCAATGCCTGAGCCAAGGTCTACCCACATCTGAAATGTAATAAAGTTGTGGCCAATTTAATCCCATAGCACGTTGTCTTGAGTCGTTATTCCACATGACGGGGTGGGGTGGGGCGCCGCCTGTCCACGCAAATCTATTTACTTCTTATGTACTCAGGTTTTAATAGCTTCACATAAGGGGGAGGGGGAGGACATGGAATCTAGAAAATACTTTCAAAGAAAATTTCTTGGGTCTTTTTATAGTCTCTTATTTTGAGAGAAAAGCCCTGTTATTGTCATTCAGAGGCTGTTCAGGAGGTCTGAAGACCTAATAGTTTTAGGGGTGTAAGATGGGAGTCTTATTCAGGAAGCAATAACAGAAGCAATGTAAAACCTGTTCCAGGACTCCAAACAGCCCTTAAAGCAATCATCATTTCAATGACTTATTGATTTCTGGGATAGTTAAAAGTGCAGGGCACATTCTCAGACTTGAGCAGCAAATCAACATAAAAGATGTCCCGTCTTTTGATTATGAACAAACACTAGATAGCCTAACAAGATAACTAATCTGCACTAAAGGCAATGGACTGAAACAAGTTTGAACATGGAAAAGGAGAGCTTTTTCTGGACATTTTTAGATTATTTCATAGGTTTTCCAAACACCACACAGTTGAAGTCCATGATGTGCCTTACGTACATAAAATGGGTTGTTGTCTGCATGTGTGTTCAAGCAGGATGGGCAGCAAATGCCCAGAGAACCCTGAGGGGAAAAAAATCTGTACCTGTTTGTGGACACTGAACTTCCCATTCAATTGCTTGCTTAGTGCTGGCTAAACGCTTAGGACAGCTTTCACTAACCAGATGTTTTAGTCTGTAACTTCCATCAGCTCCAGCCAGAGTAGCCATTTTCTGTAATGTACTGAATTTCGGGTATGTTGCCCTCAGGGATATAAAAAGTCACCTGGTGTCATTGTGATATCAGATGGCTGACAGGAGGGTGCCAAACCTGGCCAGATCCAGTTACCCACTCCTGTTTAATCAGACACTGCCAGTTCAAACCCCATGATGATTATAATAATAATAATAATAATAATAATAATAATAATAATTTATTTGTACCCCGCCCATCTGGTTGGGTTTCCCCAGCCACTCTGGGCGGCTCCCGCAAAGACAAAAAATACACTAAGATGTCACACATTAAAAACTTCCCTGAACAGGGCTGCCTTAAGATGTCTTCTGAATGTCAGGTAGTTGTTTATCTCTTTGACATCTGATGGGAGGGCGTTCCACAGGGCGGGCGCCACTCCCGAGAAGGCCCTCTGCCTGGTTCCCTGTAGTTTTGCTTCTCACAATGAGGGAACCGCCAGAAGGCCCTCGGCGCTGGACCTCAGTGTCCAGGCTGAATGATGGGGGTGGAGATGCTCCTTCAGATATACTGGGCCGAGGCTGTTTATCACTTTAAAGGTCAACACCAACACTTTGAATTGTGCCCGGAAACGTACTGGGAGCCAATGTAGGTCTTTCAAGACCGGTGTTATGTGGTCTCCGCGGCCGCCCCCCATGAGTGCATATGCGAAATTAAGGGATTTTATATGAATTTATATGTGGCCGATTTGCACATTAACAGCCATGAGCTGCCCTTGGTATTGGTCTTCCTAAACTTTTTGTCATTAAAATAACATTAAAATAAACAATTTTAATGTTTGGATCCCGTTTTTATCAGTAATAAATAAATAAGAGCCAATTTTTTATTGATAACAACAGGATCCAAACATGCATTCAAATTTAATTCCCCCCCCCCCCCCCGGAAGCAAATGAATAAATCATAGGTTTGCTTACTTAAATTTTAAGAAACCAGTGTGCAAAACCTTGATGTGCTCTTCAATCCACTTGTAGTCAGTCAAACTCAGAGGCAAACTTAGACCAGTCTAAGTAATGTTTGCTATCTAGGGAACTGTCTTCAGCTCCCAATAAAGATCCCCTGGGGACTCAGGGATCTTCTGTAGCCTGGGGGCCTTTGTGCTGCCTGTCTCCAAAGGCAATCTCTTTCATCTTCATTCATAACAGTATTCAGTAATTGATCACAGGAAAATTCATAGCAAACATGCTGATTGTTTTATATTCAAAGTCTGCCTGTCAGACTTCTCCAAGATATTCCCCCCTGCCCCCATATTCCCCAAGTCCAGGGGTGAGGAAGCTCAGGCCTGGAGGGGTCAAATACATCCCTCCAGCTCTATCTATTTGGACCCTGGGATTTCCTCAGGCCAAACCCCTCATCAGCTTCCTTGACTGTTTCCCTCACCTGCTTTAATGGGCTCTTGAATGCTGATAATCGTTCTTGTTTGCCTGGGTGAAGGATAGAGATGGTTGCAAAAAAGCAGTCTGTGTAAAAACTAGCCTACTGTACAAAGGGAAAAATAATTCCATTGTCCTGCCCGCTTTTTACCTCTGGACCTGCTTACCATGAGCATGTGGTCCCTGAAAGGTTGCCTGGAATGGAATCTGGCCCTTCATTTGTAAAAGGTTCGCCACTCCTGCCCTACTTAAAATCCTATTTCTAGTTTTGCTGTTCTATGATTCCCTAGTGCACAAAACCCAAGAGCGGGGCTGGGGGTAAATTCTTTTGAATGCCAGTGGGGTTAAATTTCTTAATTTGGCCAACCATTTCAGTGCCATCTCGTGTAAATAGGTCATTTGTTCTTTTTGACTGTTCTCCTTTTGGATCATTCTTGAACACAAGCAGTTAATCTCGAGGTAATATCCTGTACAGGACATTGATAGATTACTATTGCTTCTCAAAATGAGCATCTAAAACTGCGCTTGTGACTTGGACTCATGCTGTAAGTCAGCCAAGATCAGCAGATGTTTCTCATCTTGATATTTCTAGTGTAATGAATCGCTAGCCAGTCGTAACAAAAGTTTGAGCTCCCCAAACATCTTCAGTCTGTAATCCTCAGATAATCATGGGGATCAGATTTGAAGGGAGCTCGCCCAATGGGTGAAGGTTCTGACGCAGTTGAGGTTGGAATGAAAATGGCACTTGAAGCATCAAAGAACGTGGAGCTTGTCGAGAAATTGATAAGTGAGGAAAGGGATCGACTGAAAATCCAGCATTTGGATCAGTGCTGAGGATCAGCTAGTATGTGTTAGTTTGGAATAACGTCTATGACATTTCCCTTGTATTGCCATTTCAACCCTCCCAATGCCCCATAGGCATATTTGCTGCCACTAAGAGTTTGGAATATGCCATTGAAATTCAGATAGTTGTTGTTGTTGTGAGTGTTTGATTTGTGATTTAGTGATTTAGTGACCTTTCTCCCCTCCTGTTCCTAGAATCCCTCTGTAGCTTCATATCCATCCTTTGTAAACAAGCTGCCAAAAGAGCCTGGCTACATGTTACACTTGTTACGATATAGAAGCAATGCGGCCGCGAGCTGGTAGCTTGAAAGCAAAACATAATGGGAATGTTGGGACTGTTCCGTGGGAAACAGAGGGACAGTCAATTCACAGTGCAGAGGGCACCAGAATTAGCTCAGAGTGTAATATGAGCTGTACAGGAAGTACAGGAGGTTTTTGTCTCTCGACTGCTGAAGCTTGAAGAGAGCAGACATGATTTTTGTAACGCTGCAAAGACAGAAATAAAGGAATGTAAATACGTTTCTGTCTATCTCTCTCCCCTGCCCAGGGGGGGCAGGAAAGAGTGGCCAGTTTCTCATGATAAAGGCTTGAATCCTAACATATGGTAGCAGAGAGCCGATGGGTTTGATCCATGAAAGCAACAAGAGAGGTTGATGGATCGTATTTCATCCTCTGCAAGGAGACAAAGAAAGAATGTGGTAGCGGGCGGATGGAAGCTACAAGGAAGGCTGAGCACCGGAGAAGGTGTTTTTGCTGAGCAACGGATTCCCTCAAGGTATGGTGATTTTATGGCTGTGAGAGTGAACGCGAATTGAAGCATTCTTCGGTTCACTGAGTGTCTGCTTTTGGATGAAACCAGCACTGAAAGAGAGCCACATATTTCGCATACCTGAGTCTTGATAAGCCTGGAATGTCCAGTTGCTAGGCAACAAAACGTCAGTAAAGTGGAAAGTTACTGGCCAACACGGAAGTAAGGCTGAGCACTGTGAGAGGCTGGAAAAACACTGAGAAAACAGCGTTTGTTTTGTCTGTATATCTCACTGCTCTTGGAGGGACTTTCAAAACAGCCTGCGTTTAGCTGCCAAGTGTGAGGCAGTAAACAGCCAGTAGACTTTTGGAGTTTACAGGCTCGAGAGTGAGAGCTGAGGCTTGGATTCAAAATGGATACCAAGAAGGGGGGAGGCTTACCTTACCCACCTCCACTGACTAATGACAATTATTCCTCATGGTCTGTAAAGATGAAAGCCCTGCTTCAGAATCAGAGGATTTTTGGGGTGATTGATAACCTCATCCCTGCTGCACCAACGCCAGGTTGGAATTCACAGAATGTGAGAGCCAGGACGGCCATAATTCTGTGTATCTCAGATGGTCAGCTCGTGCATATTCAGGATTTGGAATACGCGCGTGAGATTTGGCAAACGCTGCGTAGAATACATCAAAGAGATGCTGGTTCTTCAGCGTTGCTGCATTTTGAAAAGCTAACCAATCTAAGGCTAGCGCCTGATGGAGATGTACAAGCGCATCTGACAGAGATGAAATTCTTACGCCAGCAGATGGCGGAACGCAATTTCCCTCTACAGGAAGAGATATTCTGCTTCATGATTATTAACAGCCTTAATCGGACTTATAAAACGGTTGCAAGTCAGCTTGGTTCTCTACCTGCCGCAGATCTCACGACGGAGAGAATTTGTGCCGTGATTCTCAATGAGAAAGACAGACTTGCTGCAATAGATTTCAAAGACAGGGGGAGAGAAGCTCGGAGTTCTGACACCCCCGCTGCTATTGCTAGTGAAGAACAGGCTGTTGCTTTGAACATTGTCCGTTGTTTCAATTGTGGACAGACTGGGCATCTTCAGTGGAATTGTAAGAAGCCACGTCAACAGAAAGGAGCTAAGGGAAGCTCTGCAAAGCCTGAGGCATCAGGCAAAAGTCGTACCAAGTCCCAGGTGAAACCTGCAAAGGCATTGCTGTCAACAAAAGCCACATTTTCAATGGAGAACGCTTTTATTTTGGACACTGGAGCGACGCAACACATGACGTCTCGGCGAGATCTGTTTTCAACGTTTAAGAAGCAAAGCTTCACTGTGAAACAATCCAACAGTCAGGAGCTGGAAGCGACCGGGTTTGGAACTGTGTATCTTGAGAGTCTGAACTTGACTATAAACAAGGTGTATTTGGTTCCTGATTTAAAGTTCAATCTGCTGAGTGTTTCGCAGATCACAAAGAAAGGACTGACTTTGTCCTATGATAGAGAAAGCTGCAAAATCTTCAAAGATGGAGAGCTGTATCTTTCTGCCAGAGAGAAAGATGGACTGTATTTGTTGACTTTTGATCAAAGTGATTGCATAAGTTGTAATGCATCTGAGTCTAACATGATTTCTCTCGCAGGTGTGTCGAAAAATGTCCAGAAGACGACGCAAGTAACCAAAGCTTTTCAGCGAATGTATGCTGATGTGATTGGTCCTCTAGCACCGTCTAGAGGCAATGCAAGATATTATCTTGTGTGTGTGGATTATTTCTCTCATTATGTGTGGGTATATATATTGCAGAAACCACAAGAAGCCTTAGAAAGGTTTAAAGAGTTTTGTGACAAGGTTAAGAATGTTCATGATGCTAACATTGATTGTCTTTTCACAGATGAAAAGCCAGTTTTTCTTTTGCTTTTCAGGATTTCCTGGATAAGAATGGGATAAGGCACAAGACTGCTGTTTCTGCAGAAGCATGGAACAGAAGTATCTGTGTGCAAGTGAACAAAGAATTGCAAAATGGCATGAAGGTGCAATTGCTGAGTTCACATTTGCCACATGAGTATTGGGCGGAATCGTTAATGTGTTTTTGTTACAGTTGGGTGAGAAAAGTTTCAAAAGGTTTAGGATGTTCTCCTTTTGAAAAGCTATTCCACAGAAAACCTTCTGTTGCCCATTTTAAGGTTTTTGGGTCTCATGTGAAGACTGAAGCTCCAGGTGGAGTAAAGAATGCTAGAGGCATTTTTGTGGGTTATGAAAAGGGTCTCTACAGAGTAATTTTGTCTGAATCTGGTCAGGTGATTCTCACAAAATTTCTAGAGAGTGCTCCTGAACAGGAGAGAGTAATTGTTCACACATTTCCCACTGAGGACGATTCAGATGATGATGATGATTTTACTGATTACAGTGGTACTGAGAGTGACAGTACTAGCTCAAAGCGCTCAGTTGACACAGTCATTGAGAGGAAATCTCACACAATTGAAAGACCTTCACAGGTGAAGGATGAACCACTGTTTACTATCGGAACTGGTTCTCCAAAGAGTCCTGAGACTGAACCAGTGAGCAGAGAGGATCAGCACCTCATACGCAGGTCTGAGAGAGTTACAAAGGGTGTACCACCCAAGAGGTATTCAAAAGAGTTTGCTAACTCAGCTGTAGCATGTGTTACTATTATTGACAACTCAAGACAAGTTGAAGCTGTGTCTAAGTCAGAGACAAAGACACAACAGAGAGTTGCTAAGCGTAACACTACATTCCCTAGCCAAGGTAATGCAGATGCACTCATTCCTTGGAAGACAGACAACCAGAGAGGTACACTGGGGAAACCAGTGGCGGGTAGTTCCAAGGGTGGAACTGAAACAACAGGGGAGTGTTATATGTATAACAACTGTTTGTTTTCTTCTCTGGATCATGCTTTGCTCACAGCGCACATTGATTCATATGGGGGAGTATGTTACGATATAGAAGCAATGCGGCCGCGAGCTGGTAGCTTGAAAGCAAAACATAATGGGAATGTTGGGACTGTTCCGTGGGAAACAGAGGGACAGTCAATTCACAGTGCAGAGGGCACCGGAATTAGCTCAGAGTGTAATATGAGCTGTACAGGAAGTACAGGAGGTTTTTGTCTCTCGACTGCTGAAGCTTGAAGAGAGCAGACATGATTTTTGTAACGCTGCAAAGACAGAAATAAAGGAATGTAAATACGTTTCTGTCTATCTCTCTCCCCTGCCCAGGGGGGGCAGGAAAGAGTGGCCAGTTTCTCCTGATAAAGGCTTGAATCCTAACAACACTCACCATCCAAAAGGAAAGGGAGTCTTATGGCACCTTAAAGGTCAACAAATGTATTATGACATCAGTTTTCCTAGACCAGACTTTTCATTGTTTTGGCTGCAGCAGACTAACATGGCTACCTTCCTGGAAATTGTCACAATTACAAAAGCGCCCTCACTTCTGTCAGTCAACACTGGCAGAAAGTTTGGTGGTATTCATCTTGGTGTCATGCTGCGAAGGAAGGAACAGCTGCTGGCCTATGGGCTTTTATCTGCTGCTAACATGCATTGTTAATTTCCCCTGTTTCTCAATAGCTGGGGGAAATTAGCAGAGCGAGATAAGAGATAGGCCAGCAGCTTTTCCTTCTCTCTCAGTGTGACATCAAGGCAAACACCTCCAAGCTTTCCTCAAGAGCTGACTGTTCAGGGGGCACCTTCAGAATTCCAAACAGTCAAAGCCTGGAGATGCCAAATGTGATAGATGTCATGTGTAGTTAGGCTCCTCCATTGTTATCAGGGGTTCCACATCATTAGAATTGAGAAGGGGTGAGGGAGAGGGCTGGGATACGCACAAGGGTGAAAAATGAGGCCACGGGACCCCAAGCTGCTGAAAACCAGTGCTTAAATAGTGGAACAGCTGGCAAGGTTCCTTCAACTACACCTTTCCATTAGAATTTAAATTGTTTTGCTCCAGTTCATGAAGCCATCCATTTCCGCCTGCAGAATGTTCTGATCGTTTAGGGAAAGAAAGCAGACTCTAGAAAGGGGATTTGATCAGTTTCCAATTCATTATATGCCAATCTCGATTGATTGGAAGAGTTGTGAATTTCCATTAAAATTGAGACACAAATTAGAAAGTGGCTCAGTATCACTGCAACTTCTGGATCTTGTGTGGTGTGGCCAAGTGGGCACATAATGTAGTGGGAGGTGGGATTTATCTTCTCTTATCGCTGTCCAAATGTGTAAATACAATGACCAATGACTGGTAGGGTTGTCAGGTAGCCACCTAGACTTCCCTATCTTCCCTTGGATGTTAATAGCACAGCAAGAAAATTTCTATAAGCATCACTGGCAGCCTTCTGGTTCATTCCTTTTCTGGTCCATCTCCATTGCTCTTCTCTTGCACCTAAAACAGGCTGGGAAGGAAGGTGAGTAGATTGATTGGGGGAAGCATTAGGAGATATGTGTGCAGCCGATCTCAATCTTCTCCTCCATTGTTAAGGTCAGAGGTAAACCTTCACTTCCCAGGTCCCTTGGACGAAAGTGTTTGGACACAGTCCTTTAATCAATGGGAGGAACCTATCATCCTGATGTTTGCCTGTCCATCCAGCTGTGGCACATTTCATAAAGGATCAGGAAATTTTCCACTGTCTAGCGGGTATTTCACTTTTACTGGGGGGAAAATAGTATTTTTTTAATATATATATATATATATATTGCCCTGGATACACACAGACAGATTGCATTCGGCTTGTTTGGCTCTGACCTTTGTACACTGCAGCTGTTCTACCCGGGTTAGTTGAACTGTAAACAAGGGAGAGCATGGATGGTTCTCCAAATTACAGAATAATGAAAAGGTCAGAATCTCTTTTACAGACTGCCTTGCATTTCTCCAGCCAGAAGGTATTAAAAAGCCACAATGCTATGCCTCGTTTGGGTGTCTTAAGGGTTCTAATGAGAGCAGAAAATGGCTCTGCATGAATCTATGCTTCTGACAGAGACTGTAATGAGAAGAGCAAATGGTGATAAATGTAACCATTCATGGACCTTCCATAGCGGTTTTGCCGTGTGGCATTTTTTTTGCTTGTCATGCAAGGAGGAAAGCACCTCTATGAAAAAGGGTTGCCTGCAAATACACCATTCTTTTAGTTATCGCTGATTAACTAGTTCATACCAAATGATGTTTTCAGTTCACAGCAACATGCTTTTTAAGATGGACTCTGCGAGGAATTGTTAGAGAGGCCAGTAATTAGTTTTATGAGTCAATGTTGCAGGAATCCTGACTTCTGTGCTTAAGATCACTAATGGGATTTCATGCACACATAGATGTACAGTGGTACCTCGGGTTACGTACTTAATTCGTTCCGGAGGTCCATTCTTAACCTGAAACTATTCTTAACCTGAAGCACCACTTTAGCTAATGGGGCCTCCTGCTGCTGCTGCGCCGCCGAAGCATGATTTCTGTTCTCATCCTGAAGCAAAGTTCTTAACCCAAGGTACTATTTCTGGGTTAGCGGAGTCTGTAACCTGAAACGTATGTAACCTGAAGCGTATGTAACTCGAGGTACCACTGTATTGAGAAGGACGGGGAAATCACGTCACTTTTGCCACCTCTTTTCATGCTCAGGATGGTTGAGAAATGGCTTCTTGGGTTAAAATATCTTGATTATAAGTCCCTTGTATGCTCAAATATGAATTGCATCTGCATGAGACCAGAGGTTCTGTACACTCTCACATTATTTAAGATTAGGCACTTGGGTGCAGCTCCTAGAGATCTGCATAGGAGAACATCCTGGTAGGTTGTGACTGGTGGGGTCTGGTAAGAATGGTCTCCTTCCCATTCCAGTAGTCTTAATAGCATCCCAGATCTGCCAACAGAGGGGGCCACCTATGTTTAGAGCTTCCAGAAGCACCACTGAAGATAGGTTCAGTTACCAGCCATGAGGATCTGTTTTTGTCTCTTGGAAACAAGGAAGATCGAGAATGGTAAATTCAAATCAGCCGATCATGTTTATTAAGTTCAAAACAGCTCACGAAACATTGTGGTCTAAGATATAAAAAAAAATTATTGTACCTGAAGCATTTTTATTAGGGACTGTAGGGAAAGATCTGCCAAAAAAGCTGAAAAACATCTTCATGTATGAGACAACGGCCGCAAGAGTTTTAATAGCACAAGGATGGAAGACTGAAGAAACCCCAATCAAAGAATCATGGCAAGAAAAATTGATGGACTATGCAGAACCGGCAAAACAGACATACAAGCTATGGGACAAGGATAACTGTGACTTTAAAGATGAATGGGAACCCTTTACAAAGTATTTGAAGACACAACAAAGCGAACTGGACTCCTTGGTTGGTTTTGAATAAACATTCACAAACTTTTTATTGATAATAATCAGCTAAATAGTTTCAGGATTTATACAACTGTGTAACATGCAGAAAACAGCATTTTTAGAGAAATCAAAGACTGGAACTGAGGGAAGTCGGGGGGAGGGTGGATGGGTTCTGTGGGGGGAGGGAGGGGAGGGAGGGAAAATGGGGGGGGAATAAGGATGATATGTTTCTGGACAATATGTTTTGTTTTAATTTTGAATAAAAGTTATTTAAAAATAAATAAATATAAAATAATAATTATTGTAGCTTTTTCAAATATAGAAAATGTACTATTGCATTGCTCTTCCTCCATCTGTACCAACACAATTGTTTTAAAATGGCGGTGGCAATCCATTCTACTCGAAGCTCTTTTGCATCGAGACAGAAGGCCCTTATTTTGTTTTCCTCATGGGAAGTTTGTTTTTCAGTGAAATATTCTGAAATGAGGTTTTAATATCAAAGCATTGGGAAAACAGTTGAAGAAGATACTCCAATGATGAGATGAACTGCAGAGTCTACCACTCCTTCCTGCCTTCCTTCCTTCCTTCCTTCCCTTCATGTGAAATAGAGCAATTTCAGGTGTGCACAAGGATGTGAACAGTGCCATAGAGTTTTTCTTTGAATACATTTTTATAAAATCCATTATATACTGGAAGAAAGATTCTAGTGCAAATCCTGACAACAGGTTGACAACAACCCCACTTGTTAATTTTTTTAAAAATAACAATTTTTATTAAATTTTCAATTTTACAACTTCAAATAACATTTTATAAACTTTAAAATATCCAGTGACTTTCCTTCTTCTCTTTCCATGGTTCATTTTACATATCATAAAGGTAAAGGGACCCCTGACCGTTAGGTCCAGTCGCGGACGACTCTGGGGTTGCGGCGCTCATCTCGCTTTACTGGCCGAGGAAGCCGGCGTTTGTCCGCAGACAGCTTCCGGGTCATGTGGCCAGCATGACAAAGCTGCTTCTGACTAACCAGAGCAGTGCACAGGAAATGCCATTAACCTTCCCGCCGGAGTGGTACCTATTTATCTACTTGCACTTGACGTGCTGTCAAACTGCTAGGTTGGCAGGAGCAGGGACCGAGCAACAGGAGCTCACCCTGTCGTGGGGATTTGAACTGCCAACCTTCTGATCGGCAAGTCCTATACTCTGTGGTTTAGATCACAGCACCACCTGCGTCTCACTTACATATCATACATCTCTGCATATTTTACTATAACCATTCAAATCAGTTTTCCACTTTTACATCCACCAAAAATTATTTGTTGTTATTGTCTTTGTCCAGACAACAAATTATTTACTCTGTTGAATTTATCTTAATGCTCCTGGCATTTTCAGCTGTATACAGTTACTTTCCATATGTTCAATAAAAGTTTTCCAGTCTTCTTTAAATGTATGTTTTTCTTGCTCTCTTATTCTATATGTTAAATGTGCAAGTTGTCCATATTCTGTCAACTTAAGTTTCCAATCCTCTTTAGTTGGGACCTCGCTCACTTTCCATTTTGGGGCTAACAAAACATGGGTCACAGCTGTTGCATACATAAATAACTTTTTCTGACAACTGGGAATTTCAGTCTGGGTTATCCCCAGCAAAAAGGACACTCTCTCTCTCTCTCTCTCTCTCTCTCTCTCTCTCTCTCTCTCTCTGTGTGTGTTTTGGGGGGGGGTAGTTTTGAACATTTTTTCCAATTCATTATAAATCGTTTCCCAGCACACTTTTACCTCTCTACATGTCCACCCCATGTGGAAGAACGTTCCCTCCACTTCCTTACACTTCCAACACATATCTGATTCTGTTTCATAAATCTTAGCCACCTACTCAGAGTTAAATACCATCTATGAATCATTTTCAAACCACTTGTTACATATTTTACTCTGCTAGATGTTCCTTAACCAATAGCCAGTCTTTGAGCCTTCTGCCTCATTTTTGGAGAGAACTAGCTTTTCAATCCTACATTTGCCTGCTCAACATAAAACCCATGGGGCTTACTCCAAGGTGGATAGGTAAAGGTAAAGGGACCCCTGACCATTAGGTCCAGTTGTGGCCGACTCTGGGGTTGCGGCGCTCATCTCGCTTTATTGGCCGAGGGAGTCGGCGTACAGCTTCTGGGTCATGTGGCCAGCATGAGTAAGCCGCTTCTGGCGAACCAGAGCAGTGCACAGAAACGCCGTTTACCTTCCCACCAGAGCGGTACCTATTTATCTACTTACACTTTGAGGTGCTTTCGAACTGCTAGGTTGGCAGGAGCAGGGACCAAGCAACGGGAGCTCACCCTGTCATGGGGATTTGAACCGCCGACCTTCTGATCGGCAAGTCCTATGCTCTGTGGTTTAACCCACAGCGCCACAGAAGTCTAAAACTGTCAACACAATGCACTGAAAGTGAAACAAGACCAACCAACTCTTTTTGCTCTGGTTGTCTTGAACTTCCTACCCAACTACACCAGGGGAACACCACCAAATTCCTTATTGCCTACAACAGATAGTCTCCATCTTAGAACACAAAATCTTCCTCATAAATATCACTTATTTATTATTTACCAAGGCAGGATGCTTTGCCATGGGGAAGTAATTTCCTCCACCATCCCAATGGCCTCCAAAACATGTGCTTTGTCTCATTTTATAGTTCAGTCAATAATATATGACCATATACTGTTCTACTGCTGCAGTTAAGGTGGGGCAAAGCTGAAAAGCATATGTTTAAGATGAGTCTTTGACTATTCAATTGAGCACTGTCGAGATGAGGTCACAGTGTCCTCACAATGAGGCTATAGTGACCTCACAATAAGCCTAGCCTCAATGACACATATAGTGAAAGTGTTTATATGAACTATAACTCATACAGAGTTTTACAGATCTCAATATCTACAGCTAAGATACTGGCGGATCTCAACACTGACAATTAAGAGAAGAACAATTCTGTTTACCTTGGCTAAGTGAGTTATATGATGGCGGCAATGGGATGGTTGCTGTTTAATAGCAATTGGACTCCATTAGATCTTATTTCCTTCGGGGAAATTGCCTGCATATAATTTGTTTATTAAAAAACATTTCAAGGCTCCCTTTATGAGTAAAACTTACTCAAGACTGCTTATGTAAAAATAACAGATAAAATACAGCCCCAATGGTAAGAGAATACGATACAAAACCTCTCCTAAAACTCGCATTAAGAAAACCAACAGTAAGAGAATATCACTCTTGGATAAAAAAAAAAAAATTCCCCATGGCTACCAATCCAAAAGACCTCAATAGCAGGATAGAGTCACTCATGGATATGTCAGTGAAAATAAGTAGGTCTTCAGTACTGTTCTGAAGAGTTGTAGTAGCACTACACTTTAGTTACATGATTCAAATGAAGACAATCCTTTAAACTCCTATTGAATTTAATTGGTTTTAGACACTGAGCTGTTCCCTCTCAGTGTGGATATGTCTTGGTATTACTGACTGTTACTATGACGCTCGTCAGACTAATTTAAGTCCATGGACAATAGCCATTGATTTCACTGGATCTATTCTCCCCATCCCCCAACTTTTATAGGTTTTATTTATTTTTTCCAAGAAAAATAAGACAAAAACAAAAACAAAACTCCAGGCTCCTAGGGAAGTCCATTTTTTTTAATTTTTTTTTAGTATCAACTACAAACAGACCATGGATCTTTATTAAATTTTTCCATTTTAACAATTCAATCAAATCCCATTAAATATTCCAAATTATAAAAATACATATCGTATAGTCCAAATATTCCGCCAAATTATAATTTTTTATTGGGGCTTCCCATGCTTCAAGTTCGGTGTGGCTCTGATCATCTTATATCTCTACTGCCTTGAGTTTCCAATAGTTCCTTTAATTCTTCCTGTTGTTACCTTTCCTTCGTTCATGGCCTCTGAGTTGTTTCCACAGGCGAGTTGAAGTAAGCAATGATATGCTTCTGTGTGAAATTTGTCTGCTTGACTCTCCGCCTATTGTTTGCTATATATCCTCACACACTGTTGTTTATGCCGAATTAATCCAAAAGTCCTTTGCAGCTGGCAGATGCCATCTTCTCTCAGTTCTGAAAAAATCAAATCAAATCAAATCTAGGCATTTGCTCATTAATTTTCCCAGACCGGCTGCATCGAACATTAGCCTTTCCAGAGGAGATTTGCCAAATCAGACTTGAAGTGCATATATAATAACAAATTAAGAGCTCACCTCCCCCTATGACTATTTATCTCTGCAGCTCGGCCTTATTCTATAATGGCGGATCCCAATTAAAGAATGCGTCACATCACCCTTCTCAGAATCCGTCCAAAGATTTTTGAAGTCTCTCCAGCGGCTAGCGAGATCCTGCTTCTTTCTAATATCAATATTTTGAGAGTCTTTTATCGTCTTCCAAGCGTTTCAAGAAACAGAAGCTTTAGTTATACAGTTTTGTTATTTTCACACAGTTTATATTTTCCCATCTCGCTTGCTATAAGTAATGTAAACGGTTCTTCGGGGGGGGGGGGGTTCCAAACAGACCATGGATCAATCAGTACCCCCTCCCTGCCTTCCTTGCAACAATCTGAACAAATGCCTTTTGGGGTGGGGGTGAGAAGGCAAAAGATGCTTTGGCAGATGGTACCAGCACAGGAATGTGTGTGTAGAACTCATCCATCTAAGAAAGTGGGGTGGAAGGTCGACATGTGTCTAAAAAATGGGAGATTGGGACACTGTGCATCTAAGAAATCCAACATTTGAACCTAAAGGCAAATCACTGGATCTATTCTGAGCAGCGCTTGGTTGGCTATCACCCTAATTCTGTTGAAATTTGTAATAGGAATAAATTCCTGTGCTGCGACTTGTGGATATCCTCATTTGTACATCTTGCAAGTATTAATCAGACTAGCTAGAATAGGGATGGGGAACCCAACAACCCCCCTCCCCCCCAGTTTGTTGGATGCCATGTTTCATTGGCCTAGCCAACATGGTCAGGAGTGAGAAATTATGGGAGCTCTAGTCCAAAGACCACCTGTTCCCCCACCTCAGTCTAGAAGACCCTGATAAAAGTATGTGCATATGCCTCTTTAATATTAGTCTTTGCATTTTTGTTTTTGCTCGTAGGCCATGTAGAAGGTTGCTGGAGCTCCAGCCCATGAGGTGGGCCCTTCCTCTCTAATCTTAGATGTGTTGGGGTTGGTTGTACTCACTTTATAGCTGCAGGGGGAGAACTTGGCACATGCCCAGGAACAAGACAGACCTCTGGTACTGAAAAGGTGTTGTAGCACTGGGTCTGGGGATAAATTAAGCCATGAATGGTGTTTTTATAAACAAAAAACAAAAAAAAACCCCAAAGAAAATGCTGAACTCAACTTGTAATTTTGAAAGAGAGCAAATTCTGCATTACCAGATGATATAACAGGAAACATATTTACTAGGCAGGTCTTTCCAGACCTGTGAGGACACCAGATGAAAAACTTGATTGGTTTGAGCAAGGGCATAGGCACATATTTAGGATTACAATTTTTCATTTTTTCATTTTTATTTCGATGTATCAGGCTTCCTTTCATCAAGCAACTATAGCAAGCAGTGCCACTAATGGGATTCCAGGAAACTGAATGCAAGTTAATGTAAAATTACTCAGTTTGCTTGTTTACAACTGGATTTATTGTCATGCCCACGGCTAATTTTTGTTACATTAAATGAGAAAGATACCATGGCATTGATGGAAATTCTAACGATAGTCACTACCTCGGCTGGGAAGCCTCAAGTTGTTAGTAAGCCCATCAGGATTTATAAACTGAAATACAATGTTTTCTTTTAAAAACGCATGCACACAATAGGCTATATGCCTCACTTTTACAAGTAGTGACTTTAATTAATGCATTTAAATAATGCATTTGGAATAATGTATTGGAACTATCTGTATACTGAACAGCTGCCATGATGCATTCCCTGAAGAAGTGGGAAATTAAGTATTGTGGGCACATGTGTATGTAGCTGAAATGTCACACACACACACACACACACATACATTGGCTTGATATATTGAAAAATGACTAAGAATTTGCTGTTTTTTTCATGACACCTGAATAGCCACCTCAGTCTGCCCGATAGTAGGGCCAGGACTGTCACCTTACAGGCCCACTGCTGCAAATATATGCACACACACACACACACACCCCCCACTGGTGGCACTGTGGTCTAAACCACTGAGCCTCCTGTGCTTGCCGATCGGAAGGTCGGCAGTTCGAATCTGTGCAACGGGGTGAGCTCCCGTTGCTCTGTCCCAGATCCTGACAACCTAGCAGTTCAAAAGCACACCAGCGCAAGCAGATAAATAGGTACTGCTGCGGCGGGAAGGTAAACGGCGTTTCCATGAGCTCTGGTTTCCGTCACAGTGTTCCATTGCGCCAGAAGCGGTTTAGTCATGCTGGCCACATGACCTGGAAAGCTGTCTGTGGACAAA
Source organism: Podarcis pityusensis (assembly GCF_964106645.2). NCBI lineage: Eukaryota > Metazoa > Chordata > Lepidosauria > Squamata > Lacertidae > Podarcis > Podarcis pityusensis. The sequence continues at coordinate 78,430,984 of NC_138031.1, forward strand.
CGCCGGCTCCCTCGGCCTGAAGCGAGATGAGCGCTGAAACCCCATAGTCACTTTTGACTGGACTTAACCGTCCAGGGGTCTTTAAACAATTTTTACACACACACACACACACACACACACACACAATTTCATAATTTACTCCTTCCCTTTGTTCTGGTTTTTTCCCCCTCAAGTGGGTTTTTCCTGTCTTTTATTCCAGCGATGAGCTCTTTAGGACCTGGGATCATGCCTCTTTTAAATTAAATGTCTCTGGCCTCCCCTGAGCTGTTCGGAAAAGGCTTTCAAGAAGACTGCACCCACGGTAAGTGGCATGCAAAGTGGATCTGTCTCTTGGTGCCTTTTTAAGATACAAAAAAACAAGACGCCATTAGACATCAAACTTCCCACTTAACAGAGAAGTCTCCTGACAACTCTGTTTCAGATACCTGATGAATTAAAAGCTATGTCTTTAAAAGCTGCACAAATTCTTGGTATCCTTGAGCGGTTCAGCAAGGTTGGTGCACCAGAGACTGAAATAGATGATTACAGCCTTGAGGCCTTGCCACAAATTGAATAGAAAGTATTGCATTTTATTGTAATCTCTCTCTAGTCTTTCTTGGATTTGAAGCCCGTTGACCTTTCTTCTGCACATCTTTTTTATTTTATTTTTAAGAATACTGAAATAATATAATTCACAATTGCTGAGCTGATAGAGCCTGGGCTGGCTTTGATGGGCATCAGGGTGAAGCTGCCTCCCTCGGGAGGGGGGCACTGTGAATTAGGCATATATGAAGGTAGGAGAGAGAGGTTTGGAAGAGTCTTACTCTTTTGTTGCAGAGTTAGCACAATGACAATCCCTCTGAGCACATTTGCTTTGCAAATCACTGAAGATTTTACTCACAGTTTCAGAAGTTACCGCAAATAAGTCTTCATCCGTAGGCAGAAAAATAAAGAGGGAAAGTGTTCCAAAAGAAAGAACTTGGTTTCCTTACAAAAGAATCATGCAATCTTAAAATGCAGGCAGCAAAAATATATTTTAAGAGAGATTTTTCATTCATGCAATTTTCCTTGCAGCTGGCAACTCCAGCTACTTTGAGGAAGGGCCGAGAGAGGGAGGGAAGGAGGAAGTAAAGGCTAGTCTAAGCCACCCATGGCAACTTGAGCTCAGGGCTCAGGTTAACCCTTCCATGCACACAAGTGTGAGTCAGTAACTGTATGCTGCAACAGGAATTTGTATCTGAATGCTACAGCAAACATGTTGGACCTAGCAGGATGTGTGTAGCTTTTGGCATCAGCTTCAGGTGGAAAAATGGTTGGGGCGGGCACTGGAAGGAGAATGAGAAATGCTGGATTTTTCTTTTAATGGCTAGCCCTATTGATGTGGTCAGAGAATGGTGGCCAGATAATAGTTGTATGGGGTGAACCAGTTCTAGGTGAGACCAGCAGGAAAAGGAAGCTATGGAGTATTTGACTAGTTTCCGTTTTGTATATAGCTTTGGAGCAGCACACTACTAAGTAAAGTTTATTACTTTTAATTCAGTCTCTGTGGACCATTTGTAATCTTGCAAATACTACATGGTGTGAAAAGACAAAATGAAAACAAGGCAGTGAAAAATGGGCCAGCTGAAGCCTCTAATAAAGCTGCTATTTGAAGAAAATGCTGCAGAGAACTGGAGAATCTGGAAGCAAGGGTTTGAATTTTGCAGCATTGTAAGTAGAGCAGATAGGGATGCAGGTGGCACTGTGGGTTAAACCACAGAGCCTAGGACTTGCTGGTCAGAAGGTCAGCAGTTCGAATCCCCACAACTGGGTGAGCTCCCATTGCTCGGTCCCTGCTCCTGCCAACCTAGCAGTTCAAAAGCATGTCAAAGTGCAAATAGATAAATAGGTACCGCTATGGCGGGAAGGTAAACAGCGTTTCTGTGCGCTGTTCTGGTTCACCAGAAGTGGCTTAGTCATGCTGGCCACATGACCCAGAAGCTGTACCCCGGCTCCCTTGGCCAGTAAATAATAATAATAATTTTTATTTATACCCCACCCTCTCCAGCCAAGGCCGGGCTCAGGGCGGCTAACAAGCAATAATAAAAACAAGTTGAATGAATACAACTTAAAAACAAGATTAAAATACAACATTAAAATATTGAAACATTAAATTATTTAAATGCAGCCTCATCACAGGAGGAGAAAGGAAAAAGAAAGAGGGGGAGGGAAAAGTGAGTAAAAGCGAGATGAGCGCCGCAACCCCAGAGTTGGTCACGACTGGACCTAATGGTCAGGGTTCCCTTTACCTTAAGTAGAGCAGATAGGAAAAGAGAGAGACTCTAGTCATTTCTGCATGTGGCAGATGAAGAAGCAAGAGATGTATGTAATGATTTCCAGTTTGGTGATGAAGAAAATAAGTAAAAAAATCCAGTTTTTATTAATACACTTGAAGTATGTTAGAAGAGTTACTTATGAAAGGTACAAATGCTTCATCGGTATTCAGATCAGATCAGCCAAGCAGTCAGTTCCCAAGACCAATGTATGAATTCATTAAACCAGGGACTGTACTCACCTCTCACTGAACTGGCAAACCTGTGTCAGGGCAGTATCACTACAGAATGCAAATACTACTCTCCAAGAAAAAGATTTCCTTGCACCTAGAAAGCTAGCATGTTGGAGACAGAATTGGGCTCAGTTCAAAAACTGCTGTTGTTATCTTGTTCCCAAGCTGCCTCGGTTGACTCAAGGACTGCCTGCTCTTATTGAGGGATGCTGTGTCAGAAAAAAGAGTCATTCTGGCTAAGCAAAGAGGAAAAATTAGTGAAGTGTAAAAAGCTAAACAGCATCTTAAAAAGCAGAGACATCACCTTGCCAACAAAGGTCCGCATAGTTAAAGCTATGGTTTTCCCAGTAGTGATGTATGGATGTATGGTATGGACCATAAAGAAGGCTAATAGCCGAAGAATTGATGCTTTTGAATTATGGTGCTGGAGGAGACTCTTGAGAGTCCCATGGACTGCAAGAAGATCAAACCTATCCATTCTTAAGGAAATCAGCCCTGAGTGTTCACTGGAAGGACAGATCCTGAAGCTGAGACTCCAATACTTTGGCCACGTCATGAGAAGAGAAGACTCCCTGGAAAAGACCCTGATGTTGGGAAAGAATGAGGGCACAAGGAGAAGGGGACGACAGAGGACGAGATGTTTGGACAGTGTTCTCGAAGCTACCAACATGAGTCTGACCAAACTGCGGGAGGCAGTGGAAGACAGGAGTGCCTGGCGTGCTCTGGTCCATGGGGTCACGAAGAGTCGGACATGACTAAACGACTAAACAACAACAACAAAAAGCTAAGTACCCCAGGCTAATCCATCTCTGAGCACCTTGTCTGAGACAGCAATAGGGAACTCTTTTCACCACAGAGTAACAGATGGAGTTTGTGGTTAGGGAGGTGGCAAAAGTCAAAGCTTCAAAGGTGAGGGTCAGCAGGAAAAAAATAGTCCTGCTAACCACAAATAGAAGACGGCAGGATATCAGAAAGGGCTTAGAGGCAACAGGAAGGGGTGGTGGAAACCCCCTCCCACAAATGCCTAGTTTCGGTTGCTTATCAAAGGTCATGATTAGCGTTGGCAACTGCGCAAAGGTGCTATAAGCTGGGAGGAAACAAGGCATCAATGTGAAATTATAAAGGCTTATGTGCAACCTATAGGGAAGCAGGTGGCGCTGTGGGTTAAACCACAGAGCCTAGGACTTGCCGATCAGAAGGTCGGCGGTTCGAATCCCTGCAACGAAGTCAGCTCCCGTTGCTCAGTCCCTTCTCCTGCCAACCTAGCAGTTCAAAAGCACATCAGAGTGCAAGTAGATAAATAGGTACCGCTCCAGCGGGAAGGTAAACGGCGTTTCCATGTGCTGCTCTGGTTCGCCATAAGTGGCTTAGTCATGCTGGCCACATGACCCGGAAGCTGTACCCCGGCTCCCTCGGCCAATAAAGCGAGATGAGCACCGCAACCCCAGAGTCGGTCACAACTGGACCTAATGGTCAGGGGTCCCTTTACCTTTATGTGTGACCTGTACAGGCAATCCTCATTTTGTGTGGGGGTTCCATTCATATTGGCAAAGCGCATGTATGCCCATTCTGCCCTGCCTCTGCCCTGCCCCTATTCATGATGCCTTGCTAATGTTTTGGGGCCATTGCTGAGTTTGGCTTCGTGCCTAAATCGGTTGTTGCCTGCAATGGGGTCTCTTTTCTGCACTACAAGGTGGACGAGGCACCATTCTTGTACAAGAAAAAAATCCTTTTTTGATTTGCTACCTGTCGCCTGGTCATTGGTTTTTTGCTAGACATCGAAGCTCAAACTGGCAAACTTCCACAACACTTCTAAGGTTAGAACTGGGCCTTTTCCATAGGCCTCTCCCCAGTTCCGTGCACCTTGCCGTCCCCCTCTCTTAATTTTTTTTTTTTAATTAAGTTTTACATAACAATTCTAAATTCAGACAGATTGGAATTTTTACAGTGGTACCTCGGGTTAAGTACTTAATTCGTTCCGGAGGCCCGTTCTTAACCTGAAACTGTTCTTAACCTGAAGCACCACTTTAGCTAATGGGGCCTCCCGCTGCTGCTGCGCCGCTGGAGCACGATTTCTGTTCTCATCCTGAAGCAAAGTTCTTAACCTGAAGCACTAATTCTGGGTTAGTGGAGTCTGTAACCTGAAGCGTCTGTAACCTGAAGCGTATGTAACCCGAGGTACCACTGTATTATTATTATGATTTTCTTTATTTACAACATAGTCCATAAGAAATCATACATGCAAACAAATCCACCACCAATTTTATTTTATTTTAAAATTCAGACAGATTATTCACCTCTTCATTTAGGATTCTCTGAATCCCTTGATTTCCCTCCACGCTTTCATGGTTACCATTATCAATCTTTTTCCCTATCTGCTTATCTTATTTTCTCTAATTTGTTAAAAGAATAATATTTCATTTTTCCATAGTTTTTCGTACATTACAAACATTACTCAAAGTTTTTAGTTCATTACAGCGTTCTCTTAAGTACGTGGTAATTTTTTCCCATTCCTTCTTAAAATCCTTCTCTTCCTGGTTTCTGATTTTCCCAGTCAGTTTCGCCATTTTGGCATCGCCCATCATTTTCACCAGCCATTCCTCTCTGGTTGGAACTTAGTCTTTTTTCCATCTCTGGGCCAGTGGTATCCCCACTGCTGTCATTGCGTACATGAATAGTCGTTTCTGCTCCCTCTGAATCTCTGTACCTAAAATGCCTAACAAAAAAAGCCTCTGTTTCGCCCCAAATGTTATTCTAAACATTTTTTTCAACTTATTGTAAATCATTTCCCAGCATGCTTTAGTTATCTTGCATGTCCACCACATATGGTAGAATGTGCCTTCTTTCTCCTTACATTTCCTGCAAACATTGGAAGCAGTTCTATACATTTTTGCTAGTTTTACAGGTGTTCAATACCACTGACATATCATTTTCATATACCGTATTTTTTGCACCATAACACTCACTTTTTTCCTCCTAGAAAGTAAGGGGAAATGTCTGTGCGTGTTATGGAGGGAATGCCTACGGGTGGCATGCCTACGGATTTTCCTCCTCTAAAAACTACGTGCGTGTTATGGTCGGGTGCGTGTTATAGAGCGAAAAATACGGTAGTTTTCCTTCAATGTACAGCACGCTGTAAATTTTAAGTCCATAATTTCCCCCAAGATGAAAATTGAATATTGTGCCCAATGTCTTGTATCCAGTTTATCATTACTGATTTAACTTCTTCGTCCTTAGTATGCCACTCTAGAAACAATTTATACATTTTAGAAAGTAACTTCACATTATTTTCCAATAATCCCTTTTCAAACCATGAAATTTCTATGCTAAATCCATTTTTTCTTATCTATTTTAAACAAACCATTTACCTTGCACCTTATGTGTTCTAGCAACCAGGAGTTTTATCCAGGCCTTTAAAATTCTGAATATTATGGTTTTATTTTGAAGCTGCTTTAAAGTAGATTCGGTTTTATGCTCCTACTAAAAAGCTTTTGCATGTTCTCATTTTATTATTAATTTTTAAAATGTTTATTTTTTATTGTTAAAATTATAAAAGCCATCTTGAAATAATGTTATGGATAAGGTGGGATACAAATATGTTAAATATCACTAAAGTACTTTGGATCCTTTTCTAATTATTGTTTTGTTTTATTTTAAAATGAAGGGTGTTGTAGGATGTATGGGGTTGTGGAACTTGGCTGTGCTTTGATCCAAAATCTGGGCACCAGTTGGTACCTATTAAATAATGGATATTATTCCACTCATTACACTTTATTCATAGAGAAACAATCCAAACCATTTCACAGGAAAGAATTTTTAGGCTAGTCATACTGCCAGCTATGAACAACAGTCCAATTTACTCGGCTCCTTCTTTACTGCTTATAAGAAACAGTAGAAATGTTCATTGTGCGTATTCAAATTAGTTTTTAGCTTTGCCAAATCCAAATTATAATGTAAATGATTGACCTATTCAAATATTCATAGTTGTCTATTTGCACATCATTATCATTAGTTGCTGTCTTCCCTGATTAAATCTTAGCCTGAGCTTTGTACGTGAATATGAATCCGTTTCATGTGTATTGTATCAGTTTCTTTCACTCCAGATGATGTCTTCGTTAGACTGGATGCAAAGCTGTGTCCTTATTCAAAATGGTAGCTTCTCTCGTGACTGTGGTTTCGTTGCATCTGCAAAATTCAAAGTAGGAGAAGGATTTGAATTAGGAACTACGAATCAGGAATAAGCCACAAGCTTATGGTGAACAAGCGCTATGCTGCTTTTTTTTTTTTTTGGCGACTGACTTGCAGGGGTTAAATAAAACAGCTTCTCTAAGGTAGTATTGTATAAGGGGAGGCTGGGGGCCATAACTCTGTTGGCAGATAATTGGATACAACTCTGTGTCTAAGATGGTGACTAAAATACAATCGGGTGATATAGTATCACTATAATCTAATTAATTCAATTGCACCCAATTGCACTGCATAATTCTATATATATAGATAAAGGTAGGAATTGCTGAAGAGAGAGGTTTGGAAGAGTCTCTTTTGTAGCAGAGTTGACACAATGGCAATCACTCTGAATGCATTAAAACTTGGTTACATTTAAATATTCCCTCATCCACCTTTATACAAACGTTCCCAACAAAAATACCTAGGCTAGAATAAATCAAAGTCACTTTGCTTTGCAAATCAGTGAAGATTTTACTCACAGTTAACATGCACAATATGACATTTTTCACTGCCATTCATTTAGCATATTTGTTACCCATAGTCTTGGAACAGAGAACCTCAGTCCCAAGGACCTAATGTAGTTTCTCTGTCTCGCTCCTCAGACTCTTCCCCAACCCGAATCCCACACTGACCTTGCTCTGCACCTTCCTCGATGGCTCTTGCGTGGCTGGGATGTGTTTTTGTACTGTGATCATGTCTCTTGCTTGCTTGGATGTTATTTGTTGGTATCTGTCTGTCTTGAGAGACAATGGAGTGCGCATCCAGGGCTGAAGTCAAACTAGCAGCACTGAAGTGACCTGGATGGAGAGAGCTGCATTCATGTGGGGAGTGGAGTGCAGTGAGTGAAGCTAGGATGCAGCCTACTGTACAAGGGTGAGAGTCCCATCTACAGCATCGCACCTGTTCACACCTAACTGCTCTAGAGATTGGCAAATCTCACAATTGGGTTTCCCTCTGTTTCAATTTATTTTAATATTTATGTTCTCTACTGTTTCTGATGGTCTTCCTGACAGTCTGCATTTCAGTGCAAATTTCTCTTAACATACACCATTGTTTATGCAATTCCCCCAATATAGACATTCTGCAATGCAATTTGCCCTAATGCAATGCATTTCTTTATGGTACTTTCCCTAATATCTACATTTATTAATAATTTGATTTACATCCTATGCCCTTTTAAAATGTGTGTGTGTGTGTGTGTGTTTGGGAGGCTATTCGGTTGTTGTTTTTATTTTTATTAGGTATTTTTGGGGTTTATATCTTGATTTTTATTCTGTAAACCGCCCTGTGACCCCTGTGCTTAGGGCAGTATATAAATAATAATAATAATAATAATAATAATAATAATAATAATAATAATAATTTGTGCACACACTCTATCTAACTCTATGCATATTTGTACACTTTCTTGGCTGCAGAAATGCATTGCAAAATTCAGAGCAGTGTCTGATGATAGATTGGGCAAGAGATGTTGTACATAACATAATGTCTGAAGACTGGGAAAGGTTGTGGAGGAAAGGGGTCAAGTTCACTGCATGTATGGTGTTAAAGGAAAATGTTATGAAAATGATGTATAGATAGTACTTAACCCCTGTAAAACTAGCAAAGATCTACCACAAGAGTGCTAACCTATGTTGGAAATGTAAAGAAAAAGAAGGTACCTTTTACCATATGTGGTGGACGTGTCCCAAGATGAAAGACTTCTGGGAAAAGATTTATAATGAATTGGAAAAAAAATGTTGAAATATACATTTTCTAAGAAACCAGAAGCCTTTCTACTTGGAATAATAGGTTTGGAATTGCCCAAGAAAGATGTTAGATTGTTTCTGTATGCCACAACTGCAGCTAGAATTTTGTTGGCCCAAAATTGGAAACTACAAGAAGTACCAACAGTGGAGGAATGGTAGATGAAGATGATGGACTTTTGGGAGCTAGGCGACCTTAAAGGAAGAGTCCGCGACCAGAAGGAGGAGGAGTACCAAGAGGAATGGAAGAAATTCAAAGATTACTTAGCTAAATATGTCAAGATAACTTAAATAGAATCACTTGCGAGTATCAGATAGGCCTAGGATTTAAATATGTGATGTTGTAGAATACTATGTTAAAATTTAAAATGAAAAGAAAGAAAGATGCAAAGTAAATTTTATATGAAAATAGTTTTGGAAAACTGCTACAATGATTTATATGGAAACTCAGCTAGGGGGATTCAAAGGAGTCACTCAATAATGTTAACAAATGTGGAACTATTATAGTAAGGATAAATGTCTGTCTGTCTGTTTGGTTGGTTTTGATGTTTTTTGTTTGTTATAAATTTGGAAAACCAATTTTTTTTTATTTTTTTTTGGGGGGGGAGATAATAATTCAGAGCAGTGTGAATTTTGAAGGGAAACCATTTTTTGTTTTGTTCTGGAAAGTGTGGAGCAAGTACCTGACAGATTAGCGCTTAAGAGTCAAACCATCTTAAAGATACAGTAACATATATCAGCATGGGATGGGTGCACAGAGGGGGCTGCAGAACAGGAGAGAGAAGGAGGCATGGAAATGTGGGTGGTGGTCTGTGTGCAAGGGCCAGTTTAAAAAAGGTGGAAGGGGGAGGCAGGGTGAAGGTGACAATGGTGTTTGTGAACATAGGGGGCTGCACAATAGGAAAGAGGGCAAGGCATGTAAAATGGGGTGATCTGTGTGCAAGGGAGAGTTGAGAAAAGTAAGGAGGTAGATGGAACAGAAAAGGGGTGCAAAGGAATATATGCTGCCACTGCTGTTTGGATGTTATTAGCCCAGAAATGGAAAGAAGGCAAAAGTCCCTACTAGAGAAGAGTAGCTGATTAAGTTGATGGACTGTGTCGAATTGGAAAAAATGACCGGAAGAATCAGAAACCAAGAAGACAAAATTTTTAATAAGGAATGGGGAAAATATATAATTTACCTATAAAATCATTGTAAACATTTATTAGTAGGAATAACGCTTGTATCCTAATGTTGAATTTGGGGTATAATGGAGATTTAAAAGATTTGAATTTATTTATTTTTACAATAATTTTTATTCATCTTCAATTACAATAATTCAATGGTAGCCTCATTATAACAATGCCAAATTACAATACAATTACTAATCTCAGTCATTCAGATGCCAAATGATATAGTTTAGGTGGTCTCCCATGTGTTAGAATTGATGGTTTGATGCTTTACTTTGTTTCTGCGTTCCAATATCTTATCCTTCTCAATTGCATTCCATTCTAAATAACCATCCCTTATATAAAAATTGCAATATTAACGACATCCATTGATCTTGACACATTAAATGATTTATAAACCCATAGATGAAGCATTCAAATTATATCCTTATTCCTTCTCTGTGTGACAACTATTCTGTCCGTGGTGTTCCTTTCTGTCCTTGTAAAATATTATATCTATCCTTTCCCAACTGATGCTTCCATCATGCCTCGGGCAGAGCTAATATCCCATTGTTGTTTCAAAAGTTCTCCATTGCACTGTCATGTGGTTCATTATTTTAAGATTTTGATTAATAGAGAAGATGCAGGAGGAAAACGTTAATATAAGGACCCACAAAGCACAACCAAACTTTTGTGTTTGATCCCTGTTTGTGTAAATATTTATTTAAGCATTCCCATTATTTCCGTACCATAGTTTTAGATTTATGCCTTATTGGCAAGAATGGCAAGCAAAATTTATGGAGTATGCTGAAATGGCAAAACGTACCGGGAAACTCAGAGACAAGGACAATAGAGACTTTAAAAAAGACTGGGAACCATTTATGATGTATTTACAGAAATATTGTAAAGAAGTGGACTCACTAGCAGGGTTTGAGTAAACACAATTAAGAAAACAAGGGTCAAAGTCAAGGAGCAATAACTGGGAGAATAACAAAGTGTAAGATGTAATTTGAAAAGATAGAGTATAAAAATGATATGAATATAAGAATATTTAGTTAAAAGGTTTCAAAATTAAAGTAAAATGAAATAAGCAGGAGAAGAGGAGGTTGAGGGAAGTCAGAGGAGGGAGATATAGATTTGCATATTTTTCTTGTGTGGCGATGATGATTGTGTTGAATGTAAAATTGTAAAATTTAATAAAATCTATTAAAAAAAGGAAAAAAAAGATGGTTAATATGGGGTGAATGGCAAGGGGGGTTGTGAGTGGAGCAAGCAGATGTGCAGCCCCTAGTCAACAAATGCTTTTCACTGGGTTTATGTGATGCTTATTTATCCGGGTTTCAGAAAAGAGCCACAGAACTGGAAATCAACTTTGCTTCTGCTAAAAGGCTGCGCTGCAATTCAGCCATATCTGCCGCAAATCTCTGGCTGCAGCATAATCCGTATCTTTGCCTGTTGATCCTTCAGAATAAGATAATAAGAATGGGAAGCCACTGAGACAGATCAGAGACTGTATGATTAATAGGAAACAAAACCTAGGAGCTTCTTTCATTTACAGTCCTGGAAACACATCCTTGTTTTAAACAAGCAAGCCCACGGTCTAATTGGATTGATGACTTCTGGCATTTGCATATATGTGTGTACATGCTGCAGGAGCTGTCGTAGTTTTGCTAATTGCAGACAGAAAAAGGAGAGCCCTAAGTTAGGAAGAGGAGGGAAGACCAATTAGTCCTCCAAAATTATTGGCTTCAAAGGAATTAAGAGAAGAAAGCCATTCCAAAGCAATCTAATAGGCTTGCCTAGTTTTTGCTTTGGCTCTTATATTCCAAGTTACTCCTACACATTAAAGTATTTATCACGGCACTAGAATGCTGCATTAGGAAGGATGAAGAACATCATAACACGAAATCCCTTGTTCAGAGCTAAATTAAGTTTAAAAACGGGAATGAGGAGCTGGCTTTCCTTCATCAAACCTGAAGGCAAAGATCTCTTCAGCAACAGAATCTAAAGCTGTAAGTTTAGTCCTGAGAAACAAGGTATCTGAAACATGATCCAATGTTATATAAGATCATATTGTACTAACTACACCATATTAGCAGAACTTGAGTGATACTTGTAAACACAACAAATACCGTTTGTGGAGTAGACGGGAACAATATTAAAGAATATAAAACTGTGCGAAAAAAACAGTGACAGTATAAACAGTACAATGAGAATGATTGGAAGACTTGTTTTGTCAGAAGTCTTTTTTATTTAAGTGTTTAAGTATTAATTTGGAAGATTAATTTTTTTTTTATGCACGTAAATCTGCTTTTTCTTCTTTCTTCTTTCTGTATTTTCTTCTTTTCTTTTTTCTTAATTGTTTTTTCTTTAATTTTCTTTTTGTAGTATGAGATTGTAAATTCTTTGTATATGTGTGTAATTTAAATTAATAAGGATTATTTAAAAGAAAGAAAGATGATCCAATGAGGTAGAGAGGATGAATTCCTTTTCAGATTTTCCTGTTCTTGCTGGGGTTATACTCCTTCTGAAGGAGCAGGTACGTAGCTTGTGGGTTCTTCTGGGTCCATTGCCATCACCTGAAGCTCAGGGGCCACAACGGCGCAGAGTGTTCATCTAGACTTACTTTTTGTGCCACGTTTCTAAGCACAGGTCTGGGCTTCTAAGCTCCATGTCTGAGCAGTTCTTTTTCCCCATCCTGGCGCTTTCCCCGGGAAAACGCGCAAACGGCAACCAGAGCTTCAAAATGCGGGTGCGCACCTGGAAAGTGCAGAACAAAAGGTAGTCTAGATGAGCCCTGATGTAAGGGACCAGCGTAGGAAACTCAGAAAATATGGGACCCAGCAGTCCTTCCCAAAGAGTAGAAAGTACCAAAACTATGACTACATTTTGCCAACACAGCTACAAATTAACAAAATTAACACTTAAATTTCATTGCTAAGCCATCTTTAAAATACTGTGCAATTCAATAAAACAACTAACGTAATTTCTATTTACTTATTCTATCACCTCTTTAGTTCCTGCTCAGCCACTTGATTCTGTTGATTGTTTACAATGATCATTAGCCTGTATCTATAAATGTGCAGCACTTTGAACATCTCTTAGGAAGCAGGGACTCCTTATTCTTTGCCATTATACATTTTTAAAAGTGCTATATAAATGCTAAGTACTATTGGTTGAATGAACTGAGGCCTTGAGTTTAACTTGCCTGCTTGGCATTCTCTTTATAACATCATGATAAGCAGTAGATAAGGAGAGAGATCTTTACAATCTGTCTGGATTTGGTTGATGTAAAAAATATCTTTGTCAGGCTCTGCTCTTCAATGACCCTGCATAGTATTGCAAATCAGAGCTGTGGAACATGAACAGATTTGTTGGAATGAGTTTCTTTAACAAAGGCACATGGTTACATAAATGGCAAAATAAGCCCTGCAGGAACGCATAACGAAACTTTAGTTTTCTTTCCTGTGGATGCTTGCTAACGTTCTTGGAAGCAGCCACAGATGCAAAAGCATTTGGAAGAGAGAAAATGAAAGGACGAGAAGGAGCTTTCATAAAGGAAATGTTTGAAATGGTTGCTTAAAATTTCCAGGGGAGAGCGAGACTTTGTAGGCATCATATTCAGGTTGGTTCATGCATGCTGGGAATTGGGCAGGGGTGAGGAATCTGTACCCCTGTGGGTTTTGTTGGGCTCTACCTTCCATCAGGTCTGCAATAATTCATGCTGTTGTCTTTTAATAATAATAATTTATTTATTTATTTATCTGTTTATTTATTATACCCCACTCATCTGTCTGGGTTTCCCCAGCCACTCTGGGCGGCTTCCAACACAATATTAAAATACAGTAATGCATCAAACATTAAAAGCTTCCCTAAACAGGGCTGCCTTCAGATGTCGTCTAAAAGTCTGGTGGTTGTTGTTCTCTTTGACATCTGGTGGGAGGGCGTTCCACAGGGCGGGTGCCACTACCGAGAAGGCCCTCTGCCTGGTTCCCTGTAACCTCGCTTCTCGCAGGGAGGGAACTGCCAGAAGGCCCTCAGCACTGGACCTCAGTGTCCAGGTAGAATGATGGGGGTGGAGATGCTCCTTCAGATATACTGGACAGAGGCCATTTAGGGCTTTAAAGATCAGCACCAACACTTTGAACTGTGCTCTGAAATGTACTGGGAGCCAATGTAGATCTTTCAAGACCGGTGTTATGTGGTTTCGGCAGCCACTCCCAGTCACCAGTCTAGCTGCCGCATTCTGGATTAATTGCAGTTTCCAGGTTACCTTCAAAGGTAGCCTCACATAGGGCGCATTGCAATAGTCCAAGTGTGTGATAACCAGAGCATGCACCACTCTGGCAAGACAGTCCATGGGCAGATAGGGTCTTTGCTCCAGCTGGCTGCTGGAAAACTTAAAACAGCAAATCAGTTCCTCCCTTTCTGTATTTTACACTTGAAAACTTTGTTATCTGAATCCTGAAAGTCACACCATTGTTCACTTTGAAAGCTTTTTTTATAATTTCTGTTACTTTGACCCATCCTCATTGTGAGATACACCTAACTGTAATTGAAGCAAGACCACCTCCATCTTTGTTATAACTGAAGCAAGATTAATGTCATCTTCTATGGAATGTTGGGATTAAGTTCACTGCATGTAGGGCTTTGAAAGAAAATATAATGAAAATGATGTACAGATGGTACTTAACCCCAACTAAATGAGCTAAAATGTATAGAATGAAAAATAGAAAATGTTGGAAATGTAATCAAAAAGAAGGAGATTTTTACTATATGTGGTGGACCTGTGATAAAGTTAAAGCATTTTGGGAGAATATATATCATGAGTTAAAGAAAATGTTACAATATACTTTCCCTAAGGAACCCGAAGCATTCATGTTGGGAATGGTAGGAGATGAAATACCTAGATCTGATCAGAAACTATTTATGTATGCCATTACGACAGAAGGACTTTAATTGCCCCAAAATGGAAACAGCAAGAAATACCGACAATACAACATTGGCAGACGAAGATGATGGACTCTGTGGAACTGGCAAAGCTGATGGGGAAAATCCGACACCAGAATGTGACCAAGTGTTCCAGAGAGATTGGAGTAAATTTATTTATTATATAGAAAATCAGTGTATACAGTTAAAAACGCTAGCAGGATTGAGATAAAGCTCGCAATGTTTACAAGAAGAATTTTTCTACCTGTATTTTAAAAATTTGAATAATTTAGAAAAATGTAGAATTGTGATGATATAGATGTGTGGATTTAAGATAAGTCTTAGAAAACCAGAAGATGGGTGGAGGGAAGTGGATAGCTCAGCAGAGCTAATAAATATCTTATAAGATATTGTATTATTGTTAAAAATTTGGAAATCTCTCTCTCTCTCTCTCTCTCTCTCTCTCTCTCTCTCTCTCTCTGTGCCATCTTGTTGCAGGCTGATGTCATAATCGTATATTCTCATCATGCTGAAATGCAAGCTTCAGAAAGGGGAAAGGGAAAGTGGAAACACAAAAGGGAAAGTTGCAAGGGCATGACCTTTAGAACGAGGATATAAAAAGGATGGGGGGGGGAGGGAGAGATGAAATAGACAATGCCACCATTTCATCCTTGATGTAAAAATTGTATCAGAACATTCAAGGAATGTGAAAGCTGGTGGATGAGCAGAATTCAATATGCACATCAGTGGATGTCGTGCAGACTGGGTCAGTTGGTATTAGGATTTGCAAATACCAAATTCCTAAAGTGCCTCTAACTTTCAACGCGCTTGGCACTCTTAGGATACCTGCTGACCCCCTCCTCAAATTTCTTTGACTATCAGAGCTTTGGCTGGTTGTGACAATGAGTTGGGCATTTTTAGCTACAGCTCCACATTCTCACCACAGCGCTATCGAGGGAGGAAGGCGTCTTTAAAGTTATTTAAGCTCACTTTGCTTCAACAATTTCACTTTCAAAACTAGCATTCTAATGCGCACCTTCAGCTAAATGTCCCATTTGTCCTGTTCCTCACTCTGCAGTCCTGCATGAAGGCTCCGAACAGCTTCCTCTTTCAAAAGGGATTTCTGTCGGCTGGATGAGCTTTTATCATCTTTAAGGGCAATTTCTTGCACAGTATCTACCTGTCACCAGCAGTGTATGTTTAATGCTTACTGTTCCAAAATTGCTTTTGATTTCTACAGGTTTTTTTAAATGATTTTGAACAACCTGAGGGAACCAACCTTTGGATCCAGAACCAAATGAAAAATAATTTTTAAACTTATGTATTCACAATATCTATACAGTCATACCTCGGGTTACAGATGTTTTGGGTTGCGTGATTTCGGGTTGTGCACCGCCCTGAACCTGGAAGTACCAGAACAGGTTACTTCCAGGTTCCGGCGCTTGTGCATGTGCAGAAGTGCTAAATCGTGCTTTGCGCATGCGCAGAAGCACCAAATCACAACCCGCGCGTGCGCAGATGCGGCGCTGTGGGTTGCGAATGCTGCAGGTTGTGAACGTGCTTCCCGCACGGATCACATTCGCAACCTGAGCGTCCACTGTATAAGGACAAGAATTCCCCCACTTTCTGCTATCAAGGTTGTGTCATCTGCATATATGAGGTTGTTGATATTTCTTCTGGCAATCTTAATTCTGGCTTGGGATTCATCCAGTTCAGCCTTTTGCATGATGAATTCTGGGAGTTCTCGGTCCACTTACTGCTTAAGCCTGCCTTGTAAAATATTAAGCATAAATTTGCTAGTGTGTGAAATGAGCGCAATTGTGCGGTAGTTGGAGCATTCTTTGGCACTGCCCTTCTTTGGGATTGGGATGTAGACTGATCTTCTCCAATCCTCTGGCCACTGCTGAGTTTTCCAAACTTGCTGGCATATTGAGTGTAGCACCTTAACAGCATCATCTTTTAAAATTTTAAATAGTTCAGCTGGAATATCATCACTGCCACTGGCCTTGTTATTAGCAGTGCCCATTTGACTTCAGGATGTCTGACTCAAGTTCAGCAACCACACTACCTGGGGTGTACGAGACATCTATATCTTTCTGGTATAATTCCTCTGTGTATTCTTACCACCTCTTCTTGATGTCTTCTGCTTCTGTTAGGTCCTTTCCACTTTTGTCCTTTATTATGGTAATCTTTGTACGAAATGTTCCTTTCATATTTCCAATTTTCTTGAACAGATCTCTGGTTTTTCCCATTCTGTTGTTTCCCTCTATTTCTTTGCATTGCTTGTTTAAGAAGGCCCTCTTGTCTCTCCTTGCTATTTTTTGGAAATCTGCTTTCAATTTCCTGTATCTTTCACTTTCTCCCTCAAATTTTGCTTGCCTTCATGGATCACTGCCTTGTCATGGCAAAGGGGCCTGAATAACTCAGAGAAGCTATGAGCTATGCCATGCAGGGCCACCCAAGATGGACAGGTCACAGTGGAGAGTTTTGACTAAACGTGATCCACCTGCATCAGGAACTGGCAAGCCACTCCAGTATCCCTGCCAAGAAAACTCCATGGACAAAGTTACATTTACATGCATTGAATATTTATGGTCTTTTGGCAGCATGCTTCTTTTCAGCCAGAGGGCAGTAGAATATAGATTATGCTGTGTCTCCCTTACATAGGAAATGGGATGTTTAGTTGATGGTGCATGTTAAAATGCTAATTTTTAAATTGAAATCATTGAAGCAAAGTGAACCTTAAATAACTTTAAAGAGGTGTTTCCCTCCCTAACATGATTTAATGTGTGATCAGTAATAGCAACATTAACCAAAGATGCATCAGAATCCTTCAGGAGACTTACACTTTATTAAATTGCATCCCCATTCAGCACATTTTTTGAGCCTTTGTTGCTACAAACACTTCAGGGGTAGATGGGATACTGCTGATTAAGATTTGCTCTGCAAAGTGCAGGGAGAAATGAGCTGTGTGGATTGACTGTCAGGCTACGAGAGTGAAGACCCTTAGTTTATTGCCAACAAAACAAAAAACATCCATGTGAGTTCTACCTTTTCATCCACAATAATAAACTAAAGTGGATCTCCTGAAGGTCCAGTTGCTGGAAATCACAAGCGAAGAGAGGGTTGTTACTCCCAGGTCCTGCTTGCAGGCTTCTCATAGCCATTGGGAAGCCACCTATCAGAATGGAAATCTAGACAAGATGGACCGTTGGCCTGATGCAACAGACTCTTCTTATGTGGAAATGCTCTTTGACTAGGTAGCTGTGTCTACTTTGTTGTTGTTTAGTCGTTTAGTCGTGTCCAACTCTTCGTGGCCCCATGGACCAGAGCATGCCAGGCACTCCTGTCTTCCACTGCCTCCTGCAGTTTGGTCAAACTCATGCTGGTAGCTTCGAGAACACTGTCCAACCATCTCATCCTCTGTCGTCCCCTTCTCCTTGTGCCCTCCATCTTTTCCAACATCAGGGTCTTTTCCAGGGAGTCTTCTCTTCTCATGAGGTGGCCAAAGTATTGGAGTCTCAGCTTCAGGATCTGTCCTTCTAGTGAACACTCGGGGCTGATTTCCTTCAGAATGGATAGGTTTGATCTTCTTGCAGTCCATGGGACTCTCAAGAGTCTCCTCCAGCACCATAATTCAAAAGCATCAATTCTTCGGCGATCAGCCTTCTTTATGGTCCAGCTCTCACTTCCATACATCACTACTGGGAAAACCATAGCTTTCACTATACGGACCTTTGTTGGCAAGGTGATGTTTCTGCTTTTTAAGATGTTGTCTAGGTTTGTCACTGCTTTTCTCCCAAGAAGCAGGTGTCTTTTAATTTTGTGGCTGCTGTCACCATCTGCAGTGATCATGGAGCCCAAGAAAGTAAAATCTTTCACTGCTTCCATTTCTTCCCCTTCTCTTTGCCAGGAGGTGGTGGGCCCAGTGGCCATGATCTTCGTTTTTTTAATGTTGAGCTTCAGACCATATTTTGCGCTCTCCTCTTTCACCCTCATTAAAAGGTTCTTTAAGTCCTCCTCACTTTCTGCCATCAAGGTTGTGTCATCTGCTGTGTCTACTAGCCTAAAGCTATTCCTTACTTTCAAAAATTGAATCTTTGCAGAGCTTTCTAAATTTCTCCATCAGGCGCTAGAAGAAAATGGCTTTCAGAGTGGGCACATTCTATCTGGCCTGAGCTTGTAAACAATAATTATAATTTTTTTCTGTGCGTAGGTGTTCCTAAATACCTTAACTCTTAATATCTGTGGCTGGCCCACCTTAGCAATACGTTTGATGACTTGCTCTTTGGGAGCCCTCTATCAGTGTTTGCCTGTGGCTGCAAATTTCGTTAATAAGTTATTGACAGTTTGTTTTGCCTTCTGGATCATGCTCTGCCTCTGTTGTAAATAATGTAGCATTAGGAATCAAGCTTCCCAATTCCAACTAGGCAAGAAGAGATATGCCGACCCCCAAAGCTTTAATGTGAAAAACAGGAAATCGATTCGTTGACATTTTCAATCTTCTGCATCTGCACAATCTATTAATAATGTTGCATTTGCAAAAGAGGATTCCTAACCTCCTCCCTCCCATTTTTATATAACACCATGCAGCAGCAGCACACAGTGGCTTGAGAGAGCATATGAGCGTATTTTTGAAGAACTAACCATGCATCAAAATCCAACTTGAAGCCTTATGTTTTCCATGCTCTTCTTCTAGTAGAAAGAGGGTCTTGGCAAACTTGGACTCGCAGCTGTCCATGGAGGCGCAGGTTAATTCTGTGTCCAGGGCGGCTGTCTACCAGCTCCATCTGGTACGCAGGCTGAGACCCTACCTGCCTGCAGACTTCCTTGCCAGAGTGGTGCATGCTCTAGTTATCTCCCGCTTGGACTACTGCAATGCGTTCTATGTGGGGCTACCTTTGAAGGTGACCCGGAAACTGCAATTAATCCAGAATGCGGCAGCTAGACTGGTGACTGGGAGTGGCTGCCGGGACCACATAACACTGGTCCTGAGAGATCTGCATTGGCTCCCAGTACATTTCCAAGCACAATTCAAAGTGTTGGTGCTGACCTTTAAAGCCCTAAACGGCCTCGGTCCTGTATACCTGAAGGAGCGTCTCCACCCCCATCATTCAGCCTGGACACTGAGATCCAGCGCCAAGGGCCTTCTGGAGGTCCCCTCATTGCGAGAAGTGAGGTTACAGGGAACCAGACAGAAGGTCTTCTCGGTAGTGGCGCCTGCCCTTCAGATGTGAAGGAAATAAGCAGCTATCTTCTTTTTAAAAGACATCTGAAGGCAGCCCTGTTTAGGGAAGTTTTTAATATTGAATGCTGTATTGTTTTTAACACTTGATTGGAAGCCGCCCAGAGTGGCTGGGGAAACTCAGCCAGATGGGCAGAGTATAAATAATAAATTATTATTATTATTATTATTATTATTATTATTATTATTAGGTCCTTAATCCTGTTTTTCTGCCTGTTGTAGTAATTGTAATTTCCCAGTGGGAAAACTGCTTTTGGCCCACCTGGGCATGGTGGAGCCCCTTCTCAGGAGGTTAGGATTGCACTACAAAATCCTTATTACTTTACGTCAATTAAACTATTATAACTTACATTTTGATACTTTTGAAAGCATCAGTATTGCCTTATATGTTACCATTCCTTTCTCCAGCTGACTTAAAATCAGTTTTCAGTCTTTGTAATTGGAACTAACTTGTTTTTTGTTTCGTTTTGTAAAATTCTCCATAAGACTTGCTCAAATTTGTTTCCCTGTCTTTGCCCATCAGTCCTGGGAATCTGCTATATCCAGCCAACACTAGAACAGATACAGACTTATTCACAATAATATCTTGCAACAAGTCTATAAAGCTCCACATCTCATCGTTTGTCTGCAATGCCTAATGAGCTGAACATAATAAGTTCACTCCATAATTGGAGCTCCATGTCAGTGTAGCCAATTATGAATCTCAATCCTTGTTCCTTTGAACTTCTTACCTGAAATTTGTTTTTTCTTTACTTTTAATTCAAGCCACTATGATCATAGCCTTTCAGAGAATCCTAGAGAATTCATTTATTTGTGGCATTCAGTGACTATTGCCTGACTTAATTTGCTTTGTGCCTTGAAATATATTACTGGTTAACATATATTTAATATCAACATCCCCATTCTCATACTGAGCATTGAATGGCTAACTTTCCTATTGGTTTCCATATCTGAGAGACCAGGGACACTTTCAGATTGAATTGCACTCCAAAATAGCAACAGTCACATTTTCTGGCAAATTCAGATTGTGAAATTAAGTTCATTTGGAGCCCTTGCACACAACCCTCCCCACCAACCAACCCCCCCCCCCAACTTTTATGATAATGAATGTGATTGAAAACTGTGCTGGAAAGTGAGGAATAACATTTTCTGAATGTAACACCATCTAACCTCTCTGCAAACCAACCAAAATGAATGTTACGTAAATAGTCGATATCCCCATGAACTTTGTGCAAACAAATCGAGGTAAATGCTCAAGAATGGAGACTGTCTGGAAGCAACCTGGTGTCATGAGCCCCAGTGAAGAGTGGGTCAGTAACAAAACACCCAGTGTCAGTGAAGTTAACCCTTTATTCAAAGAAACCAACACAGTGCAGCCTAGTGTAGTAAACACACAGCAACTCTTCCCAGTAGGTCTTGCCCAAATGAGGCAAGACTGAAGGTCCCTGCCTTTCCATGGCTCTCTAAGGCTCCTTCCCCAGCAGCTTAAGGCTCTGTCGTCTTGTCTCTCTTTGCTCCACCCTCTTCATTTCTATGCATATTCTGGGAGATTGGGGGCGGGGGACTGGTCATAGCAGGAAGGGGAGACTCCCTGGATTTCTCAGCAGTCTGCCTTGTCTCTGTCTCCTGGCCCCCTCCTCTCCTGCCTCTGATTCAGGACTGCTCTCTGCCCCAGCTTCTTCCTCTTCACTAAACCCTGTTGCCTCTTCAGCTTCCGACACCTCCTCTCCCCAGTCTGCCTTCTCTTCTCCTTCTGACCACTCATCGCCATCCCACCACCAATCCCTTGGCTGTGAGCCTTCTTTTCCTTGGGTTCCCTTGGGGGTTCCCCAGCCAGAGCCTTCCACCACTCCTCTGCATTCTGACAGTATATGACACCTGGGTTGAGATTTGTAGAGCCCAGTGAATGAGAAAATATCACTTTAAAGTCTTAGTTTGGTTTCAAGGCCATTCCTAGCTTGGTTCCTTTTAAATCATTCATTAATTATGTGAAACTTGTTTTGTTTTTTAAGTTTGTGTTTTAAGAGAGCTTACGTGATACCTTAAGACAAAGCACCAAAACATAAAGATTATTCAAATGAAGAAAATACAAACTAGGCTAGTAACCATTTAATTAATTTGGCCATGTTTATTTCTGCATGCATAACATTGTTTAATATTGTTGCTTATGACTACCGTCATTACATTTTGTGCCTTTATATTATTATAATATTGTTATGGGCTAGTTTTGAGAAAAAATGCACCCTTAAGTTTAGAATTCTGTGAAGGCTAAATGAAAGGAGCATTTAAATTGTGAATGTGTGTGTGTTTTCCTGTAAAACAACCTTGCCCTTGGTATTTCAGTGATTTTCAGGGAGAAGGATTCACTCTGCAGGTTTGGGCTCTAACCAATTGCACACCTATCTCCTGAGTGTTACACCATTGCGTTTCCCAAATGAGAGCTTGGAAGCATAAACATGCCTTTTTATGACTGAGCAGAAGCAAGTCCTCTCTCGTTCCACCTAAGGCTACATAGCTACTATTGAAATTATGCTTGTTGATTTCTCACACAAAGCAGTTCAATTGAAATATGTAAAATCAATTAACCTAAATTGGTTCGAAATATCCTATTCACATTCAGTGGAAACCAGTGCATGCTTTTGCATTCTCCTAGTAGCATGGGTCCAGTTGAATATAATTAGAAAGATTACTAAAGCACAGTGTCATGAATTCAAGTGGTAGAGGAGAATGTTTTATCACAGCAAAACATTTTTATGGGTTCATAGGTACAAGGGGTGGGCGATAAAGGCTGGAGCAAATAGGAAAATGATGAGACTGAAAAATCAGGACAGAGCCCAGCCTTGAATTCAGGGAACCTGAGAACAGTAATCAGAGAGTTATTTTATGGGTAATATAGGAATAAAATTAGCTAGGAGGATCTCAGAGGTTTATTGTGTAAGTTTCAGTGAAGCAGATGTTTGTTTGTTTGTTTGTTAAACATATCTCACCCTTTCAGTTTGATAAAATTTTTCATAAAAGCTTACATACCACAAATATAAAATTACACGCTGGTTAACTTAACATTTATTCTGGGTAAACCAATTCTCAGAATTTCATGAAGCTTATAGAGCAGGCTTCAGGACGCGGGTGGCGCTGTGGGTTAAACCACATAGCCTAGGACTTGTAGATCAGAGGGTCGGCTGTTTGAATCCCCGCGACGGGGTGAGCTCCTGTTGCTCGGTCCCTGCTCCTGCCAACCTAGCAGTTCGAAAGCACATCAAAGTGCAAGTAGATAAATAGGTACCACTCCATTGGGAAGGTAAACAGCGTTTCCGTGCGCTGCTCTGGTTCACCAGAAGCAGCTTAGTCATGCTGGCCACATGACCTGGAAGCTGTACGCCGGCTCCCTCAGCCAATAAAGCGAGATGAGCGCCGCAACTCCAGAGTCGGCCATGACTGGACCTAATGGTCAGGGGTCCCTTTACCTTTATAGAGCAGGAGTGGTGAATCTTTGGCTCTCCAGATGTTGCTGAACTATACAGTACTCAGCTTCATCAGCTTCAATAATCCTGGCCAGTAGCTATGGGTGGTGGAAGTTGTAGTTCCACAACATTTGGAGGGCCAAAGTTCCTCACACCTGATACAGAAGAACAAGTTCTGCAGCAGAAGAATCAGCATGGCTTCCATGAAGGTAAGTTCTGCCTTACTAAGCTTGCAATGTTCTTGGGGAACATATCAAATATATGCAGAAGAGAAGCAATGGAGGAAGATATTGTCTGCCAGAGCAACAACTTATTTATTGATCAATTGTCTCATTTGGGTTTTGCTTCCTGAATTTCAAATAAACCATGCTAAGGTCAGTCGAGAGGGATGCCCAACTATTTGGTTCATAGTGTTTTTGCTTTGATTCCCTCTGGGCAGGAGTAAATAAAAGTTGTGTTACTTTGTACTGCCCACCGGGAAAACCGTATGGAAAGAAATGAATTGGTTGCTAGTCAGGCAGCAAAGTCATTTTACTGAAGTCTTGTTCCTGAAGTCAAATACGCCTTAGTTTAATTTTGATGGGATTTAATTTTAGAGCCATGTTTAACAATTCTATTTTATGTACTGTGTCTGATGTCTTTCTAGTCCTTGTTTCTCCTGTTCTGATTAATTTGTGTGACTGTGTGGGTGCTGTGCAGCATCTATTGGCATCCTCCGCATAGCTTATTTTCCATTCTCAGTAACTACCAAGTGGCTTCTTAAAGTAATGCAAGATCTCGTTCTCAATTCCCAAAGGAACCTCTAATGCTATGGGAATAGAGGGAGGTAATGCAGGGGATGTTTACAATCCCTCAAGACATGTGTGGAAGGGAATTAAATGGTAGAATGCTTTGGAAAATTTACAGTAGTGAGGAGTTGTTGAAATTTGTGAGCACAGCAACAGAAGGAAGCCAACCAATCCTGTTGGCATGCCTTGTATACCCAGGCTACTGGGACACGGGTGGCTCTGTGGTCTAAACCACTGAGCCTCTTGGGCTTGCTGATCAGAAGGTCAGTGGTTTGAATCCCTGAGATGGGGTGAGCTCCTGTTGCTCTGTCCCAGCTCCTGCCAACCAAGCAGTTCGAAATCACACCAGTGCAAGTAGAAAAATAGGTAAATGGCGGGAAGGTAAATGGAGTTTCCATGCGCTCTGGTTTCCATCACAGTGTCCCGCTGCACCAGAAGCAGTTTAGTCATGCTGGCCACATGACCTGGAAAGCTGTCTGCAGACAAACGCCAGCTCCCTCGGCCTGAAAGCGAAACGAGTGCCACAACCCCATAGTCGCCTTTGACGGGACTTAACCATCCAAGGGCCAGTGGTGCAATGGATAATGCGTCTGACTACGGATCAGAAGATTCTAGGTTTGACTCCTGGCTGGCTCGGAAAGGGCGTAATTTTAAGGGATGCAGGTGGCGCTGTGGGTTAAACCACAGAGCGTAGGACTTGCCGATCAGAAGGTTGGCGGTTCGAATCCCTGCGACGGGGTGAGCTCCTGTTGCTCAGTCCCTGCTCCTGCCAACCTAGCAGTTCGAAAGCACATCAAAGTGCAAGTAGATAAATAGGTACTGCTCCAGTAGGAAGGTAAACGGTGTATCCGTGCGCTGCTCTGGTTCGCCAAAAGCGGCTTAGTCATGCTGGCCACATGACCCGGAAGCTGTATGCCGGCTCCCTCGGCCAATAAAGCGAGATGAGCGCCGCAACCCCAGAGTTGGCCACGACTGGACCTAATGGTCAGGGGTCCCTTTACCTTTAACCTGTTACCATAAAGCACCAATGCTGCAGCAAGCAAAGGCTCTAGCAGCTCAGCCAGCTGCTTGTGGCTGGAAAGCCAGACAGGATGTTTGTGACTGTTGCCATGGGAACAAAGGGGCAGTCCATTCTGTACTGAGCACCGGATGTTAGCTCAGTGTGTGTGTGTCATATGACCCGTACTGGATGTACTTGGGAGGAGTTTCTTCTTGCTGTTGTTGAGTGCAGACATGATTCTCTGTACTGATGTAAGAGGCAGAAATAAATGATGTAAATAGTTTTCTGTCTGCTTCTTTCCCCTCCCTGGGGACACCAAAGGGGAGAGAGGAAGAACGGTGTGTTCCTCTCATACATCTGAGAAGAATCGCCGGACCTCGCCTGCTTATCAGCAGAGGTTGGGAGACGCGGGGAGGTCGACAGGAATATCTGCCGGTGCCTACGCTGTGGCACATTCCTCTGACCCAGGCAGAATTCCAACAGTGGCAGCCTTCGGATGGTTGCGATTCATCGGACATCTGCATGAGAGGCTGGTGGATTGTCCTCCTCTGCTCCAAGGAGGAAGAAAAGCCAGAGGCTCCACAGACAGCTGGTGGAAAGAAGAGGTGTTTTCCAGAGCAACAGAGCTCAAGGTATGCTGCATTTCGGGCTAAAAGTGTGAACGCAGGAAGATTAATTCCCTGGTTCACGGAGCTGCGTTTCAAAGAAAACAAAAGCTCCGGAGGAAGAGGCCTGCAGCTTGAAGGCTGAAGCCTGCATTCCACAAATTTTTTGTGGTAGATAAGAAGTCCCATTGAAATGCATTGTTGCTAGGTAACGGAAAGTTGGAAAGTTACTGGCAAAGGGGCTGGACTCTGAGTGTGAGCCTGGGAAAGCGAAACAAAATCAGAGAATGTTTCGGCTACAAGGTTTACGAGCCCTTGGAAGGGACTTTTCAATAGCAGCCTGAGTTTAGCTGCCAGGTGCAAAGAGCGTAAACAATTTGCAGTTTGCTGCGTGAGAAAGGAAAAAACAGCTGTTGGATTTTGCAGCTTGTTTGACATTGTGAGCTAGAGGCTTGGCTTCAAGATGGATGCCAAGAAAGGGGGAGGTTTGCCTTGCCCACCTCCCTTAGCCAATGACAATTATTCATCTTGGTCTGTAAAGATGAAGGCCCTGCTGCAGAATCAGAGGCTTTTTGATGTGATTGAAAACCCCATCCCTGCAGCACCAACCAGAGGTTGGGAGTCACAGAATGTAAGGGCCAGGACTGCTATAATTCTGTGTGTCTCAGATGATCAGTTGGTGCATGTTCAGCATTTAGAAAATGCGAAAGAGGTATGGGACACGCTGCGTACAACGCATCAGAGAGATGCTGGTTCTTCAGCGTTGCTGTATTTTGAGAAATTGACCAATCTGAGACTTGCGCCTGATGGAGATGTTCAAGCGCACTTGACAGAAATGAAGTTTCTGCGTCAACAGATGGTGGAACGCAATTTCCGTCTTCAGGAGGAAGTGTTTTGCTTCATAATGATAAACAGCCTTAGCCGCACCTACAAGGTTGTTGCCAGTCAGCTTGGTTCCCTACCGGCCGCGCAGCTGACCGCGGAGAGAGTTTGTGCTGTGGTCCTGAATGAACACGACAGACTTGCTGCACTGGAAGAAAAGGACAGGGGGAGGGAAGAACAGAGTTCTAATTCCCCCACTGCTGATGCTACTGGAGAGCATGGTGTAGCATTGAGTGCTGTCCGATGCTACAATTGTGGACAGACTGGGCATCTACAGCGAAACTGTAAGAAGCCGCGCCAGTCAAGAGGAGCAAAGAGCAGCTCTACGAAGCCTCAGGCGTCAGGCAAAAGCCGCACCAAGTGCCAGGTGAAACCTGCAAAGGCTATGATGGCGAAAGGAACCACGCCAGATGTTGGGAACTCGTTCATAATCGACACGGGCGCAACGGTTCACATGTGCCCGCACAGAGGACTATTTTCGACGTTGAAGAAGCAAAGCTTCACTGTAAAACAGGCCAACGGTCAGGAGTTGGAAGCGACTGGAATTGGGACTGTGTATCTTGAAAGTCTGAACTTGACTATAAGCGATGTTTACCTGGTTCCAGAACTGAGATTTAATCTGCTGAGCGTGTCGCAGATTACAAAGAAAGGACTGAAACTGTCCTATGATGCTAAAAGCTGCAAGATCTACAAAGATGGAGAACTGTTTCTTACTGCAAAAGAGAAAGATGGACTGTATTTGTTGACTTTTGATCAAAGTGATTACATGAAATGTAATTCTTCTGTTTCTAACGAAATCTCTCTTGCAGGCGTGACCAGTGTGAGCACCAGGAAGGTGACTAAGACCAAGAAGGTCGACAGAGCATTTCAGCGGGTGTATGCTGATGTGATTGGTCCTCTAGAACCATCTAGAGGCGGTGCACGATTTTACCTTGTGTGTGTGGATTGTTTCACTAATTATTCTTGGGTTTATATAATGGAGAAACCGCAAGAAACTTTAGAAAAGTTTCAGGAATTTTGTGACAAGGTTAAAAGTATGCATGATGCTAACATTGATTGTCTTTTCACAGATGACAAACAAGTTTTTCTGTTACAGAAGTTTCAGAAGTTCCTGGATGGAAAAGGGATAGACCACAAAGTGGCAGTTTCGCAAGAAGCGTGGAACAGGGGGGTCTGTGTGAGGGTGAACAAAGAATTGCAAAAGGGGATGAATGCGCAATTGCTGAGTTCACATTTGCCACATGTATATTGGGCCGAATCGCTAGCGTCCTATCTTCATGTGTGGCTGAGAAAAGTCTCAACAGAGTTGGGATGTTCTCCTTTTGAGAAGCTGTTCAATAGAAAACCTTCTGTTGCCTATTTTAAGGTTTTCGGGTCTCAAGTGAGAACAGAAGCTCCAGGTGGAGTAAAGAATGCCAGAGGCATTTTTGTGGGTTATGAAAAGGGTCTCTACAGAGTAATTTTGTCTGAATCTGGTCAGGTGATTCTCACAAAGTTCTTAGAGAGTGCTCCAAAGCAAGAGCGGGTTGTAGAACAGACATTTCCCACAGGAAACGATTCTGATGATGATGATGATGATGAGTTTGAACTTATTGAGTTCAGTAGTACTGATGATGACAGCGATAGCTCAGACAGCTCAGTTGTCACAGTCATTGAGAGGAAATCTCACACAATGGATAGACCTTCACAGGTGGAGGATGAACCATTGATTAAGCTTAATACTGGTTCTCCAGAGAGTTCAGAGGCTGAACCAGAAAGCAGAGAAGAGCAGCAACTTTTACGTAGGTCTGAGAGAGCAACGAAGGGTGTACCACCCAAGAGGTATTCAAAGGAGTTTGCTAACCTTGCATATGTTGCTGTTGTAAACGACCAAGGACAGATTGAAGATGTGTCTGAGTCAGAGACAAAGGCACAACAGAGAGTTGTTAACCGAGGTAATGCGAAGTCACACAACCAGAGAGGTACATTGGTTAAACCAGTGGCGGGTAGTTCCAAGGGTGGAACTGAAACAACAGGGGAATGTTATAAATATAACAACTGTTTGTTTTCTTCTCTGGATGACGCTTTGCTCGCGGCACACATTGATACTTTAGGGGGAGTATGTTACCATAAAGCACCAATGCTGCAGCAAGCAAAGGCTCTAGCAGCTCAGCCAGCTGCTTGTGGCTGGAAAGCCAGACAGGATGTTTGTGACTGTTGCCATGGGAACAAAGGGGCAGTCCATTCTGTACTGAGCACCGGATGTTAGCTCAGTGTGTGTGTGTCATATGACCCGTACTGGATGTACTTGGGAGGAGTTTCTTCTTGCTGTTGTTGAGTGCAGACATGATTCTCTGTACTGATGTAAGAGGCAGAAATAAATGATGTAAATAGTTTTCTGTCTGCTTCTTTCCCCTCCCTGGGGACACCAAAGGGGAGAGAGGAAGAACGGTGTGTTCCTCTCATACATCTGAGAAGAATCGCCGGACCTCGCCTGCTTATCAGCAGAGGTTGGGAGACGCGGGGAGGTCGACAGGAATATCTGCCGGTGCCTACGCTGTGGCACATTCCTCTGACCCAGGCAGAATTCCAACAGTGGCAGCCTTCGGATGGTTGCGATTCATCGGACATCTGCATGAGAGGCTGGTGGATTGTCCTCCTCTGCTCCAAGGAGGAAGAAAAGCCAGAGGCTCCACAGACAGCTGGTGGAAAGAAGAGGTGTTTTCCAGAGCAACAGAGCTCAAGGTATGCTGCATTTCGGGCTAAAAGTGTGAACGCAGGAAGATTAATTCCCTGGTTCACGGAGCTGCGTTTCAAAGAAAACAAAAGCTCCGGAGGAAGAGGCCTGCAGCTTGAAGGCTGAAGCCTGCATTCCACAAATTTTTTGTGGTAGATAAGAAGTCCCATTGAAATGCATTGTTGCTAGGTAACGGAAAGTTGGAAAGTTACTGGCAAAGGGGCTGGACTCTGAGTGTGAGCCTGGGAAAGCGAAACAAAATCAGAGAATGTTTCGGCTACAAGGTTTACGAGCCCTTGGAAGGGACTTTTCAATAGCAGCCTGAGTTTAGCTGCCAGGTGCAAAGAGCGTAAACAATTTGCAGTTTGCTGCGTGAGAAAGGAAAAAACAGCTGTTGGATTTTGCAGCTTGTTTGACATTGTGAGCTAGAGGCTTGGCTTCAAGATGGATGCCAAGAAAGGGGGAGGTTTGCCTTGCCCACCTCCCTTAGCCAATGACAATTATTCATCTTGGTCTGTAAAGATGAAGGCCCTGCTGCAGAATCAGAGGCTTTTTGATGTGATTGAAAACCCCATCCCTGCAGCACCAACCAGAGGTTGGGAGTCACAGAATGTAAGGGCCAGGACTGCTATAATTCTGTGTGTCTCAGATGATCAGTTGGTGCATGTTCAGCATTTAGAAAATGCGAAAGAGGTATGGGACACGCTGCGTACAACGCATCAGAGAGATGCTGGTTCTTCAGCGTTGCTGTATTTTGAGAAATTGACCAATCTGAGACTTGCGCCTGATGGAGATGTTCAAGCGCACTTGACAGAAATGAAGTTTCTGCGTCAACAGATGGTGGAACGCAATTTCCGTCTTCAGGAGGAAGTGTTTTGCTTCATAATGATAAACAGCCTTAGCCGCACCTACAAGGTTGTTGCCAGTCAGCTTGGTTCCCTACCGGCCGCGCAGCTGACCGCGGAGAGAGTTTGTGCTGTGGTCCTGAATGAACACGACAGACTTGCTGCACTGGAAGAAAAGGACAGGGGGAGGGAAGAACAGAGTTCTAATTCCCCCACTGCTGATGCTACTGGAGAGCATGGTGTAGCATTGAGTGCTGTCCGATGCTACAATTGTGGACAGACTGGGCATCTACAGCGAAACTGTAAGAAGCCGCGCCAGTCAAGAGGAGCAAAGAGCAGCTCTACGAAGCCTCAGGCGTCAGGCAAAAGCCGCACCAAGTGCCAGGTGAAACCTGCAAAGGCTATGATGGCGAAAGGAACCACGCCAGATGTTGGGAACTCGTTCATAATCGACACGGGCGCAACGGTTCACATGTGCCCGCACAGAGGACTATTTTCGACGTTGAAGAAGCAAAGCTTCACTGTAAAACAGGCCAACGGTCAGGAGTTGGAAGCGACTGGAATTGGGACTGTGTATCTTGAAAGTCTGAACTTGACTATAAGCGATGTTTACCTGGTTCCAGAACTGAGATTTAATCTGCTGAGCGTGTCGCAGATTACAAAGAAAGGACTGAAACTGTCCTATGATGCTAAAAGCTGCAAGATCTACAAAGATGGAGAACTGTTTCTTACTGCAAAAGAGAAAGATGGACTGTATTTGTTGACTTTTGATCAAAGTGATTACATGAAATGTAATTCTTCTGTTTCTAACGAAATCTCTCTTGCAGGCGTGACCAGTGTGAGCACCAGGAAGGTGACTAAGACCAAGAAGGTCGACAGAGCATTTCAGCGGGTGTATGCTGATGTGATTGGTCCTCTAGAACCATCTAGAGGCGGTGCACGATTTTACCTTGTGTGTGTGGATTGTTTCACTAATTATTCTTGGGTTTATATAATGGAGAAACCGCAAGAAACTTTAGAAAAGTTTCAGGAATTTTGTGACAAGGTTAAAAGTATGCATGATGCTAACATTGATTGTCTTTTCACAGATGACAAACAAGTTTTTCTGTTACAGAAGTTTCAGAAGTTCCTGGATGGAAAAGGGATAGACCACAAAGTGGCAGTTTCGCAAGAAGCGTGGAACAGGGGGGTCTGTGTGAGGGTGAACAAAGAATTGCAAAAGGGGATGAATGCGCAATTGCTGAGTTCACATTTGCCACATGTATATTGGGCCGAATCGCTAGCGTCCTATCTTCATGTGTGGCTGAGAAAAGTCTCAACAGAGTTGGGATGTTCTCCTTTTGAGAAGCTGTTCAATAGAAAACCTTCTGTTGCCTATTTTAAGGTTTTCGGGTCTCAAGTGAGAACAGAAGCTCCAGGTGGAGTAAAGAATGCCAGAGGCATTTTTGTGGGTTATGAAAAGGGTCTCTACAGAGTAATTTTGTCTGAATCTGGTCAGGTGATTCTCACAAAGTTCTTAGAGAGTGCTCCAAAGCAAGAGCGGGTTGTAGAACAGACATTTCCCACAGGAAACGATTCTGATGATGATGATGATGATGAGTTTGAACTTATTGAGTTCAGTAGTACTGATGATGACAGCGATAGCTCAGACAGCTCAGTTGTCACAGTCATTGAGAGGAAATCTCACACAATGGATAGACCTTCACAGGTGGAGGATGAACCATTGATTAAGCTTAATACTGGTTCTCCAGAGAGTTCAGAGGCTGAACCAGAAAGCAGAGAAGAGCAGCAACTTTTACGTAGGTCTGAGAGAGCAACGAAGGGTGTACCACCCAAGAGGTATTCAAAGGAGTTTGCTAACCTTGCATATGTTGCTGTTGTAAACGACCAAGGACAGATTGAAGATGTGTCTGAGTCAGAGACAAAGGCACAACAGAGAGTTGTTAACCGAGGTAATGCGAAGTCACACAACCAGAGAGGTACATTGGTTAAACCAGTGGCGGGTAGTTCCAAGGGTGGAACTGAAACAACAGGGGAATGTTATAAATATAACAACTGTTTGTTTTCTTCTCTGGATGACGCTTTGCTCGCGGCACACATTGATACTTTAGGGGGAGTATGTTACCATAAAGCACCAATGCTGCAGCAAGCAAAGGCTCTAGCAGCTCAGCCAGCTGCTTGTGGCTGGAAAGCCAGACAGGATGTTTGTGACTGTTGCCATGGGAACAAAGGGGCAGTCCATTCTGTACTGAGCACCGGATGTTAGCTCAGTGTGTGTGTGTCATATGACCCGTACTGGATGTACTTGGGAGGAGTTTCTTCTTGCTGTTGTTGAGTGCAGACATGATTCTCTGTACTGATGTAAGAGGCAGAAATAAATGATGTAAATAGTTTTCTGTCTGCTTCTTTCCCCTCCCTGGGGACACCAAAGGGGAGAGAGGAAGAACGGTGTGTTCCTCTCATACATCTGAGAAGAATCGCCGGACCTCGCCTGCTTATCAGCAGAGGTTGGGAGACGCGGGGAGGTCGACAGGAATATCTGCCGGTGCCTACGCTGTGGCACATTCCTCTGACCCAGGCAGAATTCCAACATCCAGGGGTCCGTTACCTTTTTATGTTTTGCCCAGGTTACCCATCATGTCCAAAAGACAGGATGCTTCCTAAAGGATTATTGAAGGCTGATATAAATCTTAACACCTTTAGATAAAGACAGCCTCAAAAGTGCTTCCTCAAATGTGTGTACACCAGGTGAAACCATACACACACATACACATGCAACTAAGAGTCTTGTAGCTCCTTAACAAAAACAATGTAGCACAAAATTTGTGGACTCGAATCCACTTCTTCAGATGCAAGAAGTGGAGATCTTCACTTGGCAGATATAGACGATACAAGGGGGGAGCACAAAGAGGAAGGGAGGTGAATGGCAATGCAATGCAAAAAAGTAGAGTCATTGACAATTAAATGTAATGTTTGAGATGACCGTAACCACAGAAATTGCTGGTAATACCATCACCGCAGTTTTACTATGTTTATTAGCAGGTGTTGTGGAGCAGGAAACCAATGGGTGGCCTTCCACAAAGTTTTTCTCAGAGAATAGACATATTAATGAATTTTGCTAATTTAGGCCCATTAAATAGTCTTAATCTGAGTAAAGCTTAGTTGAAGACCATCTGTAGTTCCTATTCAAGCCTAATCAGCTATATTCAAGCTTCTGGAATAGTTCTAGCTCCGCAATTTCATGCTATGTTTGCCTTTTGGTATTCCTTTGCTGGAGAATGACAACCTTTTGGTCAGCAGTAGAGTGTCCTGGAAGATGAACAGAGCAGTTTCTGAATGTTGCAGTTTCTGATATGAAGAAAAGCTTGGATTTGATATCCCGCCTTTCACTCCCTTTAAGGAGTCTCAAAGCGGCTAACATTCTCCTTTCCCTTCCTCCCCCACAACAAACACTCTGTGAGGTGAGTGAGGCTGAGAGACTTTAGAGAAGTGTGACTGGCCCAAGGTCACCCAGCAGCTGCATGTGGAGAAGCGGAGACGCGAACCTGGTTCCCCAGATTACGAGACTACCGCTCTTAACCACTACACCACACTGGCTCATATGGTATTTGCTAAGCTTTATGTAGAATTATCACAGACTACACAAATGGGGATAACGTTTCAAGTACCTGATGAAGTGGGCTTTTGCCCGTGAAAGCTTATGCTGTAGTCTTTAAGGTGCTGCAAAACACTCTGTTGGTTTTGCTACAACAGATGGACATGCTACCACTCTGCAGGTTGTACCCCAAATTTCACCTGTGGGCTGCAATATCAGTTATCCCTGAGGCCTTTCTATGTGTTCAGAAAAAGCATGTGGTACAGCTCTTCTAGGACTGTACCACTTCAGAATATAAATATCTGGGGGGGGGGCAATGTCAGGGCCCCCGTATTCTCCCTCAGAAGTTGGCTCCTCTGACTCCGATCCTGTTTCATCCAGAACTGCAGTTCCTATGAATTGCTATTGTGAGCTCCTGGGGAGTGAGAGTCATAAGATTATGCATGAAGGTTCTATTACCCGACTGCTCAAAAAACAGCGAAAACCTGTTTTCCAAAAACCGAAGTTGTGTTGTCTCACATCCTTTTGCAGCCTGTTGTGTGATTTGATTTGTTCACACCACCTATTCCAGCATTGCAATGTGAGTAAACATATTTGAGGGACTCGAGACATTTCAACAAAAATGCTGTGGATTTATAATGGAAACCTGAGGCAGGATGAATGGGGTGTAAAATGCTACAAAATGAACCCATCTTCATGTCAATGTCAGGCTAACCATTGGATAATATAGCACAAAATTTCCCCTTGCATAGATCTGAAATTGGGCATTTGAAGTATAAACTCCTTTTCAGTGCTCTGTTCAAGTCCTATCTTCTCCAGCAGTTGTGCCTAATTTAGCAATATCGTTTCCATTTGTCTTTTAGATAGAAGACTTGAGGGCGGATTACTTGGAGTTCATGTAAGAGCTATCTCAGCTTGTTTCTGCATGTGCAGCTATTAACACTGATGCTACCTGCACGATTCTAGATCTGCTACTGAAGGTAGCCGCCTCACTCTGTCAAGGATAGGGCCGGCTCTGCAAGTGTGCTCTCAGGAAAGCCTCTCCACCTCCTTTCCACAACATGCAATATGGGGATAATTCATAATAATATACCTTACAGGATTGTTGTAAAGCTGATGCACATAATATACATAAGTGCTTTGCAAACTCTGAAAGTCTAATAATAGCACATCTAGAATTCCTCTATGTCAGATGAGTATGATGGCAAAAATCTGCAATGACAAGCAGCTCAGAGTTTCAAACACCAACCTTGTATACAAGGAAAAAGAAACTTTTATAATATTGAGGGGGAGGCCGGGCAACAACAAAGCCACTTGGATCACATCTTGTTGTTGGGATTGTCAGACAGGTCGCCGCTGAAACATGTTCTTAGCTTGAAAGATAGGTTTCATTAACCGAATTGACTGGGAATGTTTTGTTTCAGCAGGCAGAGAGTAGTAAGAGATTTCATTATGCTGTTTTGCTCTGTCAGCCCCAAATGGAATGTTTCAATATGCCCAAAATGAGCTATTTCATTTCAGCTTGTCAAAGTGAACTCTCTCTCTCTTTCTCTCTCTGGAAATATTTTACCTTCTTATTAAAATATGCTGTTGAGTTTTGTTTTGTTTTTCAACCGAGTTGTTGGAAAAGGTCCACAGAACTTCAGAAGAGATTGGTTTCTCTGGTTGTGATGTAAGTTGTGCTTTAAAAATAAAAATCAGAGAAATCTTAATGACCAACATAGTTCAGTCAGGGCAACAGAGACATTAGTGGTCCTCTAAGCAAGAGTAGGGATGCGGGTGGCGCTGTGGGTTAAACCACAGAGCCTAGGACTTGCCGATCAGAAGGTCGGCGGTTCAAATCTCCACAACGGGGTGAGCTCCCGTTGCTCAGTTCCTGCTCCTGCCAACCTAGCAGTTCGAAAGCATATCAAAGTGCAAGTAGATAAATAGGTACCGCTCCAGCAGGAAGGTAAACTGCGTTTCTGTGTGCTGCTCTGGTTCACCAGAAGCGGCTTAGTCATGCTGGCCACATGACCCGGAAGCTGTACGCCGGCTCCCTCGGCCAATAAAGCAAGATCAGCGCCGCAACCCCAGAGTCGGCCACGACTGGACCTAATGGTCAGGGGTCCCTTTACCTTTAAGCAAGAGTAATGTCTAAAGCTAGAATGGGCAATCTTCAACTACCACCATCCCTGGCTGTTGTCAATGCTGGCAGGGGTTGATGAGAATTGGAATCTAGCAAGATCTGCACAGTCACAGATTCCCTAGCCCAGGTCTAAACAATGAAATACTTGAGCATATATCACTGAAGAACTGCCTCTCATCACATGATTCTGCCTTCCCACCCAGGTCCACCTAAACATTAGGAAGAACTTCCTGACAGTAAGAGCTGTTCGACAGTGGAATTTGCTGCCAAGGAGTGTGGTGGAGTCTCCTTCTTTGGAGGTCTTTAAGCAGAGGCTTGACAACCATATGTCAGGAGTGCTCTGATGGTGTTTCCTGCTTGGCAGGGGGTTGGACTCGATGGCCCTTGTGGTCTCTTCCAACTCTATGATTCTATGATTCTAGGTCTTCAATGGAGGCCCTGATCCACATCCCACCATCAACTGGGAGTCTTCTCCATTATGATTTTGGAGCTCTGCTCAAGGAGGACAGAACAGGCCACGTATGATGCTTTTTCAGTGCTGTGTGATAAGTTTTATTCAGCCATGATTTGGATTTCTTCTGTTGTACTTAAAGCTGTTGTTTTGTTGATTTCGTGCCATTTTATTATGAACTGGTTTTTATCTTCCGTTTCGGGGGGGGGGGGGGGATGAATTGTCGCAAGCCTTGGAGATCCCATTATTGAGAAGGAAAGCGCAGGGTGATATGTCAGCAAATAAACAAAACACACAAAATAATGAAGCCAGGATTAGTCAGTATCAGATAATTCCAGCAGCAATTGCTTTTTGTTCCCTGCTATAGCTCAGTCCACTTTAAAATTGTGTTTCCATAGGTCTGCCTTTGGTAGGAGCCGAGGAAGCAATTTAAAGTTGAAGCATATTCTGTGCTGCCCTTGAGTAGGAATTAATATCATTTCTGTGGATCCCAATTTCTTCCTGGCTTGCTAACTGCCATTTTTCACAGCTTAATGCTTCCCTCGTAGTTGGCCAATTTCCTGGAAGGCCTTGGAAAAAATTCCATAATGTGGAGACTTCAGCATGTCTGAAGTGGTTGTTACCTATGCCAGCGTACCATTCAAACATTTCATATTATTTCAGCATTCTCCCCCCCCCCCCAATCAAAACCCCAACGTCGCCTACAGAGGCATGTATCTGTCTTGTAAGATATGTCAGGCACTCTTGCTATTCTTCTGCTGCCTACTGGGTAATGTTGGCTGCAGCTCTGACAACTGTGACAAACAAGAAATGAAAAATACATTAGCATCATGTGTGAGAGAGATATACTTCAGCTAACGTTGCTGATGAAGTATGGCAGAGCTGTTCAAAAGGCTCATAATATTTCTCTGCTGTTTTTCCTTCTAAAACGGAAAGCTTCACAGGGCTCATCCACATGCCCACTTGCCCCATGTCTAGAAAGCACGGGGTCCAAGCGGTTTTCTGCTTCTCCCACTGCCTCCCCCAGGAAAAGCCACTCTTTAGTGCTGAATCAGAGCAAATGTCAATCCTTTCGCCCCCTCAGCCATTTAGGTGACATTTCAAGCAAAACTCTCATCCATTTCAGTTGCCTATACTAAACCAACTTTCTGCTAGTTTCCTGATAGGAGGGTGTTCCTTACCAATTTGATTATCTCTATTTATAGGGGGGAGTTTCTCCACCTCTTCCCTTTGTTTAACTCTGAGTTGGTTAGACATTATTTCCATAATTTGATCCATGATTGTGTTGGGTTTCGCTGGAGGCCGAAGGTGAATAAGGGTGTCTCATAAGTAAGTCATTCTGCTGATTATTTCTTCCTGTGACTGGTAGTAGTAGCTGTTGTTTAGTCATTTAGTCATATCCGACTCTTCGTGACCCCATGGACCAGAGCACACCAGGCACTCCTGTCTTCCACCGCCTCCTGCAGTTTGGTCAAACTCATGTTAGTAGCTTCGAGAACACTGTCCAACCGTCTCGTCCTCTGTCGTCCCCTTCTCCTTGTGCCCTCCATCTTTCCCAACATCAGGGTCTTTTCCAGGGAGTCTTCTCTTCTCATGAGATGGCCAAAGTATTGAAGCCTCAGCTTCAGGATCTGTCCTTCTAGTGAACACTCGGGGCTGATTTCCTTAAGAATGGATAGGTTTGATAAAAGAGTTTAAAAGGATCTTTTCATTGAAGGCAAGGGAATTGTCAAACTCATTTTTTGAATGTTGTACTTCTTGGTTTAGACTGGGCTGTTTTCCTTCGTCACACTGGTCATAACTATGCGGATTCTCCAAGATGATCAGATTTCCGTCTGTGCTATCTTTTTGCTGATGTTTCATTTTTCTACTTACCAGGGCCATAAGTGTTTTGTTTTCAAAATATCTGTTTACCTCTATGCCGACTTCCAAAAGCTTGAGCCCCCCCTATATACTCTATTAGTAATGTTCCAAGTTCTAAAAGTTACCACTGAACGAGCATAGTAGTAATCATAGAAAAGGTACTCTATGTTTGATATATCCTCTATACTGAGAGATGATGGAATTATTGCTTCTACTAGCTGTAAAAAAATGTATCTTATGTTGGGTCTGAGTAATCATACCTCTAGGCTTAGGAAAATTTGAGAAGACCAATTTTCGGAGATTTAGAACCAAAATCCATTTTGGAGTTGATGTTAAATTAATCTCATATTTGTCAAGAAGCGGTTGCTTAAGTGTATATTATTGTCCTCTGTTAAGGATGTGTTAGTTTCCTTCAACTCAGATATTTGGAAGTGAACTTGACACGATCTTTTTGCATAAGCTCAAGAATCCTATGGGGAGCAGTACAGGCGAATAAAAGCAGAAATATCCAGTAACATAACCCCAAGATTCTTAAATGAAAATAAAAATGAGTACGAACAGGCATCCTAGAGTCTCCTGTTTATGCTAAAATAAAACCTTGTACCTTGAACTGCATACTGGCAGTGCCTGAAATTTAGTGCAAAGCAGAATGCTCTGTAATCCTAAAGCCATGCTAAATGGCCATGGCTTTTTAAGAGTCTTCAGACACAAACCAACGTAGAATCTACAGCAGTCAATCTGAAGTGTGAGAGGCTTTGAGTGGCTCGGAGGCTGTTTGTGTAATGGACGTTGACAGAACGCTGGCCAGATGCTCATATGAAAAAAAAGAAAGAAGCCACAGTATTGAAGATGCCCTCCTAAGATTTAACATCCAAATGTCTCTGGAGCTTTCCTATTTGATCAAGCAAAACAAGAGTCGGTTGAATACTGCATATTGAAAATATCTGATGGCTAAGTATAATGCTGGCAGCTTGTTTCCGTTTGTGGCTGCGTGGAGGGTAGTTTCATGTCTTATGATGATGGCTGCCGCAGAGCTAGCAAGACTGCAACACCAGCTAGAGAGAGGAAGGAATACTTAGCCATCCCCTTGTGCCTTCAAGAGTTAAGAGTTCTGAGGGCTCAGGGGAGCTGATAGCAACTGCCTTGGAACAGATGAAATAATGGCACCACACGATCAAGATTTAACAATAAACTAGTTGCTTCTCTTTAGCTTTGCCTAAACTTGGGGTTGGGAACCTCAGACATGGGGGGCAAATGTGGACTCCAGGTCTGTGTCTGTCCCTTGGGCTTGCTTGCCTGGATAGAGGACAGAGAGTGCTGTGAGAGATGGTTGGCATCCCTTTGTCTCAAGAGACAATGAAGGAGATGGAGTCAAACTATTGGAAGGTTACAGTGCTTGCTGTAGAGACTGATATGGGGGATGTTGGGTTGAAATCACGACAGACGAGTGGTAGGTGTCAAAGGAGAGGCGTCTGCCGGGGCAAGCCCCGGGAACTCTCTTTTATTGAATATTACAAACATTGCCACGTGTGCTTGTGGCTGATTGGTTGATACAAACACAAAGCATCTTGTTGCTGATTGGTTAACATAGGTACAAGGCGGGAATAACATATGACATCAATCACTGATAGATCAAAGGCTGAGAAATGGAGCTGGAACTAGACAGGCATGAAACCTCCTAATTAAATTATAACTAAAGATTGATATTGAGAGAACATAACATGAAGGAATACAACAATCACGTTCTGTAAATGTGGTCAGCAATGCATTAAGAACAGGTCAGGATACACTGTTTCATGAACTCAATGGGAACTGTTCAGAACATTCTCAGACTCTTGTGCAGAAGCAGAAGCGAGACTTCCCAGAATGCAAGAGAGAAGAAGCAATAGTGCTAAAAGCAAGACTTTCCCACAATGCCACATTATGTGCAGTAAGAGAAACTGCAGAAAGAAAACTTCCCTTCAGGGGGAGACATGTTTTGTTGCAGCTAGGGCAGATGATGGAATCCAGCTGTGCTGATGCAAGTGTACCATGGCATTTCTTCTTTGTGTACTCCTCCCAGTGGCCCTTCTTCCTCTGGTCACTGCTGTGGATACACAACCTGACTGTCTCTCTCCAGGCACTGTAGTCGTCTGCAAGGGATTCCCACATGGTGGGGTTGATGTTGCCAGTCTTCATGTCTCGTATGCAGACATCTTTGTAAATCAGAGTTGGACTGCCAACAGGCCTGGTGCCTGAACCCAGTTCCCCACAGAGCACATCCTTGGGGATCTTGCCATCCTGTATTCACCCCACTGACTAATAGTAGGGCTGGATCTGGAACTAGGGGGCCTGGAAACTGCAATTTGTTAAGAACACTCAGAATTGTAGCTCTCTGAAGGATAAACTACAGTTCTCGGGATTCTATAGGGAAGCCATGTTCCTGTAAATGTATGGTATGGATGTGACCTTACTAGCAAGCATAATGTATAGCTGAAGGAGTGTCTCCACCCCTATCGTTCAGCCTGGACATTAAGATCTAGCACCAAATGCCTTCAGGTGGTTCCCTCAGTGCGAGAAGAGAAGCTACAGGGAACCAGGCAGAGGCCCTTCTCGGTAGTAGCATCCACCCTGTGGAAAGTCCTCCCATCAGATGTCAAGGAGTTGAGCAACTATATAACTTTTAGAATACACCGGAAGGCAGCCCTTTTTTATACCTTAATTCAGGCACGTCCAAAGTCCGTTTCAGGGGCCTAATCCGGCCCAGTGGTCCATATAATCCAGCTCCTGTGGCAGTTCATTTCCTCGGACAAAATCCTAAAAAAACCTCCACAACTTTGTCAGCCCTTTGGTCGGCCCTCACGGCCCTTCACTTCATCAAATCTGGCCCTCTTTGAAAAGTTTGGACACCACTGCTTAATTCATGGATTTTATGACTATAGTATCAGTATACCAGGCTCAGTTTATTTTGGAGAGTTCCTAAAAGTAAGGGGTTGAGGGTTGTGAAACAGGAAAATTCGATTTATTTTCAGCATTCCACAGAGCAGCTGTCACTCGGTTAGTTTCAGCGCCCCTTTTTGATGGTGCCGCAAATGAGGAGGTGATGAAGCTGCTGAAGGGAGAATTTCAAGCGTGCAATTCCCTCTCCCCCTACACATCTGACTAGAGCCAACTTTAAAGTTGTTCAAAAACATCCCTCTGAGTAGAAGGGGGAAACACTGGCTTTTTGAATGTTGCATATATATATCCAAAGGAATAAAGAGGGACTTCCTACTGCTGCTGGCATCTAGCACAAGGCAGTCTGGAAATCGAATGAAAGCGCCTGTTGACAGAAGGCTGTGTGAGCAATGCAACTAAAAGAAAAAGAAAAGAAAAAAAGGAAGCAAACCCATAACCGAAAGAGCGACTGTTTTCCTGTTCATTAGCGTTTGAAAAGGGCAGTTTGAACCTAATAGGGAACATGAAACAATTCTGATAGACTTGCTATTATCATTGCTGTTAGACATTCACTGAGCACCAGGTGAATATGCAGTACCCATAAATAATGTTGACAGCAAAGGCTATGGATAGGCTGGATGGTGTTTTATGGATTGGGGAGGGCGTGAGCATTTTCTTCTGCCCTTCTTTACTCTATGAGTTTCTGGCTCTTCCCCCATCCTCCACCCGTGATGCCTGTTCTATTGTAGCCTTATCGGAGTTCACCAATTGGGTCTGTGTTGCTCCCGGACAGGAGGAAGGAAGTCAAATAACACTGAGGGTTGGTTCAGAGAAAGAGTTCTTTATTTCTGCTCTCCAGAACAGCAGAAAGGCACCTGCGTGGTGTGTCCACAGCAAGTCCAAAGAAATGAGAAGTTTCATGCAGTATATATATCCTCCAGGCACCCTCTCCCTCCTTCCCCAGGAATCCAACCACGTCAGCCTATGTACGCAGGTTGACATCACATATGTTCTTGCTTTGGTATTCTTAACCATAAAAGGGAATTCCTTCCTGTACTTCTGACCATAAAAGAATCTCCCTCTTCCTACTCTTATCTTGGAGGAAGAGGTCATCATTTCTGAGAACACGCTTCTGGCATTGTTCCCAGACTTGGGTCTGTGCGTTTTTGTGGTCAGAACATAAGATAAGGCACAAACGTGTTTTCTCTGTTCTGCTGGTACAGTCAGAGTCATCCTTGACGTCACAAACTGATAAAGGAGAGGGCTGTGTTCTTGTTATGCATTTGCTCAACGGCTCAAGTTTATGCATTTTAGCTAAGGAAAAATAGGGATTTTGGTGCAGTTTAAAACTGCCTGCACAGTCAGTTTTGGGTGTTGGGAAACCCATTCCTTCACTATCTGTGATACAATGGCTGTGTACTGTTCTATCTGTGATACAATGGGCATGTAGAAATGAGCAAGCCTCATGCTCTCCACTTTCCACAGGGGCTTCCGCTTCTGATTGACCACAGTTTGCCTTGTCATCCAGACCAGGAATTGCGATTCATCCTAACTTCAGTAACTGTGGTTTGAAGATGACTTGTTTGATGTTGCCCCTCTGTATGCCTTTGCAAGTCAGCTGCCTTGGTCTGGTGGTGTTGTGGCTCTAGGATGCTGAAGGGATGATACTGCACTGGCTTTGGGCTTAAAAGCCTTGGCTACACAAGCTTCCCACCCAGTCACCTTCAGTGACAGCACTCATCCAGACTTCTCCTTGTCCCACCACTTTCCCCTGGGAAAACTCGCTCTTGACCATGGAATAGGGTTTTCATCAGGTGGCTGTTTGCTCCGATTCAGCACTAAAGAATGGGTTTCCCCTGGGAATGTGGCAGAACAAGCAGAAAACCACTCAGATCCATGCTTTCTAAGCACTGGACAAGTGTGGACAAGCCCTTAATGTTTCACTAGGCTCTTTTGGTCACCAGTAAACAAGGCCAGAAAGGAATTTTACTCCAATTGGCTCCAATCCCTTGGAGGCTGGCATCAATTTTGTTAGGTGTTCTCAAGCCTTTGTCACAAATCTGTGCACAAATGGTATTGGGCAGGATCAAACCAGTAAGAGGGAGCATAAGGGACCTGGGGGAAGATAGTGGATCAAGGCATGTCCCTAGCTTCTGTGGTGCCCAACCTTGCTTAAACCATTCTCCTGGTTGCCCAGTGGTATTCCGGATACTTTGCTTGTCTCAAGTCAGGTTCCAGCACTGGTCAACTCCCAAGGGTGCATTGGGGGCTTCCCAAACAATTGGTCAGAA
Organism: Podarcis pityusensis; assembly: GCF_964106645.2. NCBI lineage: Eukaryota > Metazoa > Chordata > Lepidosauria > Squamata > Lacertidae > Podarcis > Podarcis pityusensis. The sequence goes on from NC_138031.1 coordinate 78,474,344, forward strand.
TGCCATTCCAGCAGCAAAGGCAGATTGTAATGACAACCCTATCTTTGTCCCATTGCCAGGCCAACTTGTGGGCTATTTCCACCCAACAACGGTGCCAGGGCTGTCTTAAGCATATGCGGCACCAGGGGTGCAAAGCTCTGCCCGGCGGCATCCCCCCCAGGTTGCCCAGAGTTATCAACCTTTTTTGGGGGGGAACCCAAAGTTGTTGACCTCTTTTAAGGAAAGGTTCCCCAGAGTTGTCGACCAAGGTCCTACACCAATCCCAGGCAAGCAGGAGGGTGGAGCAGGCTGGCCACCTCAGCACCTCATTAACTCGCTCACCCCTGAACTCACAGCACAGAGCCACCTGCAACAGAAGAGCCTGCTGTGGCGCTCCGACCGATGGGCGGGTTCTTCCCCGGACTCCAACTCTCGGGCTCCGGACTCTCAGCCTGGTGCCCCTGAGAGCCCGGCGCCTGGGTGCTCTGCACCCCTGGTGCCTATGGTTAAGACGGTCCTGAATGGTGCCTAGTGTGTATCATTCCTACTATACCCACAGGCCACACAAACATAACCATAAGTGAGATTAGCCAAAGTCTGTTGTTCTAGATCAGGCATGTCCAACCAGTCGATCACAATCGACTGGTCGATCACGGGGTGTCTGTAGTTGACTCCAAAAAAGCTCAACAACACTTTGCTGAAGCCTCCCCCAAAACACTCTGGTCAATCCAATGGGTAGATCACTGCCAGTTTATTTATAGTGGGAGTAGATTGCAGTCTCTCGGAAGTTGGACGTCCCTGTTCTAGATGACATGACAAACCATGGGAAGCCATGGGAAGTGGAATGCCCTCCTTTTTGAGGTCCACCTAGTACCATCATTAACCTCCATTTGGTGCCACGTTAAAGCTTATCTCTTTTCTCAGGTTTTTAATGGATTATTATTATTATTTCTGTTGCCTAGTGCTCGTATTTTTTGCTGCTGTTTTATTAGGTTTGTTTTATAGGTTATTGTATGGCTTTTATAGTAACACATTATTCTTTTTTCTGATTTTATGTCATGCTTTCTGATTTTAAAATTTTGCTAAGTCCCTTGGAGATTCCTGATGTGTCAAGTGCCTATAAACTGAATAAATAATAATAATAATCTATGGCTGTTCCCCTCCATCAAACCAGCTCTGTTTCTTTGCTGTGTTCTTGAATGTGACAAAAAGATAATATATTGGGAATTGGCTATTTTATATGCATTTTTTCCCCAACACTTCAGATTATAAATTTCCCTTTAGGGTCAACATTTCAAATTAACAATGGTAAAGAAACGTGCAGTAATAATATCTTAAATCAAGTCACAGAGCATCTCATAAGTATTTTCATACTTGAAATCTTTCTTTCTTGTAAATTAATAAACATACAAACTCGGCCTTGACTGATCTGGGGCAACCAAATTGAAAGGCAGGATGAGAGCAATCCATAGGATAGTCATCTTCAAATATCTAAAGGGGAAGATGGAGCGAGGTTGTTTTCTCCTGTTCTGGAGGGAAGGACCCGAACCAGTGGTTTCAAGTTACAAGAAAGGGGATTTCAACTAAACATCTGGAAGAACGTTCTGATGGTGGGAGCTGTTTGAAAGTGGAACAGACTCCCTTGGAAGATGGACTCTCCTTCCTTGGAGGTTTTCAGGCAGAGGATGGATGGCCACCTATCTGTTAGAATTCCTGCTCCGTGATTGCAGTCGTGGGCTTGTTGTCTTTCACATGATGGTGTATGTTTTGACTCCACAGAGTGGGAAGTGACGGAGACAGGATGTTTGTGTTACTGTGTTCCGTGAAGTGGGACTATTGTCCTTTTTTCTCTTTGCTGTCTGATGCTAGAGAGAGAGGGAGCCATGCCGCAGTGCACCGTGTGTGTTTATATGTAAATAAAGTAGATTAGCCAAAATGCTGAGTTCTGTTACGCAAGCTGCGAAGACTCTGCGGATCCCTAAGTGTGCTGGTGTCTGTTGGCATCAATCGCTGTGATGTTAAGGCAGAAGAAAGCTTTTGAAGCTCCCGAATGGAAGACCAGGAGGGAGGGAACATGGCAGTTGGGCATGTTTCTCTGCCAGGGTCCCACTCGAGTGTAAGAAGAGCTCTTGACACTATCATGGGTGCTTTAGTTGAGATTCCTGCCTTGCAGGGAGCTGTATTAGATGACCTTCCAACTACAGTGTACCTCGGGTTAAGAACTTAATTCGTTCCGGAGGTCCGTTCTTAACCCGAAACTGTTCTTAACCTGAGGTGCGCTTTCGCTAATGGGACCTCCCGCTGCTGCTGTACCACCGCCGTGCAATTTCCATTCTCATCCTGGGACAAAGTTTGTAACCCGAAGTACTGCTTCCGGATTAGTGGAGTTCATAACCTGAAGTGTTTGTAACCTGAGGTACCACTGTATATGATTCTATATCAGCTGTTCTAAATAAGGCTAACAAGTTTGATGCTTTTCTCCTTATTTTGTATCTTTAATTCTTTGGAAAAAACTTTCTCATTTGCCAACTCTCTCTTTCTCTCAATGAAAAGCATTAAAATTCACAGTGATCAGGTTTTTTCTTCAACCCTTCCACCTCTAATCATTCCCCTCTATTTTCTCCATCTAGAGCTCCCCCAGCTTTCTCTTTCCACCTGTCACGGACATTACCGTAGCCTTCCTTTCCCACCGTGACTTTACCGCCGCAGATGACAGACTGGGATGTAATTTGCATGAACTGCTTTCAAAAGTGCCTTGTAAACATGACAGTATGCCCAAGCACTGTCACAGGAAGCTTATTAATATCATTCCCCATTAACTTGACAAACTGGCAGAGAAATGTGCACATGTGAGAGAGGGTACAAGGGCAGTGTGGCAGGCCCATGTGCCTCGCACACTCCATCAACAAGAGAAAGATGCTGCAGCAAACAGAGTTGCTAGACAGAAGTGAGCAGAACCTGGAATAATTGCTCTGGGGAAGTTTCTGTGACAGAGGAGGACTTTTCTTTGATCTGCGTATTTCATAGAAGATGGAGCAAGATTCCCTGGCACAGAATATATTACTTGAATACAGAATATATCCAGACAGATTGTGAAAGCAATTTTGAAGAAGGGTCTTCCATGACCAGAGGGTGGAAATGGTGTGAAGGGGTGGAATCTTCAGGGAGGAACGTCATCTTTGCAAATTACTAGTTCATTGCTGTTCTTATTTTAATATATATTTTGTGGGTTTTATGATGTAATTTTGTGTTGCAGACCACCCTGAAATCTATGGATGAAGAGCAGTAAACACAATCAATAAATATTAAATATAAATATAAATACATAAATACAAAATTACTTGAGCTACATTGCCCAGAGCTCTAAAGGCCTTCTGGTTGTTCCCTCACTGCAAGAAGTGAGGTTACAGAGAACCAGGCAGAGGGCCTTCTCGATACACTGGTACCTTGATTCTCAAACCTAATCCATTCCGGAAGTCCATTCCAAACCAAAGCTTTCCAAAATCAAGGCACGCTTTCCCATGGAAAGTAATGCAAAATGGATTAATCCATTCTAGATTTTTAAAAACAACCCCTAAAACAGAAATTTAATATGAATTTTACTATCTAATGAGACCACTGATCGAAAAAATGAAAACAATAATCAATGCACTGTACTATAAAATAAATAAGGCAGTATTGTAGATGATAAAAATTAAAATTACTTTTTTTCTTACCTGCACCAATGATATTCATTGTGTGGATAGAGGGGACTTTTATCCATTTCCGCAGTCACATAATCAGTCAATCAGTAGCTAAACTGGGTTCCACACAGTCACAAAAACAAATTAACCAAAAAAGCCACAAAAATGCAAAATAAATAGCAAAAACAAAAGTGTCAAACTTAATCCATTCCAGAAGTCTGTTTGACTTCCAAAATGTTAAAAAACCAAGGCATAGCTTCTGATTGGTGCAGGTGCCCTGGAAACAACAGCCGACAGCCACATAGGACTTTCGGCTTCTGAAAAATGTTTGAAAACCAGAACACTTACTTCCAGGTTTTCGGTGTTTAAGAACCAAGGCATATGAGAACCAAGGCGTTTGAGAATCAAGGTACCACTGTTGTGGGGCCTGCCCTGTGGAATGCCCTCCCATCAGATGTCAAGGAAATAAACAACTACCTGACTTTTAGAAGACATCTGAAGGCAGCCCTGTTTAGGAAAGTTTTTAATGTTTGATATTTTATTGTGTTTTTAATATTCTGTTGGGAGCTGCCCAGAGTGGCCGGGGAAAGCCAGCCAAATGGGCGGGGTATTAATAATAATAATAATAATAATAATAATAATAGCCTTCCAGAACCTTCTGCCCTCCAGATGTGGCCATGCTGTCTGGGCTTGATGTGAGTTGGAGTTAAAAACATTTTAGGGAAGGTTGGTCTACAACATTAGATATCCTCTGGCTTTTGCATATCCTGAATGTTAACCTTCCTCGCTTTCCTATTTTTCCAGAGAACATTCTGGAATCCTACACCCATTTTGGGCAGGAGAGCAGTAGGATGTCAAAAACTAACAGTTAACAAGACAGTTGTTAGTTTTGCTAGGTAGGCAAGTTGCCCTCTTTGAATTTGGAACTTTCTGACCCTTCTCAAGCTACCTCATTATTTAGTATAAACAAAGGCAAGATAAATTCTGAGTATGACTTTGATCAGTTCCTGAGAGCCTTCATCTGACTAAAACAAGGAAACAAACCTTTTTAACTTTTCTACCTTTCGACTTTCTCCCCATAAGCCTCTTTTAGTACTTTTAATTTTCACTTGAAAGCCACCTGGGAACTATCCAGGTTTATGAAATTACAGGAGAAACTTCACCTCAACAATTAGCGAAGCCATCTTTCTTTTTCATGCCTCTATTAACCCAGATCCATTGCAGTCCCACCCATTACTTCTAATTCCCTAAAAGCTGTCCAGCCCCATAGCGTCTAGGAAGCTCAACCTCTAGGGATGTCTTTATTTTTCATTCTGCTTTGTAATCTGCCCCTAATCTTATCTATGGGCTTGATTACCTGTTACTTCTTAAATTATCCTTCCAGTTCTCAGGCAGGCAATCCAGAAGACATGTCTTGAGTTCAGTATCAACTCAGGAGCTCCTGAAATTAAGGTCTCTGAAGCATCCTTTATATATCTCCATCTCCATGGAGACTAGACTTTCATTATGACATAAGAGACAGAGGAGAAACTCAAACACCGTTGGCTTGAAAACTCCTTGGCGGCTGCAGGATAAAATATTGAGGTGAACAGAAGGGCCTTGCTAGGCTGGAGAAAGAGAGAGAAAATAGGAATGGAATGAACTTTAAAAACAAGACAGTAACTTATCTGACATTAGAATGAGGTGAGGTCTTGTCCTTATTTATCTAGGTTCAGTGATATTTTAAAGTTCTTCAACTCAAGTCTTCTTGGTGAAAGAATGTATAAACTTTCAGAATTCTTCTTTAGTTAGCACAGAAAGGAAGCTCATTCTAAAATGTTTTAAATCTGCTATTTCTAATCTAAGTAACCATCACCTGGATTTTTATGCACACTTCACCATCACCTGAATATTTTACAGAGGTATTTAACAGTTTTCTTTAAGCAAGGAGTATTGGTAGGCTGTCAGCCCTGGTAATTTCCCTGCATGCAGGCTTACCCAAAAAAGTTACTACAAGGATAGTTTACTTCCACACGGCAGTGGCAATAACCCACCCCCACCCTAACCCTCATAGAAAAATATGCTGGTGTGAAAAATCATCATGTGATCCAAGCAGCCATTGGCTACCAATGTGATGTGAAAGGCAGCCAGAGAGGAAGCTTGCTGGTAGCAGCCACACAGCCAAGTTAAGCCTTCAAGGTTTCCCCCCAGTGGAAATAAAGACAAATAAATAATGGGCTAAATATGGCCACAACTTTATTGGTTACGGGAGATGAGTGGTATTGGCTTAGGCATTGGTCCTAACCAACTATCCAGCTTCAGCCTGTTCGCTTGAAGTCCAGGAAGGGTTAACCACCAGTAGGGGGAGTCCTGCTGATGCACATCAACTAGGAACTCCCCCGGGGTCACCACTCGGGGGCGTGCCTTAGGCCCTCACCTCCATAGGCTTCAGACAGGGCCACGCCCCCCGGAATCCTTTATCGGACAACCCTTCAATATGTGGGGGAGGTGATGGTGCTTCCTCCCCCCTTCCATCTACATAACAATACCAATGCCTAATCGCCACCCCCCCCCAGGCCAGCCGATTGGCTGGGCAGGGGGTGACGTAATCAGGGATTCCCTCAATCGCGCGGAGGCTGAGAGCCAGCCACCGCACGCATGGTGGGAGGGTGAAGCCCGCAACCCCACCTCCTTTCTACATCAGAAGTGGCTTTCTCATCTGGGTGTAGGCAAATCTGTTCATTTCAGATTCCCCCAGTTTCTCGTTTTTCCAATCTTCAGTTCTCCACATTGGGTCTGAAACGTGCCTTAGGAAAGTTTAGTGACCAATGTAACACTGAACTGTTAACAATTAACTTTGCCAAAACCAAAATTGTACATTTTAACCGCTCCTTCAGGAAGGATAATTGGAGCGTAAAGGGAAACGCCATTGAACAGACTAAGACCTTCCAATACTTAGGCATTACTTTCTCTTATAATGCCAAATTCTCAACACACTTGACCACATCAGCTATATCAGCAGAAAGAAGTGCAAATGCTATCCTTAGATTATTCAGAAGGAAAGGAGCTGGCTCCCTCCCGATGGCCCTAACAGTCTTTCAGGCAAAATCTTTAGCCCAACTTCTATATGGCTCTCAAATTAGCCCCTCTGCCAACCTTAAGACCCTTGAAACAGTACAATCTAAATTCTTAAGATCATTATTTGCTACCCCTAAGTGTACACCTAATGCAGTCTTAAGGCAAGAGGCAGGACTGCCCAGAGTGGAATTAAAAGTCTGGGAACAAGCAATATCCCTCTGGCTGAAAATCCATTACAATCCTAAGGGTCTATTACCTTGCTTCCTGGCCGCAGTTCCCTATCCTCCTTGGCTTATGCAAATAACTAACAAGATCAAACAAATTGGCCTAAACCCTGAAAATCTTTTTATTGGAACTCTGAACAAGGCAAAAGCTACTATCACTCGGAGACTTTATGATATCGAATTACAACAAGAAGGCGCCCTACTCCCAGAGACGTATAGATGTCTAAAAGCTTGGCCTAATTTTGCAGCTGCCCCTTACTTAACTAACATCACTAACAAAGCCTATAGATGGGCTTTATCTAGAGCCCGCTTTGAGACAATGCCCTCAGCAGTGCTGTACGGCAAATTCACGCGGGTTCCAATGCATGCGCGTCTCTGCCCTTGTATGTCTAATAAGGTAGAATCTGTCACACACATTCTTCTTGTTATGTAGTGTAGTTTCACCCTGGGCCAACAGGGGGATACTGTATATAGTTTTCACTCAGGTCTGTAGATAGTTTTCACTCAGGTCCGCGGCAGTTATTTTAGGTGGGAACTCTGGGCTGTTGTGGTTACAATGTTGACAGCCGGCTGCCTATAAATACAGGCCGGCTGAGCTGTTCGCAGTTAGTTCTATTCCAGCTTACCATAATAAAGAGCTACTTGAAGAAATCGCTGTGCCGGCTGCTATGTCAACCCACGACTCAACACTGGCGACGAAGGTGGGATGGATGGACATCAGAGCACAGCCAGATGCGGCCAGCCTCTGAACTGAGCTGAATCACTGAGCTGAATCACAGAGCGAAATCACAGAGCGAAATCACTGAGCGAAATCACTGGGCAGAACCAATTCAGAGCTGACTGTTCTGGCTAGAGCACTGTGTTCCATCCATCGCCCTTCACGCCGGCATCGGAATCATGGCTTCACTTGTGCCTCTACTGCCGTTTGCGCCAGCCTCTGAATCATGGGACTCCTACCTCGCTCGGTTCGACTGCTACCTCCAAGCCAACGAGCTGACAGCAGTATCAAAGGATCGGAAGCGGGGCCTATTCCTCAGCCTCTGTGGGCCTGAGGTGTTTGAGACGGCCCGAGCGTTGGTTGCGCCTGAAGCAGTCCAGGCAACACCATGGGACACGATCCAAGAGAAGCTCCGCAACCACTACGCACCAAAGCCGTCCAAGATTGCTGCCCGCCATGCGTTCTACCACCGGAACCAGGCAGAGGGGGAGTCATTCAACAACTACACCACCGCCCTGCGACAGGCTGCAATGCACTGTGAGTTCCGAGACTTAGACGATGCCCTGATGGATCGAATCGTCTGCGGGGTCCGGGACATCCATCTGCAACGGCGCCTCCTAGCCAAGCCAGACCTCACGCTACAGAAAACCATTGAGGAGGCTGTGGCCTCAGAAGCTGCTGAACGCTCCGCCCAGGAGATCCGCAAGTCCAGCAGCCCGCGTCTTGCTAGGGAGCCAGTTCCGGTGCATCATGAAAAGGCCAGCAGTGAGGAGGCATCCTCCAGTGAAGACGATGACGTGCACCAGACAAAGCGGGAGCGCAGGAAGTTCCAACAGAAGTCCAAGGGCCAACCGGAATGTGCTGGCTGCGGAGGCAACCATTCCCGTGCCAAGTGTCGATTCAGAGACGCCATCTGTAGGAAGTGTTCCAGAAGGGGCCACATCGCTAAGGTCTGCCGATCGGCTCCGTCTGACACCCCGCCTTCATCGATTCGCAAGTCCAAGTCTTCACTCCAGTCTGCCAAAGAAAGTTGTTTCGCTCTCACCAACTGCCGCTGCCCGCCTGGAACCACGATTGGCCAAACCGACTCGCCTACGCGACGCAAGCTGAACGTCACGGTGCTCATTGAAGGAGCTCCATGTGACATGGAGATCGACACCGGGTCTGCCCTGTCCATCGTGTCATGGAGCACCATCAAAAGACTGGTACCCAGAGTGTCCAAAAGGCAACTCGACTCTCACCGCGTACACCTGAGAGACTACCAGGGAAACGACATTCCCGTGGTAGGCGTTGGCCGGTTCCGGATCGCCTTCAAGGATTTTTCGGGCCTGCTCCGGTTGGTGGTGGTCGAAGGTCAGCGGCCAAGCCTCCTAGGGCTAGACTGGTTTGATGCCCTCGGCCTGGAAGTCACCGGCATCAACTGCATCTCTAACGCAGAGACTGAGGGTCTGGTCAAAGACTTTGCCGAGGTTTTTGACGGCACCTTGGGCCAATATACAGGTACGCCCATCTCCTTTAGCCTTGATCCACAAGTCGCCCCCATCAAGCTAAAGCCATGCCGGGTTCCCTTTGCTCTCAAGGCTAAGGTGGATGAACAACTGGACAAACTGATCGCCCAAGGAGTTTTGGAGCCGGTTGACCACGCAAAGTGGGAAACCCCCATCGTCACGCCTGTCAAGCCAGATGGGTCGGTGAGAATCTGCGCTGACTACAAGTGCACGATCAACAAGGCACTTCAGCAGCACGCTTATCCGGTTCCTGTTGTCCAACACCTGCTGCATTCCCTGGGTGAGGGTAAGGTCTTCGCTAAGCTGGACCTTGCCCAAGCCTATCAACAACTGCCAGTCGATGATGCCACTGCTGAAGCCCAGACGATCGTCACCCACCGGGGGGCTTTCCGTTGCCGCCGGTTGCAGTTCGGGGTGAGTGTGGCTCCTGGCATCTTCCAAAGCCTTATGGAGCGTCTCCTGCAAGGGCTTCCGGGCGTGGTACCATATTTTGATGACGTCTTGGTGTCTGCAGACTCACACCAGCAGCTGTTCGAGCGCCTCCGTGCCGTGCTGACCAGGTTCCAGGAGGCCGGGCTCAAGGTAAAGAGGGACAAGTGCCAGATCGCCGTTCCACAGGTAGAGTTCCTGGGCTATCTTATCGATGCCTCCGGTCTTCATCCAACCACATCCAAGATCCGCGCTATCCAGCAGGCCCCCACCCCAAAGAACAAAACGGAGTTGCAGGCATTCCTGGGGCTGCTGAACTTTTATAACATGTTCCTGCCCCACAAAGCCACAGTGGCTGAGCCTCTTCACCGACTCCTTAGCACTAAGACGCCTTGGGCCTGGGGTCATCGGGAGACGGCGGCCTTCAACGCGGTCAAGGCTCTCCTTTCTTCAGACAGTGTGCTGGTACAGTACAGTGAATCCAGGCCGCTGGTCCTTGCCTGCGACGCCTCACCTTTTGGCATCGGTGCTGTCCTTAGTCACCGTTTTCCAGATGGAAGAGAAGCACCGCTCGCCTACTTTTCCAGGACACTATCTCCGACGGAACGGAATTACAGCCAGCTCGACAAGGAGGCATTGGCACTTGTGGCTGGAGTGAAGAGGTTCCATGAATACCTCTATGGCAGGACTTTTGACCTCATCACTGACCACAAGCCACTCCTGGGCCTCCTCGCCGGTGATCGTCCAACTCCACCGGTCCTCTCACCACGCATGCTGCGATGGACTGTTTTCCTGGCTGCCTACCACTACCGGCTCATCCATCGCCCGGGGAAATCGATGGGCCATGCCGACGCCCTCAGCCGTTGCCCTCTTCCAGCATTTGTGGAAGACCCGGCTCCAGCTTCATCGCTCCTTCTGATTGAGGATCTTCCGGCAGCGCCTGTATCGGCTGCCACTGTGGCCTCCGCATCTGCCCAGGATCGCACCATCAGCCGGGTGCTCAACTGGGTGTGGAGGGGGTGGCCACAAGGGCCTTTTGCATCGGAGTTCCAGCCCTTCGCAACCAGACAACATGAACTCTCAGCTCATCGTGGCTGCCTGCTGTGGGGAGACCGCGTCGTGATTCCCCAGGGACTCCGTCAGCGCGTCCTGGAGGCTCTGCACGTTGGCCACCCGGGAATTGTCAAAATGAAGGCGTTGGCTCGGTGTTACGTCTGGTGGCCTAATATGGACGATGCCATCACTGCCTGGGTGTCCGCCTGTCAAGCGTGCCAGGAGTCGAGGCCTGCACCACCGGCAGCTAAGGGACACACCTGGGAGACGCCAAAGACACCCTGGTCGAGGGTGCACATCGATCTGGCTGGCCCCTTTCACGGCCGGACCTTTATGGTAGTGGTGGACGCCTATTCCAAATGGCTGGAGGTCGCCCTGATGCCCTCCACCACTACCGAAGCTGTCATCCGGGTGCTGCGAGGCCTGTTTGCAACGCATGGGTGTCCTGATGTCCTTGTCTCTGACAACGGACCGCAGTTCACGTCAGGCACGTTTGAGCGGTATCTTTTGGGACTGGGCATCCGCCATGCCCTAACGGCACCTTTTCATCCATCCAGCAACGGGCAAGCGGAAAGAATGGTGCGCTCGACAAAAGAGGCACTGGCGCACCTGGACCGGGGAGACTGGCATGAGCGGGTCGCCGAATACTTGTTCGTGCAACACATCACCCCTCATGCGGCCACAGGGAGGAGTCCTGCTGAACTGCTTATGGGCCGCCGCCTCAGGTCACCGCTCGACCGGCTACACCCAGACTTTGCCGTGGCTGAACCCCCAGGCTGTGCCAACGCACCACGGTCATTTGTCCCAGGAAACCAGGTCTTTGCCCGGAACTATGTGGGGGACATCCCTTGGGTGCCAGCCACAGTAGTGGGAGTCACTGGACCTCGCTCGTACCAGGTGGCACTCGAAGACGGACGCTTGTGGCGACGGCACATAGACCAGCTTAGGCGCAGGGTTGGGGACTTGGACACTACCGAGGTGCCCCCAACTGCGCTTGCGGCTCCAGAAGAGACACGTACAGATGGCGAGGCCCCACCTACACCTCCCTCACAAACTGCCAGCGTGGAGCCGAACCAAGCCGTTTCAGAACAGACTCAGACCACTCCACTTGCGGAGGCTCCACCCACAGCAGCGGATCCAGGGGAGTTGGTTCCAACGCCACCTAGGGTCGCACCACAGCCTCAGCGAGAACTGTGTGGCCCTCCGGACTTGGCTACCAGTCCCCGGCGGTCTGGCAGAGTTTCCAAGCGCCCAACTTATTTAAAGGACTATGTTGTTGGACAGGTATCACTGTTGGTCTAAGTATGGGAAATGTAACCGATATGCTTTTGTGCTTAATTGAACCATTACGCGTAGTGCTGTATATAAGGAAACCATTACGATTGTAACTAACGCCTTATCTCGGTGGGGAGGGGTGTTATGTAGTGTAGTTTCACCCTGGGCCAACAGGGGGATACTGTATATAGTTTTCACTCAGGTCTGTAGATAGTTTTCACTCAGGTCCGCGGCAGTTATTTTAGGCGGGAACTCTGGGCTGTTGTGGTTACAATGTTGACAGCCGGCTGCCTATAAATACAGGCCGGCTGAGCTGTTCGCAGTTAGTTCTATTCCAGCTTACCATAATAAAGAGCTACTTGAAGAAATCGCTGTGCCGGCTGCTATGTCAACCCACGACTCAACACTTCTATCTTGCGAATTCTATAGTGAAGAACGAGTTCAACTTATTTTACCGCTTCTATCAAAATTTATACCCCTTCAATATTATTTGGAATCCTCCCCTGAAATTCTTCGAAAATACCTCCTGGAAGATTCCTCAAGCTCAATATCATATGAGGTGGCTAAATTTTGCACTTTAGTAATTAAGAAGCGTAAATCTCTTCTGTTGAATGGCACACTGCGAAGTTCCCTTGTGTAACCTTTTTTCTTTTCTGAAGTTGTTGCTGATTTCTTGTTGTCTGATCTTGTGGTGTTTAGTGTCACTGGCTTTGGCCGCAATAAACTTGAACTTGAGTTCTCCACATTTCCACATCAGTTAACAATTTTAGTGCACCTTTCTTGTAACAGGCACACTTTGTATACATTTTTGCCCAATATTCATTTTTTTGCAAAGCTATTTCCCCCTAAAATAATGCAATTTTGTACGCTCTTTTCACAAATGTCTGGATTTTTATGCACACTTCACCTTAGTTTATGCAATTTTGTATGCACTACTTAGCTGGAGAACTGCGTATCAAAATTTGGAGATGTGAATTTCAAAGGATGAGTGAGTTTTGGTTCACATATTGCTTTTGAAAGTGTGATTTTGGTAGATTTGCCTTTAAATAAGAACTGAATTGAATTGATCCACCATTCCTACCTGGTAGTAAGCTCCATTGAACTCAATGGGATTTACTTCTGCATACACTTGGATAGGATTCTACTGTTAATGTACAGCTCAGGCCTGATTATTGGTGCCATCATACACTGCATGGGTCACATTCAACAAACCAAATGCTTTAGCAGAAACCAGTGTGAAGATTCCCACTGTCTGCCCTCTGTGACTCCTCCAAATTCACTCTGGTGGGTCGGAGAACCCCCAGAACAGGGTGTACTGTAAGAGGGAGATCATTCCATCTGGCAAGCAGCAATGCTTGTGGTAACACAACAATAACAGCAAAAAAGTTGAATTCCATTCCAGGAGACTGAAGGGAGGTACTGAACATTGAATACCCCTTGTTCTGTCAGACAACTTTAGGTTTCTGTACTTTGCATGCCATTGCTGATGGCAGAGGCATCAAGTCCCACATGGTATTGGGGGGCATGTTGAATATGCATGATGTCACACTTGCAACACACACGAGTGCCATCACATGCATTGGAAAGAGGCTGCAAGGCCCGATGAGGCCCTCCGCCACAGCAGGGAGGCCTGATGGGGCCCTCCACCACTGTGGGAAGGTCCTGTGGTGAGGCCCAATGGGACCCAGTCCTTCAGGTTTTGGGGCACTCAGCTACAACCCCGCATACTTGGGAACGAGGGCTGAACTGTCCTCAGTTTCATAGAGTTGGCACATGTGGCTGATAGGATATTTTCTCCCCTCAGAAGAAGAGTTGGCACATGCGGCTGATGGGATATTTCTCCCCTCAGCAACAAGCATGCCGGCACAAATTAATTGAGATGGCAATGCAGAAATTTCAGGGCCCCAGCTCAGAGCAGAAATTACAAGATGGCCACAAATGTAGTAGCAATAAGATTTTTTAAAAAGAGAGAGAGAGAGAGAGAGAGAGAGAGGAGAGTGCAGGAGAGGGGGGAAAGAAAAAGACGTGCAAGAAGTGGAAAAGCAAGTAAACAGGCAGGTTGCTGGCAAAGAGCACAAGACTATAAATGAGATCAGGTTGAGCTGTTCTCAGAAGCTCCCCAAAGTAAAGGGGACATTGAACCTGACAGCTTTTCATGCTTGAGACTAATTTCTCTACTTTGAAACACCATGCTTCTGCATTGCTAAGTGCTTCCTCTTTGATAAAATACATTTTTTTGAAAACTTTGGGAGCACACTTTCTGCTTCCTTCTGGAATCACGATGAAAGGGGCAGCTCACGTCCAAGTGAGCTTCACATTGATCATTTGTAAGTTTTTTTTTGTTTGTGTGTGTGCATTTATCTTATATAAACAGGAATAACTTTAATTCCTTTGGGTCCCATGCAGTTTTCCTCAAGTTCTCATGGCATTTAGAATGGCCTGAGGAGAAGCTCGGATAAACATGAATGGGAAATTGAAAAGACAAGTACCTAACTTGACCCATTCTCCCCATTCTAGTCTTCAGCCTTAAGTACAGGCGCACTCTTGAGGAATAAAAACAAACTAGATGGAGAAAGTAGAACTGCCTTGCATGCAGCCATTTAAAGGTCCGGCCTGCTCACCCATCTCTAGTAGCTTCTTCACTTGGCATGGTTGGAAGAACTAACCTTCAGCCATAAACCATTATGCAAACACACTGTTTCCTTTGGGCCTGCCCAGCAAGAGCTGCAAAATAAGTTAGGGAATTACTTGAAGGACAGACAACTTTTGTATCAGTAATCTTTATTTGATTCCCTCACCCCAAATGTAGCAAAGCTAAAACTTTGAAGAGAATAGATTTATACATTGGTTCCAGCTGACCCACAGAAGCCTAGGATTGTCCTTTTGTTGTGCATAGCTGTCAAGCGTCCCTTATTTGGCGGGACAGTCCCTTATCCCAGTGCTGTGTCCCGCTGCTGTCCCTTATTGATGATGTCCCTTAAATTTCCTGGGTTTCAAAGGAAGCAGCTCCTCTCCCGCCCTCCCTGCTGGCCAGGGAGGAGGGAGGCTCCAACTGTGTTGCTTGGCTGCGTTGCTCACCCAATAAGGAGTCTAAGAACGACTGGGGGGTGGAGCTTGCATGCCTTGTGCTGATCAAATCAGCTGCGTTGCCTGGGGACTCGCCTTTGCTCAGCGCTTCCCAGCGGAGAGGTGACGGTGGTTTTCCTTGAGGCTTCATTTGGCTGCTGGTTGGGCTTTCTGCCTTTGGCTTGGAGGGGCTCAGAAGTTGAACATACCTGTGCTTGGAAAATCCCTTATTTTGGCTGCTGATCCCTTATTTTCAAATCTGTAAGTTGACAGCTATGTTGCTGTGGTAAAGGTGTTGTGAAAAACTGCCTTCATCTTTTAGCCCAGGTAAGAGCATGGAGCAGTTTTCTCTTTCTTTTTTTTTAAGGAGGCAGAAATAATGTAGGAGAACTAAACAATCACTTGTACGGTTGTTGAATGTAAGATGGAACAGAAGCTGGATTGAAGCTGGATACTTCTTCAACCATGGAAAGTCACCGGTATTATTGATCAAAACATTCTAAAAAAAAAAGGTTTCTGTGAGAGCAACCCTAACTGAGGCCGAGGAGGCATTGAGTGGTAAATTATCTGCTTCATTTGCAGTCCTGCCAGTCATAGCAGATGGGAAGGGCAACTGAAATGGGCCAGTTTTCTACCACGAGTCCTGCTCCACCTCCATCTTGTCTGGTTTGGGGCTTTACAATGAGTACCCCTGGTGAGGACATTGCCAGTGATGGTGTTCATCCTGCTGCACTTCTGGCGGGTGCTGTGGGGGGTCTCCATGGCAGTGGAACCCCTCCCCCATTAAACAAGGCCAGTGGAAAGGCACTTCCATGGTACCCTAACCCCCTTTAGCAGTGCATATCATGGGGCAGGATTCCTCCGCATTTAAATTTATTCAAGGCATTTCTTCCTTAGATGTTGAATCCAGCTTCAATATTTGGAAGAGTGCAAGCCTTCCAAGTCTTTAGGATTATCTGTTTAGCCACAGGGGCTGTATATTTAATCCAGAACATCTGTGACTAGTATAAGATCCAGATGACTGGTACGTATCCAATTATTAAGTGAACAAATGACAACTCAAAATTTGTAGAGTTGGGCTGACTCATCGTATGACTGCTGCTAGAACTTATGGGTAGCTTTGCATTCTTAATACGCATGGGTCATTGTTGGGCGTCCCAGTTCCCTTCTTGATAACACAGCAAACAAAGTTAATTAAAAAGGAAGATTTATTGCAGAAACAGAGTTCGCCGGACGTCTCCAACAAGCCGCTAGTCTCATCAATCATTATGACTCTTCTGAAGACCTCTTCCTCCGATACCAGAAGCAACTGAACTTTCGCTTCTGAATTCTCTTGTTTTGCTTCCTGTCTTGGAGCCCTCCCATTTGTCAATACTGTGGACGGGGGGGGGGGGGCTCAGCTCCCGCCTCTTCTCCATCCTCTGAGAGACTGTCTCTTAGGTCTTTCCCACCTGATGAACTGCTTACTTCTCTGCTTGTGGCATTTTGCAATTCTCGAGAGTGTTGGCAGGGTTCAGTCATCCCCTTATCAACCCACATTCCTAGGGGTAGAGGACCCGGCACTAGCCGAAGCTCATCTTGCCTGGCAGTTAACCGTCTCTGTTCCTCACTGTTTCCTTCACTGGAAGCTGGCTGCAAACCTTCCCTGGGGGCTGGCTCATTCATGACAGTCATGGTAGTGAAGGAATGGGTTTCTGTGCAGTCAGTTTGAAACAGGACCCAACCCCCCCCCCTTTTCTTTTTTCTCCAAGGGAGCATTTCTAAAATGCATTAACTTGAGCTGTTGAGCAAAATGCATAACAAGAACACAGCTGTATAAACAAAGCTCTCTCCTTTATCAGTCACGGCAATGGATGACCTTGGATGTTCCAGTGGAGTAGGGATGACATGTCTGGGTTATCTTACCACACTCTGATGCACAGACCTAGTCCGGGAACAGCGCCAGAGTGTGTTCTTGGAGTTGGTGACCTCTTGCTCCAAGATAAGAGTATAGGAACAGGAATACCCTTTTATGGTTAAGAGTACCGGAGCAGGAACATCTGTTATGTCAACCTGAGTGTACAAGCTGACATGCCTGGATTCCTGGGGAAGGGGGGAAGAGGGTGCCTGGAGGATATATACACTGCATGAAATCTGTCATTCTTTGGACTTGCTGTGGACTGACCACGCAAGTGCCTTTCTGCTGCTCCGGAGAGCAGAAATAAAGAACTCTTTCTCTGAACCAACCCTCGGTGTCATTTGACTTCCTTCCTCCCGTCTGGGAGCAACGCAGAGCCCACCAATCAGTAAAGTCTAATAAGGCTACAGTAGCATCTACTTCTCCAGCATAAAATAACTAGTATTATTATTTTATTCTCAGTAATCCTTTTTAATATATAAGTCTTGAGTGCTGAAATGTGAATATTGAATCGAGTATCTGTATCCTTTGAGCTTGGCTGGTTTGGTGTTGAACGACACTGTTGTTTTCCATGGCACGCAGAGTTCTGCTCAGGCCATAAGCCTATTGGTAGAGGGGGCAACATTTAAGGATACCCTTCTCCCTTTGTCTTTCCCAGTACCACCCCTAACACTGTTATCTCCAGATCATGGTGCTTGAGACTGCACAAGGAGGGGGGGTCAACAAAAATCACTTACCCTCAAGACAGCAGGATCCCAATCATCAGTCTCAATTTAATTTTTTTTATAAAAAAATATTTTTCTATTTTTCAAAAACTTGCAAACATACAAATCACAAACACACAAACCCCATACAATTCCAATACACATATATGTTTGACTCCCTCCCCCCTCGTGATTTCTTTTTAATTTAATTTTTTTAAACTGCATTTTGCACATTAATCTGTTTTAAAGTTATTCTTTTGTTTCTCTGCATAATATGTTTAACTGCTTGTTTTACATTAACCCTGCTAATGAACTTATTTGCATACAAGAATTTTTCAAATACAGTGGTACCTCAGGTTACAAACGCTATGGGTTACAAACACTTTGGGTTACAAACTCCGCTAACCCGGAAGTAGTACCTCGGGTTAAAAACTTTGCCCCAAGATAAGGAACGGAAATAGTGGTGGCAGTGGGAGGCCCCATTAGCAAAAGAATGCCTCAGGTTAAGAACGGTTTCGGGTTAAGAACTGACCTCCGGAATGAATTAAGTTTGTAACCCGAGGTACCACTGTATTCCACAAATTTCCCCCAATCTTTAATAATAATAATAATAATAATAATAATAATAAATTCTTGGTTTTTATTATATCTGTTAATCTTGCCATTTCAGCACAATCCATTAATTTAACCAGCCACTCTGCCTTGGTTGGTACTGTGTCTTCTTTCCATCTCTGGGCAAAAACCATTTTAGCTGCAGTTTTAAGCATACATAAACAAAACAAAACAAATGGCCCCTTTTGGTATCTCTGTATCTACTGTCCCTGGAAGAAACACTTCTGGGGTTTTTTACTAAGCGTTATCTTAAACATTTTCTTCAGTTCATTGTAAATCATTTCCCAGAAAGAATTTACTCTCTCACAAGACCACCACATCTGTCTCAAATTACTGTAGGTCCACGCTTTGCACATAAATGTTATGTAATCTTTAAACCTCCACATGTGTCCATGTACTTGATGATACCAGGTGCTTGTCCATAATTGATGTATTTCCTCTGGGTGGTATTTAGTTATTAAAAGTGATATACACCACATTATGAGGAATGTCTCGCACAGAGGTGCTTGCAATCTCCAGTAAAACCCAGTGTTTAAAAAATATAAAATATTAAAAGACTAAATACTGTTCCGCTACACACACAAAATAGCAGAAAGTAATACAGATCACAAACTAATGTTAAAACGTCAAAACCAGAGGACATAGAATCATAGAATTGTGATAGGATATGAGGGTTTGGGGAACAAGTATCACAACTGTAGAGAGGCCTTTTGGAATCTAATGTAAAAGTGCTGTCTAAAATGTATAAAATATTATTGGAATGGGAGACAAAGGATGAGTGAATAAAGTCCTCAATGCTACATTGGGCAATAGATATCGGTCATAATATAGACATGGAAGCATGGGAACAATTGTGGAATCTGGATGTAAAATTTACAGCATGTTATGGTCAGCATCTTAAAAAGTAGAGACATCACCTTGCCAACAAAGGTCCATATAGTAAAAGCTATGGTTTTCCCAGTAGTGATGTATGGAAGTGAGAACTGGACCATAAAGAAGGCTGATCGCCGAAGATTTGATGCTTTTGAATTATGGTGCTGGAGGAGACTCTTGAGAGTCCCATGGACTGCAAGAAGATCAAACCTATCCATTCTGAAGGAAATCAGCCCTGAGTGCTCACTGGAAGGACAGATCCTGAAGCTGAGGCGCCAATACTTTGGCCACCTCATGAGAAGAGAAGACTCCCTGGAAAAGACTCTGATGTTGGGAAAGATGGAGGGCACAAGGAGAAGGGGATGACAGAGGACGAGATGGTTGGATGGTGTTCTCGAAGCTACCAGCATGAGTTTGACCAAACTGCAGAAGGCAGTGGAAGACAGGAATGCCTGGCATGCTCTGGTCCATGGGGTCACGAAGAGTCGGACACGACTAAATGACTAAACAACAACATGGTCTAAGAGAAATTATAGGAAAATGATATATCAATGGTATCTAACACCGAGTAAATTGGCAAAAATGTATAAATCTAAATCAAATAAGTGTTGGAAATGTAAAGAGAAAGAAGCTTCTTTTTATCGTATGTGGTGGTCTTGTAGTAAGGTTAAGGCTTACTCGGAAATATATAATGAATTGAAAAGGATGTTTAAGATAACATTTGTATACCCCCCCAAAAAAAACCCAAGGAAGCTTTCCTTTTGGAATTATAGGGACAGAACGACCTAAATTGTATAGAAATTTATTTATGTATGCTACTACAGCGGCAAGAATGTTACTTGCCCCCAAATGAAAAGAAGCAGAAGTCCCAGCAAAGGAAGAATGGATACAAAAACTTATGGAAATGTCAAAACTTACCAGAAGAATAAGAAATCAAGACAACAAACTTTTAATAAAAGAATGGAATTGGTTTATTGAATATTTACAGACAAGTTGTAAACAGATATGAACATTGGCAGGATTATTGTAATAACCTGCAGTTTCATAAGTGTATATATTTAAAGTAGATGAATAAATGGACAAATTAAGTTAATTTGGATATGCAGAAGATATTAAAAATAAATTTAAGGAACGGCAGAAAGAGGGGGAAGGAAGTCATGTTTTGAAATGTCAAGATGATTGTAAAATTGGTGAAATGTATAAATCTGAAAAGAATAAATAAAATAAAAATAAAAATAGAAGCAAAGAATTGTAAGGGACCCCAAGGAACATCTAGTGCAACCCCCTGCTACGTATAATCTATCTGCAGCTATCACATACAGGGATTGAACCCACAACATTGGCATTATCAGCACCAGGCTCTAACCAATTGAGCTATCCAGTGATCATGTTGCAAAACTGCCCTTCAGAGGCACGTAGCAAGCTACCACTGGTCCATCTGGTTCAATATTGTCTGTGGTGATTGGCAGCAGCAGTCCAGGAATTCAGGCAGGGATCTCTTCCAGCCCTACCAGCAAATGCTGGGGATTGAACCCAGGACCTTATGAATGCAAAGCAGATGTTCTACCACTAAGCTATGACCCTTCCCGATAAGCATGAGTTTCTGCCAAGGAAAAGGTCACCCCTTCCCTCTCTTTTTCTGTAAGGGTTGCAAGCAGCCTGCCATCAAGCCTTTCTGACTAGAGGCAATGCTAGAGGCATGTTTCGGTTTTTTCCCCTAAAGCAATTTCCCTTCCTGCCTTTTAACCACATATTAAAATATTTGAAAAAATTATTATTATTATTTCTTCACAAGACATATGAGAAAGATATCTTGGACTGAAAGAATCATCACTGGATTCAATAAATTTCTCTGGAGGTTGGCACCAGCTGATTCACTGATAATATGTTACAATAACCAGATGCTGTAACATATACTCAAGTCACCATGCAGTTTTCAGAAATTGGTTTTATCCCCCCCTTTTTTTAAAAAAAAGAGAGAGATGTTTGCATCTCGAGGCCCCAAGACCCACCCCCAAAATAAATACACACAGACACTTATATTAGTTTAAGATTTTGGGCAAAATTTTTGGCCACAACTTTATTGAAATACAATCACGTGAGCGGTATCGGCTTAGGCATTGACTCCCCACTATAACTGGCTCCATCTCTCAGGATGATCGTCAAATGGGGTAAACCAAACAAGGGAGCTAGGTCGATGAGGACCAACCTAAGCTCACCCTGGGGTTCCTGTGGTCCTGGCATGGCCCTAGCCCTTCAAGCAGACTTTGGACGAGATCCAGGACCCCCAGATTCCTTTAACGGAATACCCAGTTCCTGGAGGGGCAGGTGATGGCAGCACCTCCCCTCCCCACACTCCAACTGAGCCAATGCCTAACCGCCACCTTACAAGTTGTGACGATTTGCTAAGGGGTAGGTGAAAACCAAATGGCTAAAGCCAATCTGCCAAATGGAAAAATTCCTACCCAGCCCCTGTTCCAAAACAGGTGACCCAAACCAAAGCAAGGCCAAGCGACTCTACCTAAACTAGGGAGGGTGGGCGGGTGTTCAACAGCGCAAAGCAAGTGCCCCTCCTTGCAGCACACTGCCATTTTTAAAGCCCCTCGGTTAACGCCACCCACTGGCTATTGGCTAAAATTTCCTGGTGTGATCCCAGGGGAATGGCCAGGACTTCTTGCTCCTCCCCCCCCATTTTAACCCTATCAGGTGAGTTGTTGGGTCCCGCGCGCAACCAGGCCCCACTGTTATAAGGATCCCATTTTTGGGACAACTGTCAAAAGTAAGGCTGTTTGTCTGGAAAGAAAGTTACATGGTCAAGATGTAAAATGTATTGAAAAATGAGGCATGGAGCCTTTCTCCTAGCTATTTACAACCTGTGTTGAATTTTGCAATCCATCACTTGTCACTTTATTATTCCTTTTAGTAGTAAGCACCAGCTACTCTAACAAATCATTTTCAGATTTACATTACATAATGGATTAATAACACAAACTCCCCGATCTTATCTGTTTCTTACCTGCTGCCACAGCTCTGGCGATGGCTGGGACTTTGTAATTCATCCCAGCATTAAAATTTTGTTTTCCAAACGCACTTAAGGAATGTCAGCACCACTGGGATTGTTCGGAAAGGTTATTCATGATAGCTTACGATGCTGACCTTTACTTAAGACTGAAGTAAACAAGTTGGATCACAGGTATGGGTTCCTCGTAAGCCCAGGCACGCGGTTCCTCTGCTCAGGTGCTCTGTAACATCAGTTTACCCCAAAGACGCATCCTGGAAATATAAGTGCAAATTAATTAGCTACTGCCTTGACACTAGCATATGGCACAACAGCCTCACACTCCCCTTGAACTGGTTCGTAAGTGACATTGCCATCTGCATGGGGCCATGTCCAGCTAACAATCTGTCTGCTCCTTTTGTGTTGGAAAAGCCTCCGTAATTAAAATGAAAACTGTTGCTGTCTTCAAAGTCTTTGAAAACCCCAGGAAGCAGTCCTTTGCCTGGACGAGCAGGTTTTTGTGTGTGAATTAATTGTCTTCATGAATAGCAAGTAAGAGCTGGGTCCTTACCAAAATAAATACAGGCACATTGTCTAGGCTGCTTCTTTTTATGGTTTTGGTTGGGTTTCGAATGTTACTCAGCCTCATGGTGCACTATGAAGATTGCTCTCTGCTCATGAAGTAGCCTTCAGGT
The DNA here is from genome assembly GCF_964106645.2 of Podarcis pityusensis. NCBI lineage: Eukaryota > Metazoa > Chordata > Lepidosauria > Squamata > Lacertidae > Podarcis > Podarcis pityusensis. Next base: position 78,497,115 of record NC_138031.1, read on the forward strand.
TTCAGTAAAAGATAAATAGTATTTGGTTATGGTGACTATGGTTTCTATTGCTTTTCTAACACTACATTTTAGAAATCAAAAGGCTAAATACCGTATTTTTCGCTCTATAAGACGCACCAGACCACAAGACGCACCTAGTTTTTGGAGGAGAAAAACAAGAAAAAAAATATATTCTGAATCTCAGAAGCCAGAACAGCAAGAGGGATCGCTGCACAGTGAAAGCAGCAATCCCTCTTGCTGTTCTGGCTTCTGGGATAGCTGCGCAACCTGCATTCGTTCCATAAGACGCACACACATTTCCCCTTACTTTTTAGGAGGGAAAAAGTGAGTCTTCTAGAGCAAAAAATACGGTAACACCAAGGGAACTGAACAGCTTGCAGATTTGTAGAAGTATCTTTTGAAAGGTGTTGATCTCTCTTTATCACAGAAACAACCTCATTTAATGAAAAAAAAGTGGGGTTTTTTGGGAAATTGGACTTCTGACTCCTGGTTCAAAAGTTCATTGGAGTGGAGACCATTTTGCTTATGTCACTCTAGAAAACTGATCCACAGTAGCACTAAACAAATCATGATTAATAAGATATACATTTTAAAAATCCAGCTCCCAATGCATCATCAAACTCTACTGACGTTTTGTGACATTGCCGTGTGACCAAGATGTAGATCCCAGAGAACAGATCTCTAAGCAGATAGGTGTTGCTGTAATTCTCAATGGCTCCCATGACATTCTGTGGGTGCAAACTTGTGCACTTTTACATAGCTGTAGACTTTGCTGAATTCAATGAAATATTCTGAATAAACAGATAAAGAACAGAGCAGAAAGCAGATCATTTCTTATACTTACAGCTGCCCATTCACTATTATAGTAACACATAAATACAATTGCTATGAAATTAGCAATATGTTAACAATGGCTTTTAAGTTAAGAAGCATATTCAAGTTAAATTGAGGGTACACTAGATTTTTACTGGTTAGCTACTTTGGGGGTGAAAATCACACCAGAAAGTTCATATGTGTTCAAAAGGGAAGCACTTATTTTTAGGATCCATCTTTCAGCAGCAGCATTTAATAATTCCCTTAGCTGCAAAGCTTTGTGTTTCATATCTAACCTCATATTGACACAACTTGCTCTCTTTGGAACAGAGCTTTTATAATAGACTAGCTTTCAGAATCCCTTGCTCCCCAAACAAAAACTGACACAAATAGCCTTATCGCCTTGGGCTGTGGTCTTTCAGGCTTCACAAGATAATCCAGATCAGACTGTCAGAATGTGGTGGGGGATGCTCTGTTTGTCCCCATGGAACAGATTTCTACAATAACTCCTTTGCATAAGTGGATAATCCTAGTGGCTCTAAGAAAGGATCTAAGTGTTGAGGGACCAGGTCCAGGACACGAGCAGTAATACTACCAGGATACTAGATTGTTGTCAGCTCCAGTTACATGGGTTGAAAAACGCAATCCAAATGGGTAACCAATTTTGATGTTGTATCTTTCACATTTATGCTTCCATGGGAATGATTCCAAACCCACCTCCGAAGATTTTGGATGTGACAAGGATGCGGAATGAACAAGAAGCTCAACTACTCTATACTTTTGCTTCTTCCACAACAATGTTATCATCCAAAAATGTTACTTTGACATCTCCCCTGCCTGGAAAATGCATGAACCGAGTGGGGAAGAAACAAGGATTGTATTTCAGATGAGATGGTTGCAGAGGAACAAGGTATACAAGGGGGTTTCATTTTCACAGAAGCCACAAGATCTTTGTGTCACTTGTCAACCTTTCCAGTTGTCCAAGTGTTGTTGCAAATTACCATTTCTGTGTCTCTTCACCATTTTTTCCTTGGTGACCAAGATTGTGAATTTTGATAACAACTCTTGAATGAGAGAGCCAGTGTTTGATTTTCAAAATTGCAGGATTAAATGTTTGCCTATCCACCTTATAACCTTGAACACTGAGCTTTGGAATGTTATATCTTGAGGAATTAGGTTACTATTGTTTAAAAGATGTGCTGTCTTATTTTTAAATAACAGGATGTGTGATATGAAACAATCTGCAGTTCTTGCCCCTGGGTTTCACTGACAGTTATTGGTTTCTAGTCTTTGCCAGATCAGTTTTGTCATTATTATCCCTTGAAATGTTGCCAGAGTTAGAACCTTCATAATCATATATAAATGTTTTCTCATTACCTTAATTTATGCAGACTGCAGTCCTATATCCACTTATGTGGGAGTAAGCCTCATAAGATTGTGCTGTAAGAAATTACATGGAGGGTGTACATCAGGGATGGGAAAAACTATTACCCTCCAGATGTATGTCATCACCCCCTGACCATTGGTCCTACTGGCTAGGGCTGGATTTCACTAAATTTTCAACACCTTGGGTGATCCCCCTCGTTTTTGCTACACTTCTGTTGTCTTAGGTCTCTATGGACTCTATGGATGCGCATAGCTGAAAAAAGTTATTCCTCCTGGTCAGTCATGGGGAAAGATGATTTATTTAAAATAGTCTTACCTCATCTTTCCTCTGAAAAGTGCTCAAGGCACCTTACCAAAATCAACATCGGTACAGTATTGGTACAGGAAAGAAAAGGGACGCAGGTGGCGCTGTGGGTTAAACCACAGAGCCTAGGTCTTGCTGATTAGAAGGTCGGCGGTTCAAATCCCTGCGACGGGGTGAGCTCCCGTTGCTTGGTCCCTGCTCCTGCCAACCTAGCAGTTCGAAAGCACCTCAAAGTGCAAGTAGATAAATAGGTACCGCTCTGGCGGGAAGGTAAACGGCGTTTCCGTGCGCTGCTCTGGTTTGCCAGAAGCGGCTTAGTCATGCTGACCACATGACCCAGAAGCTGTATGCCGGCTCCCTCGGCCGATAAAGCAAGATGAGCGCCGCAACCCCAGAGTCAGCCATGACTGGACCTAATGGTCAGGAGTCCCTTTACCTTTACAGGAGAGAAAACTGACTGCTGGTGTGTGTCTTTTTGGAATTATGAACGCTCCAAGATAGTCTAGCACAGAGGCAGGGATTCTGGATGTTGTGAACAGGTCACTGGTCATTGGTTATGCTCCCTAATTCATAATAAAGTAACAAATAGAAGCTTTTAATCTTGCCATATTTTAAATCAAACACTGGCCATGGGTCTGATGGGCGTTGTGTCCTTGGAGGGACACAAGTTCTTGACCTGTGGTCTAGATCAGGGGTGCACAAAGTGGGGGGCGGAGGGGGTGGGCCACCCCAGGTACCACTCGAGGGATGACAAGATGGCCCCTGCCTCCCCCCAGCTGTAGAGGGGCCGAGGGTGCCGCTCTCGCATGGCGTCCATACGGGCTGCCTCTCGCATGGTGACCGTGCAGGCTGCCACACTTGCGCACTCCGTATGGGATGCCGTACGGTCACCATGCAAGCAGCAGCCTATACAACTGCCGCACATGAATGGCATCCCATACAGAGTGCACATGTGCGGCATCTTGTACGGACTGTGCACGCGCGGGATGCCACACATGCGCACTCCGTGTGGGCTTCCTCCACCACTGGTCTAGATTAATTAAGGCCACTGAAACACTACTTGAATGAAACCTTCATTGAAGTCTGTAAAACAAGCTTCCAGCAAAATCTGATTAGGTGTGCCATCGATCCAAAATCCAAGAGACTTTCAACGGTCACATTAAAACAAATCGTCCATCTCTGCTTTCACAATAGAGCAATCTCCTCTCTCCAACCCTCACATACTGTTTTGTGGGTTCTCCTGACCCCCCAGAACTAATCTGGGGGTGCATGGAGAGGCGAGAAAGCCCTGTTGCTTTAGCAGGAGCTCTTGTGCAGAGTCTCCATAGTAGAATTACGTAGCTGAACCCTATGACTGTACAAAGTGGGTAAACCAGTACTGAAATGCAAAATTCCCATTCATAACACAACCTAAGAAAGCAGCATACTTTGACATTTATGGCTTTGCTTTAAACAAAGGAAACATCAGCCTGCTTTCTCAAAGCAGCAAGATAATTTTCTAAACAATGGCAAAAAATGGAGAACATGGATATTGTTGAGAATGCAGCAGATGGTGCTGGAGAAAGATTTTTGCAAATATTTGGCAGGAATTGGAAGAGAAATTGCATTTTAAATAATGCATCAATTCCTTTTACCCTACCTGATAATGTGCTGCTGTGAACTACTGACGACTCTTCTAGAACTTCACCATCCCCAAGCCTTGGTCCCACTGTTTTTAAGTTAGTTGCTCTTTCCATGATAGTGGACCACCGTGAAGGATTAATGGACCATACTTCAGTAGCTTTCCTGTTACAGCAGCGAGGATTTCAGAATCTAAGAATGTTCTTCAAATTCTGTAGAACGAACATACAATAGCTTTTCTGTTATATCTCAAGGAGTTCTGTCGCTTGTTCAAGGCACTGGTTGACTTCTGTAAAACTAAATGGCTGTCATGACAAACTGGATCACAGAATAGATGGGAAAGGCTCCCTTTGGTCTGAAAATTCCTATCTTTCCAGAAATAAGGACTGTTCTAGGTGTGAACTGGCTGTCAGTTTGCTTTTCTTAGTGCAGAAAGTATTGGTCTGATGTGTAGAGAACTTTCCTATTCTAATTAATTCAAGAGGGTTCTGGAAGCATCTCTGTGTGAAAGAAACAAGCATAAGGTTCATGATGTTTGGGTTATTCCTTCAGAGAAGCTGAGTACAGTTGGCTTAAACTGGTTCTGTTATCTCTTTCAATCAAGGTCATGCCGACTATGAAAAGAGGCCAGAAGGAGCCTGAATTTCACTTTCTCTTTCTATCTCTTTTTCTTCTGGTGTGGTGTTCTGTACATAATATGCTTAGTGTTAAGGTTGAGTCTTATTATAAGTCATTGTAAGTTTAAGTTGTCTGCTGCCACTAGATTTCTTATGGACAGTGCCAATCCTGAATGTGATGGATTTGTGACCATTATGCTCATCTGTCTTCAGTAGCAGCAAAGCTCTGCTGGATGAAATATAATTGCCTCTGGTCTATTTTGGGGAGATCCTGCAATGTGTTTAAGTTTTTATTCTGCTAACTATATGTCAGAGTTCTGCTCTGGATTAATATTGAGTAGAATTTAATGGCACTGGCTACACTTGAACCTACAGTTCTTTGATATAAAAAGGGGCATGAAAGATCAGCTGTTGCTGTCAAGCCCAGGCTGACTTGTAGGTACCCCAGGAAGAGTAGTGGTTCGTGATAATTAATTACAAGGATCAAACCTGATTCTACAGGCAGTAATCTCTCCCAATCTGGGTGTGTGGTTGCTATGAGATAGGCAAAGACCTCCTGCTCCTAAATATGGTGACTGAGTAAACTATATGAAGGTCCATGTGCTAACTCACCCACTGGGAGGGCCCCCAACAGACTGGGTGGGTGGAAAATCCCAAGATGGTCAGCAAAGAGGACGGCCTGCACCTAGCCACCCAGGGTTGGATGGGCACAGTTCCCCTTTCCCTGCACCTGCCCTCAATTGGCCTTGTGGACCACCCCAGCTGGAAGGTCCGGAAGGGCTGGAGGTGAGTGGCACCCGGTTGCCATCCTTTACCCCAGCAGTGCAGGAAGATGGTAGTCTCCTAGGACCAGCCACATTCATGCTTGAGGCAAATGCTGTCCCCCAAGCCCAAGGGGAGCAGATGTTTTTCAAGGCAGGGTACTATGATGGTGACCAGGAGATGGTGGGGAGGAAAGGAATGGGTTGCTCATATTTGCTTCTGGGTTGTATTGGTAATACCATACCTTTACCATAGCTTCTGAGTCTTGCCCACAATGAACTGAACTATGTCAGCACGGAACACTTTTTGTGGTATCATTCCCTCTATTTCCACAGTTCAGGCTGTGCGTGTCATGAGTCATGTGGCCAAAATGGCACCGCTCACACACAAGAGAGAGGTATCGGAAGACTTGGGGAACGCCACAGTTTGCAGAAGCACCAACAAATCTTCAGAGTGTGCGTGGAAACACGGCAGTCATGGAATGCTGAATGTCTGTTGGAAAGGGGGAAGAGAAATGGAGAAGGACTGAATTGAGTGGGTCGAATTCTGAACTGTAGCATACCCCACTGCCATCTTTTGTTGCAGTTTATATATATATGTACATAGAATTTCAATTCAGATAACAGCCATTTATGATCTCTGAGCTCTGAAGGCTGAGGGACGTTAATAACACCAGTGGCATAAAAACTGAAGGAAGATGATCCAGATACAGAACTGATTTTTTAATTCCTTCTTTACTTCCTTATTACTACTGCAGAACAACACTTTCTGAACATATCTGTCCTCTAGCTTGCACCATTTCCCCCAGGCAGCCTGGACTACCTTATTTATTAGCAATCCATTTTGTGAATTCTTAGAAGATACATACATTCTGCATGCACTTATGGGCTTTGATTTACTGCCTGCAATAATTGGGCTGCTTTCCGCTGACATTTATTACAGCATAATAGTGTTAGTCGTCAAACCCTGGCTTTTATTTTTCTTCTAAATCAAATCTTATTAATATGTTCAATTAGCTGAGTTGATCACATTCCCTTCCAAATGGCACCTCGCAATGTTAGCACTTTCAAACGGGAAAAGTGGTCACCATTGTCGCCAGCTGCACTTTGTTCAAAAAACAGGTTAATCGCAAATGAAGCAGCAGCAAATAGCTTCCAGCGAAAATGCAAATGCAGGTCTTGTTCACATAGCAGGGTTGTAAAGGTATTGATTTAGAAGCTACGGCTGACTTGGTGCTACCATTTTGTCCACCTGTATTTTAATTGGCTGGAGTGCTACCCTCCTGATTTAACTTGAGTGGATCCCTTTCCAGACCAATCTGTCAGATGATTCCCAATACAGTGGTACCTCAGGTTACATACGCTTCAGGTTACAGATACTTCAGGTTACAGACTCCGCTAACCCAGAAATAGTACCTCGGGTTAAGAACTTTGCTTCAGGATGAGAATAGAAATTGTGCTCCGGCAGCATGGCGGCAGCAGGAGGCCCCATTAGCTAAAGTGGTGCTTCAGGTTAAGAACAGTTTCAGATTAAGAACAGACCTCCAGAATGAATTAAGTACTTAACCTGAGGTACCACTGTATAGAAATCCCAGGAGAGCACGTTTAGGGTTGCCATATTTAAAAAAGTAAAAAACAGGACACCCCAAAATTGTTGAGCTTTTTTGTATGAAAACGCCAAGAAAACACAATTTTTTGATCGAATTGCCTAAGATGTGCCCTGTTGCCAGACAAAGAACTTGAACCCCCAGCTCCAGTTCTACCAAAGACTTTAGTGCTCAAATCATATTGGTACATAAGGCAAACTAAAGCTTCCAAGGTTCAGCAGGTGCAACAAGAGGTGAGAATGCATGACAAAGATGTTCATCCAACAAGCCTCCTGCACCCTCCTTGTGAAGTGGGAACATCTGTTTGTACAGCAAGCACCCCAAGTCGTAGGACTGGTCAACTGAACAAGCATTGCTTTGAGTAGGCTGGCTGATAAATGCTTGTCTGCACTGTAGTTGCCAGCATCATGCGCTTGGAAATGGGGGTGGAGTCAGAGCCATCCTGGCATCAGATTTACTTTCAGCCATCTTCCCCAAAGGGGGAGGTTCCTTGCTGTCAGGAGGCGGCCCCATGACTGGAAGAGGTGAGCTAGGGGTGTTCGGTGGTTTAGGGGTGGGATATTCGTCTGTCAGCCTACTAAAACTGAAAGTCTTTTTTATCCCTTTCTGTCCAAGAGGACCCAATGGCCGACCCAAAGCATTGGGTCGGCCAGTCCAGAATCAGAGAATATTTCACTGCCAGGTAGATGAGACAGTCACACTCAGAAATAGCTGAGTGCTGCCCATTCTAGTCTCAAGAGGACCTGGCACCACCTCAGTGTAAGACCAAGAGAGTTTGCTGCTTAAAGAAGTGCACACTTCTGCTGCGGCCAACAATTTTAAAAGGTGTTGCCTTACCATTCAGACGCCAGTTCCTACCTTCATCTATACCCCTTCCTTTCCTTAACCTGTTGTACAGCAGGGGCCTGCAGTGCTCTAGCTGTTTGACTACCTCTCTCTTCAGGGCCGGTCCACTCATGAGGCAAGGTGAGACAACTGCCTCAGGTGGCACGATCCACAAGGGCAGCAAATCCCAATGTAGATTTTTATCTCTCCCCCACACCCTACTCTTGATGATGAAGAAGAAGAAGAGGAGGAGGAGGAGTTTGGATTTGATATCCCACTTTATCATTACCCGAAGGAGTCCCAAAGTGGCTAACATTCTCCTTTCCCTTCCTCCCCCACAACAAACACTCTGTGAGGTGAGTGGGGCTGAGAAACTTCAGAGAAGTGTGACTAGCCCAAGGTCACCCAGCAGCTGCATGTGGAGGAGCGGAGACGCGAACCCAGTTCCCCAGATTACGAGTCTATCGCTCTTAACCACTACACCACACTGGCTCTCTGTAGGTTTTCACTCACCCCTTCTTCCCAAGTGGGGAAGGAGATGCCATTTTGTAGCTTGCCTCAGGTGCCAAAATGACTTGCACTAGCCTGGTCCCTCCTCAGCCAAAGAAATCAAAACAAAAGGTTTTTCAAGGTCCTGGTAGCCTATCATACAGGTGAAACTCAGAAAATTAGAATATTGTGGGAAAGTTCATTTATTTCAGTAATTCAACTTAAAAGGTAAAACTAATATATAAGATAGACTCATGACATGCCAAGTGAGATATGTCAAGCCTTTATTTGTTATAATTGTGATGATCATGGTGTACAGCTGATGAAAACCCCAAATTAACAATCTCAGAAAATTAGAATATTAAATGAAATCAGCAAAACAAAGATTGCAAATAGACCAATATTGGACCTCTGAGAAGTAGAAGCATGCTTATGTACTCAGTACTTGGTTTGGGCCCCTTTTGCATCAATTACTGACTCAGTGTGGCGTGGCATGAATGCTATCAGCCTGTGGCACTGCTGAGGTGCTATGGAAGACCAGGATGCTTCAATAGCAGCCTTCAGCTCTTCTGCATTGCTCGGTCTCATGTCTCTCATCTGTCTCTTGGCAATGCCCCATGGATTCTCTATGGGGTTCAGGTCAGGCGAGTTTGCTGGACAATCAAGCACAGTAATCCCATGGGCATTGAACCAGGTTTTAGTACTTTTGGCAGTATGGGCAGGTGCCAAAGTCCTGCTGGAAAATGAAGTCAGCATCCCCATAAAGCTTGTCTGCGGAAGGAAGCATGAAGTGCTCCAAAATCTCCTGGTAGACGGCTGTGTTGACCCTGGATTTAATGAAGCACAGTGGACCAACACCAGCTGATGACGCTCTCCCTTGCCCTCCCCCCCCCCCCGTTCCTCCTCCAGTGGATGGGTCATACATTGTGCAAGTCGTATGTTGTGCAGGGCTGATTTATTCCTTAGATAAGGAAGGAATAAACGGGAAAACATTGTGCCTCTTTCCTGTTCAGCTCTTCACGTAGAGCAGGCATGGCCAAACTTGGCCCTCCAGCTGTTTTGGGACTACAACTCCCACCATCCCTAGCTAACAGGACCAGTGGTCAGGGATGATGGGAATTGTAGTCCCAAAACAGCTGGAGGGCCAAGTTTGGCCATGCCTGATGTAGAGTCTTCTGTAGCACACCCTGCTATGACCAGCCTGGGAGTATTCTACTAATGGGGCTTCCTATCTTACAAGTCTGAAAGCCATGCAAAATACAGGGGAGAGGATATGAATCATAGGAAGGCCAAGTTCAAACAGATGAAAACTGAAATGGATGAAAGGCTTTCCTTGCCAAGCTCACATTCTCTCTTAATGCAACAAAGCGCTGCTAATGACCATGTGAATATTTGTTACATCAAGCCCTCTCTCTTTTTGGGGAAAATATCTTTGAATGAGATCTTTTCATATTTTAATTTTGACTGTCCATTTAACTTCATTGGCATGTATTTAGTCACAACTGGTAACTGTACACCATCTTAGAAAACAAGTGGAAACTGTGTGTGATTAAAACACCCTGTTTTCAAGTGCATTTATGAAGGTTTTCCTTCTCTCTTTAGGGAAGTGGCTTGTGTAATCCAGAAGACTGGGTAGAATTCAAGGTTGGCAAGTTTACTTACTGCTGTCCTGAGTTTAGGGTGGATAAAGATTCCATAAAGGTGTTTTTTTTGTCACCGTGGTGGTATTTTTTTGGAGTATCTTGTATGCCTTTTGACTTAACGGTTGCACATTCTTCAAAAACAGAATACAATCACAGACCACCTAGTCCCCTACATAAGGGGAAAGCTTCCACTCGGCTTAGATTTTTCTCCCTATTAAGAAGACATTGTCTGATTCAGTGAAATAATAAAATTAAGCATGCAAGAGATCCAACTTAAGTGATTTTTGGAGGCAAATGAACCTGAGCATAAAACAATTTTCTTTTTATCCTCATGAGCACTATTTCCATGCTAGATTAGGTTGCTGTGTGTTTCCACAGTCTCATGAATACATTTAAAGCACTGGAATTGAGTCAATTCAAATAGCTACCCATGCCTTTGATTATAATCCATATTAGATCCCAACCATTAAAAATCAGAATCTCTCGTACACAGCTTTCTCATTTAAACAGCTCCTTTTAACCCCCGAGATAATGCTCCCGCTTTATATGTGGGCTGATATCAACGTTTGCTTTAGTTGTGAATGTGTGTTTGATAGAATGCTTTAATGCTGCTTCAATTTAACAAGATACACTTTAAAGGTTTTCATTAGGGAAATGGGGTGTTATGCAAAGTAGTTAAAATGGAAGTTAAAGCAAAGGAGTTTTCTTTTTAATGAAAAGTAAGAAGTCAAAAGAGGTGAACAGAAAGAATAGTCACCCTGAAAATAATTACCTTGTGTCGTAAGGAGCCCATATCTTCAGAAAATAAGCACTCTCTAGGGTGTTAGACCAGGTCTAACCACCAACATGACATAAGGCTTCTCCACACTTCCTCTTGTTCCACTACTCTCTAGTGCTTAGCTTATTTTTCCTAAGTTGCTATTTTGTTAATGCTGTTTATAGATTATAAATGCCATGTTGATTAGTTAAGTCATATAATATGACTTTTGCTGCGGTCGTGATGTTCAGCTTGTTTTCTGGTTGCTGTTTCGTTAATAGTGTTTCATAGATTGTAATTACCTTATTGATGATTTGTTAACCATTTTATGAGATTTATGCTGTATTTGAAATGTCCTATCGTGCTCTATTAAGCTGCCATTACTGTTTGTACGCCGCTTTGAGATTTAGCGGAATAAAAAGAGGAATAGAAATACAGTGGTACCTCGGGTTAAGAACTTAATTAGTTCTGGAGGTCCGTTCTTAACGTGAAACTGTTCTTAACCTGAGGTACCACTTTAGCTAATGGGGCCTCCCGCTGCCGCCGTGCGATTTCTGTTCTCATCCTGAAGCAAAGTTCTTAACCCGAGGTACTATTTCTGGGTTAGTGGAGTCTGTAACCTGAAGCGTCTGTAACCTGAAGCGTCTGTAACCTGAGGTACCACTGTATCACCAACCAATTGATGAAATGAGCAAACACCGTTCAGCTTTTCTGTGGAATGCTGTTTATTCCAATTTAGAGCTAATGAGTGGGTTTTCACTGGGAAAATAGCACTTCCTGGAGAAGAGTCAATAGCTGGTTTATGTGGGGTGGCGTCTCCTTGCAACCTTAACTGAAGGTGTGGAAATGAGGTTTTCAGTGGGTGTTCACATCTGGAGCCCTGAGGCACAGTACCTGTTGGAGTTGAAAGAAAGCAAGTATTATTCATTTACTCTTTGGATTTTCATTTTGCTTTTCAGATTGCTGGATGTCTGACATCAGGAAATAATTCTGGGAGCTGATTCTTGAATGGTCGTCCTAGCCACATGACACAAACCTGCTACATACAGAACATGCGTGAAATGGGAGTCAGTCATTTGTGGAAGGGGTCTTCAGTGAGATGATCAAACCTGCCTTTGTTTCACTGCCACCACCTCTGCCACTTACACTTCTGGAAGCCAGCACCACTTCTGGAAGTGTGGTGCCAGCTTCCGGAAGCACGGTGACTGGAAAGCCACAGCAGAAGGAGAAGGAAGAGTGGGTGATGTATGTGGACAAGGTATGTAGGTGTGCTTTTGGGGTTCCATATTTTGGTCCCGCGCTCTGGTGTGAGCCAGAGCATGGGAGACAAAACAGGACATCTAGGATGGTTTTTTAAAAATATATATTTCTCATAAATTTATTTATTTGGTTTTTCAGATTAAAATTTCAAAGTCACATATCCAACATACAACATAGAAACTAGATTCCAAAGAATCTCCTGGACTTCACTCCTCCCCTTTGTGGGTCCTATTGTCAGGGCCATCTTACCCATAGGCGCTAGGGGTGTGAGGCACTCGGGCGCTGGGCTCTCAGGGGCACCAGGCCAAGAGTCATGGGCCCGAGAGTTGAATCCGGGGAAGAGCCCACCTGTCGGTCGGAGCGCCATGATGGGCTCTTCTGCTGTGAGTGGCACTGTGTTGCGAATTTGGGGGCGACCGAGCCAGCGAGTCACTGAGGTGGCAGGCTGGCTCCGCCCTCGTGGGGGGGGGCACCAGGTGGATCTTTGCACCCTGGCATTGCATATGCTTAAGACAGCCCTGCCTAATAATAATAATAATAATAATAATAATAATAATAATAATGAAATTTTATTTATATCCCACCCTCCACAACCAAAGACGGGCTCAGAGCAGCTAACAACAGTAAAAATAGCACAGTTTACATAAAATCACAGTCAATTAATTGAGATACATTCTAAAATCAATTCAGAATCAAATTAATGGCAACCATTGGGCTAGAGTTCTATGAGGATTACAGAAGAGGTCAGACTGTGCCTTGGCCAAAGGCTTGTTGGAACAGCTCTGTCTTGCAGGCCCTGTGGAAAGATGTCAAGTCCCGCAGGGCCCTAGTCTCTTGTGACAAAGCGTTCCACCAGATCGGGGCCACGGCTGAAAAAGTCCACGCTCTGGTTGAGGCCAGCCTAACCTCCCTGTGGCCCAGGATCTCCAAGATGTTTTTATTTGAAGACTGTAAGCTCCTCTGTGGGACATACCAAGAGAGGTGGTCCCGTAGGTACGAGGGTCCTAGGCCATACAGGACTTTAAACGTTAAAACCAGACCTTAAACCTGATCCTCTACTCCACCAGGAGCCACTGCAGCTGGTATAGCACCGGCTGAATGTGATCCCACAGCGAGGACCCGGTAAGGAGTCTCGCCACGGTGTTCTGCACTCACTGGAGTTTTCGGGTCAGTCTCAAGGGGAGCCCCACGTAGAGTGAGTTAATCATTTCCTTCTACATCTTTTATAGTAATCCAAACATTTTACCTCTCTGTTGTGTCCAAAATTCACCATTAAACTACAAGTGTTACAATGGTTTTTAAGATAAATTATATATTTTCCCCAACAGCTGGGATTGGGATTAGAAACTGGGTCAGCTTCTGGAAATCTGGGATATCCCTCTTAAAACAGGACAGTTGAGCCGTATGTTGATTGTTTCTCTGTCCCTTCCCTGGCAAACAAAAAGTGCCTGGCTATGTGGTGTGCACACTCCTGATAGTGCCACTGCAGCCATGGTTTTAGCTTTCCTGCCCTTGTCATCATATGGTGAAGTGGCATGGGCAGTTGGGTGTGCTTCAGCCAAATGTGGCCTGCGGAGGGTTGGCCAGTTTCTGATCTAGCTCTCCTCCTCCAAAAATAATTCCCTACCTCTTTTCTGGATCAAACTCAGACTGAATCTCTTGTTCAATAAATCAAGATCCTTTATTAGGCATGGTAAACCACACATTATCATACAGGCACCGTATACAAATTGTGCAAAATACAAACTCAACATAACAAGGCTTGTCCCAGTCATAGAAACTGTTATTGTTCTCCTACTTTGCAGTCAGCTCTTCCCTGTTCTCTCTCTCCTTCTCAACTCTGTGCCCCCTGCTACCTTGGAATATGGTTCCATGAAAAATCTCTGATTCTCCCTGGATAAAAAAAAGCATCATTTGAATAAACCAAATATGCCTGTAGCTGCTCTTAGGAGGACAGTCTCTGAAGCAGGCTATCCAAATTATCACAGTCAGTGAAAGAGACATGTCACGCCTGAACTACATTCTGAAGCAAACCTCTTCCTCCCCGCCCACCCTAAACTTTTTAAAGAAAACTCCATCGGGATTGCATTTGTGGAAAGCTAAGCAATAACTGAAACCCAATTTTGAAAGAAACCAACCATAAACACCTGTACACATTAGAAGAGGCTTCGTGTGCAGAGGATCCTTTATTTATAAAGCAATCAAGATTGTAAAGGGGAGGAGAATGCAGCTGACAGGACAGGCGAGAAAAGAAAAAGATCAGGGAGTCTCAGTGCATTTTGAGATTGTCAATTGCCAACGAGATGTTCGTTTTAATGCAGACAGGGAATTGTCACAGCTGCATTTTCCTGGCATGGTGGTTGGTTCCACTTCAGGCCTGACAGGCATGTAATTGAACCCAGAGAAGATTTGCTTGCCGCCGTTGAGAGAAACACACTTTAAAGGGCACTGTCATGTCCTCCCTTTCGTGTTCAGAAATATCCCCCACTGTTCGCTTTACGTAATGAATGTCTCTTATTTCGGTGCCCTGCCTTTCACTACTATGAACAGTTTAATGGGGATCTTTCAGTCATTCGGAAGGTTTCTACAAACAAAAACATGTCCAATATCCAAACGGCCTGAGGGGAAAACAACATTCTTTCCTGACATCAAGTTTTGCAGGCAGCTGAAACCCTAAACAAAAATAGACTGAGAGGAGACAGTGGTGAGGTCCATCAAGAGATATTAACTACAATAGCTAAGTGGAATTAAATCTCCACATCCAGTGGCAGTGGACCACAGAGCACTAGGTGCGGACAACAAATGAGAGTTTTCATTCCTTCTTTGAGAGCTTGAGAAGATGCCTGCTGCATCAGGCCACTGATAGCTTTATCCTCCCTGAATTTGCCTAATCCCCCTTTTTAAAAAATAAAATTAAAAAAATTATACTTTTCAGGTTTAAACATTTCATTAATTTTACTATCATTTTGACATTTCAAAACTTGACTTCCCCCTCTTTCTGCAGTTCCTTCAATTTATTTTTAATATCTTCTGCATATTAACCCAATTTGCTCATTTATTCATCTTCTTTAAATATATACTCTTATGAAACTGCTGGTTATTACAATAATCCTGCCAATGTTCTTCTCTGTTTACAATTTATCTGTAAATATTCAATAAACCATTTCCATTCTTTTATAAAGTTTGTTATCTTGATTTCTTATTCTTCCGGTAAGTTCTGCCATTTCTGTGTACTCCGTAAGTTTTTGTATCCATTCTTCCTTTGCTGGGACGTCGTCTCCTTCCCATTTTTGGGCAAGTAACATTCTTGCTGTAGTCGTATATGTAGGAAGTGTTCTGTTGCGCCAGAAGCGGTTTCGTCATGCTGGCCACATGACCCAGAATGCTGTCTGTGGACAAATGCTGGCTCCCTCAGCCTGAAAGCAAGATGAGCGCCACAACCCCATAGTCACCTTTGACTGGACTTAACCATTCAGGGGCCCTTTACCTTTTTTTTCTTTTTCTTTTTCACCTCAAGGACTGCTTCTTCCCATATGAAGCAAGCCAGACCCTGTGATCATCATCTGAGGTCTTCCTCATGTGCCTCCTCTATGACAAGTCTGGAGGTGGCAATATAAGAATGAGCCTTTTCTGTGGTGGCTCTGCATCTGTGGAATGCTCTTCCCAAAGAGCCTTGCCTGGTGCCATCATTACGTGTCTTTAGGCACCAGCCAAAAACATTCCTATTTAACCAGGCCATAATAATAATAATAATAATAATAATAATAATAATAATAAAAATAAATTATTTACACCCCACCCCCCGTCACTCTGGGCGGCTTCCAACAGAATATTAAAATACAATAGTTTATTAAACATTAAAAGCTTCCCTAAACAGGGCTGCCTTCAGAAGTCTTCTAAAAGTCTGGTAGTTGTTTATTTCTTTAACATCTGATATGAGGACGTTCCACAGAGCGGGTGCCACTACTGAGAAGGCCCTCTGCCTGGTTCCCTGTAACTTGGCTTCTTGCAGCAAGGGAACCGCCAGAAGGCCCTTGGCATTGGACCTCAGTGTCCGGGCAGAACGATGGGGGTGGAGACGCTCCTTCAGGTATACTGGGCCAAGGCCGTTTAGGGCTTTACAGGTCAACACCAACACTTTGAATTGTGCTCAGAAACGTACTGGGAGCCATTGTAGGTCTTTCAAGACTGGTGTTATGTGGTCTCGGCGGTCGCTCCCAGTCACCAATCTAGCTGCCGCATTCTGGATTAGTTGTAGTTTCTGGGTCACCTTCAAAGGTAGCCCCACATAGAGTGCATTGCAGGAGTCCAAGCGGTGGCCATTTAAATAATCTATTACTTGTTAAATGTGTGTGTAGGTGAGGACTGCTATTATGATTGTTTCATTATTGTGCTGTATTACATGTGTTCTGTTTGTATTATTATGCTGCGTAAATTACGTTCATAATGTGGCTGCATTCTGGTGGCTGCTGAATGTTGGACTTGCTGGTTTGATTGAGCAATGCCATTTTAATATTACTGTGACCCGCAGCCACAATGGAGGTTTGTGAATATCTCATATTATCTTTACCATAAAATTCCCAATGGAAATATCCTAAGTTTGATGGCAGAACAGGCTGCCTCAGGGTCATCCTTTGCTGGAGGATTTGAAGCACGGACAGCCATTTGCCACCCAGCCTATAGGTACATTCTATAGATGGACCTTCATGATTCTATGTGAATAAATCAGCATTCCAGTATTTTATTAGGAATTGATCAAGATTATAGAGTTTTCCTAATGAGTAAAAAACAATGTATGCTTTCTTGCTTATTATTATATCTGATGAAAACCTCTGGATAACTTGAGTGGGACCTTGCACTTTCACCAACATAAGCTATAAACTGCTTCGGATACGGACATGTTTGTTTCATGCTTTGTAAGGTGCCTTGTGGGTGCTTTTAAACACATAAACAAATAGCACGGCTTCCTATTTTCAAAAGGAATCGGCCACACTGTGTTGCATCTCAAAAAATTTGTTCCCCGGCCCAGAAGTGTTTTTTTGTTTTGTTTGTTTATAGCCCCAGGTATAAGAAAGAGAAATCACCTCCCTAGTTTCTGAAAAGGTTATGAAGCTTCTGATACTATTCTTTCTGGCGAAAATTACAGCAATGTCTTAAATCTGCCAGTGGTGTTAGGTACAAAGCATTGCATACTATATTCTCTTTATGGTCTGACCTACTTAATGGTAAGAGTTTTAAAAGATTTAAAACCAGTACTATAGAGCGCAGTCCTTTACAGTACATGTCTAGCTGAGTAGTAAAACATTAAGTTCATTGACACTTACTCTTGTGTAAGTGTGCATGGGATTATAGCCGTTCTGTTCTAAAAATCCTAAAATCTATTTTATAATTTTCTCCACTTCTATATTTCAAAAAGTAGGCTCCCTTACCACCACATTAATTGAGCAGAGGGAGGGGTCATGAGAAGAAAACAGTGGCAATGGCTTAATATATGGAATATAAGGGCCAAACTAGATTCCAAGCCGCTGCTGCTTTGAGCAATGCGTTAGCTGAAATTTAGGTTTTCCCCTCCCTCAGATACATAGAATTCTGCATACCATCATTTGAGCTCTTCCATTCCATTTATATCCATATTCTCTAAAGGGGGAGGGGAAGCCAGAGTGAGAATTTACATTTCAAACATGGTTGAACAGAAACTGAATGAAGATGTCTTATTTTGTAGAGCGCACAGTAGCTAGGGGAATAAACTTGGCAGGCTGGCGACAGGGCGGGGTGGGGTGGGGGCTGGTTGTCTTGTCCTGCTGTTTGAATGAAAATGCCTCCCACTTCTCCTACTCAGAGACATCCCATAAAGTTCTCACACACTCATTGCCTGTCACCAGAAAGACCCATAGCCCAACAATGTGTTAGATAGAGTTGGGGGTTCTTTTAATTCATATCTTGCCCTTCCTCAAATGAGCCCAAGGCATGAGGTAAGGCCATTTTCTGATCATGCCAATCCTGTGAGTTAGGTTAGGCCAGCTTTTCTCAACCTCCAAGCATTGATGGTCCACAACTCCCATCAGCCTCACACCATGGGGTGCAGATGATGGGAGATGCAGTCCAAGAGGTTGGATGGCCATTTGTCATGGATGCCTTGGCTGAGATTCCTGCATTGCAGGAATTCTATGATCTCTGAAGGGCAATGCTCTGTAGATGGCTGGGTTAAGTTCAGAGAAAGCGACATGCCCTTGGTCACTCTCTGAGTTTCATGGCTTGGATCATGGTCTCCTCTGCATTGCTTTCCATGCTGCTGGCCATCTTTGTTGCATTTCCACGCTAAACTTCTTTCGTTTTGTCTGTAACAAGTGTAGAGAACCTGTGGACTTTCAGGTGCTGTCAAACTGCATTTAGGGATGGGTGGATCAGTCTTTTCCTAGTCCATGTCAATTTTGCATTGACTTATTCATAAGTCTGAATCACTCTGTTTCTGCATTAATCTGTGACATTCCCCAATCTGTAATAAAATTTGTATTTATTCTTTTTTTTTCAAATATGTAGTATACCTAAACAATAATTTACCACAAAAGACCTCTCACCTCATTCTTGCTGGGTAGCAGTGGTAGCAATTTTTGAGACATGGAAAATTTGATGAATAATTATATTCTGATGTGTGTTGTAGTTCAGAATATGCAAGTTAGGTTGGCTCGCTTAAAATGTGAACTAAATGAAATTCTCCTCCATCCTCATCTACAACTACAATATGTCCAGACCACTGGACATCCTGGCTGTGGGATTTATTTTTCCTTAAATGTAGATGTTTGCATTAGCCTCTATGGATTTTCATTTTGTGAGAGTCAGACCCATTTTCTATCCTATCAAGGTCCAGTTGTATTTTATTCCTCTGTCCTGAGATGTGCTCCTAACATGAGTTTGACCAAACTGCGGGAGGCAGTGGAAGACAGGAGTGCCTGGCGTGCTCTGGTCCATGCGGACATGAAGAGTCGGACACAACTAAACAACAACAACAACATCCTGAGATGTTAGCTATCCCTCCTAATTTGGTATTATCTGCAGATTCGATCATTGTTTCCTCCATACCTTCATCTAGGTCATTGATAAAAATATTGAAGTGTATGCAGATCAGAAGGCAGCTGTCATGATACCCCCTTGAAAATACCTTCAGCTTTATGAGGAACCATTGATGAGCATTTTAAATAGTTTTCCATCTCAGTGAATCCAGCTGATGTGACAGTATTATCATCCAGCTCCCATTTAACCACTCTTGTAGCAAAACTTTGTTGAAGTAGGGCTTTTTAAAAAATAAAATAGAATAGAATAAATGTTTAGAACTAAATTAACATGGCACTGGGGAGAATATCAGCTTCTTACTTTTTCTTAATAGTTTCAGTTCTTTTAACTTTTCTTTCAACTTTTCTTTGATATGGAAACGTTTCCCTTAGCACTTTCGTTGCTTCCTAAATTGTCATAAAGTGTTATTAGAATAAAAGCAGTCAGTCTTGTTCATGGGCCTGTTATGATTTCTTTGTAAGTGGGGTCAATATTTCTTATTCTGAATTACAATGAAAGCCCCCTTCCACCCTCTTAACTTCCTACAAAACAAGTATAAGAAGTAATGAATAATTCTATCACTTCAAGGAGTTTTAGCATTTTTGAGAAAAAGACAAGATGCCGCAGCTATAGCTATTCAAATTATTCAAGCATTTTCTCCTCTTTTACCACTAAAATAATCTCTTCTGTTTTCTTACATATGGGGGAATGAGGGTGATTAATTCCCATCATCATGAAGTATGCTTGATGGAGACTCATAATATAAGCAAATGGAGGGGCTGATCTCTTTATTTCTGGCCTGGCCACTTTCACATCTCCAGACCAGTACAGTCATACCTTGGAAGTCGAACGGAATCCGTTCAACTTCCAAAACATTCAGAAACCAAAGCGTAGCTTCCGATAGGCTGCAGGAAGGTCCTGCAGCCAATTGGAAGCCACGGAAGCCTCATCAGACATTTGGGTTCCAAAGAAGGTTCACAAACCAGAACACTCACTTCAGTTTTGTGGTGTTCGAGAGCCAAAACGTCTGAGTATCAAGGTGTTCAGGATTCAAGGTATGATTGTAATTCCATCCCCTTTCTGCATGAATCAGTCTCTGTGGTTTTTTTTAAAATCAGTTCTCAAACATTTATTCAAAATACATGCTTAAATGGTCACCCCCCCAAAAAAAAATCTGTATTTAAGTGGGTGGGTGTGTTTAAAAACATTTAAACAGCTGAGCTCTGCATCACAATATTTTGAGAAGTGCAAAATCCACCAAAACAGCTAAGTGGACAGTTTAGTCCGAGAAGTGTGAATTGACTAATTCCGTATAGGAATTCACAAAGCATCACATGAATAAACGTAAAGGGGCCATGGGGCATGCACCACCCTCCAGTCTCCCTGACTCCATGACCGGTGTGGAGAGGTAAAATCTGATGTGGGTTTCAAGTGTGCTTGAATGAATGCGCTCCATGAGCTAACTCAGGTTTCCTGGTCATGCAGTGCCATCTAAGCAGATTCAACTGAACACAGTTGGAAGCCCCTTTCACTCTCCAGTTGTGAAGGTTGCCTGTGAAGATGGGGACGATGGGTGCAGCTTGGACACATGAACCAGATGCCATCTTCAGGTGTTCACTTTAAATGCCCAAAGAAGGTTTGAATTCTTGAAGCATCTCTGCAGGGGTGAGGTCCCAGTGTACAGTTATATTTTCTTTTACCTGCACCTGAATCTTTTTTACTTTCTTTGTGCTGCAGAAGGTGGTGGAGGGAATAACAGAGGGAAATTGCAACTCGGTGTTTCATAAATTGTGGTCAGAACCTACCAAGAGACCGTGTGACCTATCTGCATATGGTGTCAAACTGCGATTAAGAGGGCCAAGGAGGGAGTGATTTCCAGATTACTGGGTTATTCTTGTGCAGAAAGATAATGCTACATTTGGGAAGTATTTGAGCGGAGTTATTCCACAGGTAACCTAAAGGAAGGCTTGCTTTCTTTGCTTCCGATTGTGTAAACCTGTCAATTTATTCAAAGCAATCTGCATTTGGGTTATTTAATACCAAAGGGCTAGCGATCTGAACCAAGAAAAAGAAATAACTGTTAAAGTGTACTCCAACAATGCTGGCTACCAGTCAGGATCATTCAGAGTCCTAAGTAATACCAGTTCAATCACAGTAATTGTGGTCTTCCAAGTAGAAAGTGAAGACTCAAAACTCACAATATGCAGAGAGAGAGAGAGAGAGAGAGAGAGAGAGAGAGAGAGAGAGACCTTTTACTTTGTCTTAACAACAAGAATTATTTAGATTAACAAATGTCTTTTGTAATCTGGTGGAAGTATAACACCATCTGTTTAATAGTAGCAGTTTATAATGATTTTCCCAAGTCACAGTTTCTAATGCATATTTATGTATACCATTAAAAAAAACCATTCCATTATCTGCATAATCAGATATATCCTGTTTAGTCTTAAATTCCATATCTATGTGATCTTTGTCCATCAAACATTTATAACTGTTGACAGGAGACCTCTAGTTACAGATTATCCTGGACTTATTCCTGGATCTCTCTCTCAGCATCCTCTGTGAAAAAGAGCTGTGTTGCCTCTGGCTAATTTGGGTTGTGATGGCCTGCTGATCTACAGTACCATCACCCTTGACCTCCATCCTCAGACACTCTCCACTTCGCTTGTGTATTGGTCAATACTCAATCGGCAAGCCAGAGAAAATCTGAAACCAGTCCTTGCTCAATTGCAAACCGAGCTTGAATGAACCAAGGCAGTGTACACAGATATTAATTAATGCCTACATTGCTTCTGGCAGTGTCATGGGGCAGCTTGAAAAGTTTGTTAATGAGAACAGGAAACTGGAAGCATATTGCTTGTCTCCTCTCCTAGATCTTTTGAAGGAGCCATATGTAGGATAAGAAAGTTGACATTTTAGAGAGGCTGCTTGGAATATTTATAGCAAACTAGAGACACTGAATCCCAGACAGATCTCAGACAGCTGCTCACTTATTGATACAATAGTTTTAGCCATGAGTAATAAAAATTTCAGAAAACAGTCTGCTACAGAAGGGCTTGCAATTACTTTTAAAATGTTCATTTTAGTTTATACACCACATGGACTTGCTTCATACAGACATTTCCCTACAAACACCCTGTCCAACAGTCAAATCCATCAGCTAAAATAAATCTTCAGTTTCAAGCCAAATCTTGGTGCCTTATGTTTATTAAGTTTAATAATTTAAGAAATGTTTATTGTAAGAACATCTTGGAATTTTATTTTTGAAATGGTTACGGGGTGTTTCCACCACTTGCTTATGTAAAAAAAATTCTTTTAAATCACAAACTTCTCAGAGCGGCTAGGACAAATATCGGCAAAACATCAAGAACAAATCAGCTATACAAGTAAAACAGACCAAAAAGCAGAAGGGAAGAATAGTAATGAAATAGAACAGCATCCAAAATCAGGTGAATGCCTGGGTGAATAATAGGTCTAAGCCTCAGACTACATATTGACCAAGGAAGCTGCCCTGTACAGTAATTATTTCACCACCAAGAAAAAGGGTTTTTCCTTGGCAACCACTTGCCCAATTGTGATTTTAGCTATTTCAGCTGTCGCACATCCAAACACAGATGATAATATCCTAACTTGATAACAGCTTGGGACCATGTTACTTGAAATATCTCCACCTACCTGTAGATACCTACCTGAATCTTAAGATCTTTAGGGTCGTGGTTCATATGCTATTGGCAAGAGATGTTGTAGATGGCTTCAAAGCAGAGCATCTTCTCAGTTGTAGCACCCCAAATAAATCAACCTTTCAGGATGTCCTGGTCCCCACCCAAGAACAGCAACAGGTGCACTTTCTTATAAGTAAAGAAGGTAACCCATTAGCAGATTGACCATGCAAACTCCAAAGAAGAAAAGCGATTAGTTCAGAACCCTTTGGGCACTAGCAAGGGTCAGTTCTGGTGTGTGTGTGTATTGATGATATGCAATGTCCAGACTATATATATATATATATGTATATATATATATATATTAAAACCTTTACTTTCACAAACATATAACTTAGAAGAATATACTCACAATCTCATGCTCAGGTTTCTCCCTATAAATGTTTAGGGATCACTTCAGACAGATCACACACTAACACACACTGTCCTCAGCAGTATCCTGAGATGTCTCTGTCAGCAGCTATTCTCCTCTCTCTCTCTCTCTCTCTCTCACACACACACACACAGAGAGAGAGAGAGAGAGAGAGAGAGAGAGAGAGAAGCAGAAAAAGAGAGTTAAAATGACAGTTACTTCAATAACAGTCACAATTGAATGGAATGCTTCTCTCATGTGACTCACAGCCAGCCAATCACATGAGAACTATTGCCATAGGAAACCCCCTCCCCCGAGCAATTCAACATAAGCAAACATTTCCAATTCAGGGAATTAAACCATTATCCTTAACAAATTCAGCTCAGGATAGGTGCTTGAAGAATCCTTCAGATAAGTTCGGGGGCAAGGCCAGAGACCAGGATGTGAAACAAAGATCTGAGACGGCACAGGAGCAGTCCAATAATTGACCCTGAGTACACGACACACTTTTAAACAGGAGGGAGAAATCCAGATACTCGTGAGAATGTTTGTCCACCAAAGAGCTCCTGGCCTGAAGCCATGTGCTCCTTTCTTGGGGGCTGGGGCTGCTGTTGCCTCTTGAGACAAAGATTGGCTGCTCTCCTCCACAACAGCTAAATCTGTTCTGTGGAGTTTCCTTTTTCATTAAATTTATTGCTTTTGCTTATACCCTGGGCCATAAAGGTAAAAGGACCCCTGACCGTTAGGTCCAGTCGCGGACGACTCTGGGGTTGCGGCGCTCATCTCACTTTATTGGCTGAGGGAGTTGGCGTACAGCTTCTGGGTCATGTGGCCAGCATGGTGAACCAGAGCAGTGCATGGAAACACCGTTTACCTTCCCGCCGGAGCGGTACATATTTATCTACTTGCACTTTGACATGCTTTCAAACTGCTAGGTTGGCAGGAGCTGGGACCGAGCAACGGGAGCTCACCCCATCGCAGGGATTCGAACCGCTGACCTTCTGATCGGCAAGTCCTAGGCTCTGTGGTTTAACCCACAGTGCCACCCACGTCCCTTTTATCCTGGGCTATAGGCTTACATTATTTAGGGAAACTAAAGAAGGACAGGGGGGCACTTGTGTGCAGACCAGGGTTTGGACTGATCCCTTTTTCTTTTTTCTTTTCTGTAGCTGCGAACAAGCTAAAGGAAACAGTGCAACTAGAGAAAAGTTCCCCAGGCATTCTTAATCATCTCAAACATGAACTTATTGGATTCATAATGAAAAAATTGTTTAAACTTCCTTAGTTACTTAGTTCCTTTATTAGTATATCACCACCATAATCATCTTAGGGAAGAAACATAAAGAAATTAAATTTGTAATCATATTTTTTTTAGAAGACTAGCTCTCTGTATGTGCAAGAATGACAAATCACCCAAGAATGCAACAAAAACATAAAACAAACAAACAAACACACAACAAAATTGTTAATGGACTGGAGATTCTGAGACATAGTCGTAATGATATCATTGACCAGCAAGGTTGTATGCATTCAAACAGATGACAAAAATGTAACTTGAGCTTTGTACATTTGAAGCACATGGCTTCCTCTAAAGAATCCTGGGTAGTATAGTTTTCTCCTCGAAGAGTTACAATTCCCAGCACCCTTAATAAACTACAGTTCCCAGGATACTTTGGGGAAACTTTAAATGTATAGTGTGTATGCAGTCTTGTTTACAAGAAAATGGGCTTTATTTCTGATGTTCTACAATACTAAAGTATAGGACTGGATGTGGCCATATGCCTTGTTGAAATTGCCACAAATTGTAGTACATTTGCCTCAGAATGTGTTTCATAATTGTCCTCTACTTTACAAGCATAAAAGAAAACAAAATAGAGGGAAAGCTTTGTATGATTATGTCTGTGTGTTTATTTTCAGCTGTGTGCGTTTCATTTTGTGGCTTCTCCTTCAAGTGGTAAGTCTTGGAAGACTTGTTTTTCTTGTGATGCATGTTGTACTCCCATGTCTTGTTCTGCAGGTTCTGCTGCAAGCTGTCTATAACATCATTTGGTATTAGTAATGTTTGCAGAGACTGAATGAAGCCTCTTCAAAGTCGGGTGGGATGCCTCTAATTAGCTTCCTTCCACATTTTTACCCAAATATAATTAAACTTTTAATCCTAAAGTGCCCTGACTATTAGTGGAATGACTTATAATGAATGTTTCCACTGTGGTTTTTAATGTGTTGTGCCTAGCTGCCTTCCTAGCATTCGAATGTTAAAGGAGGGGGAGGGAATCACTGGCCTTCAGGGAATAAAAGGACCCTGGGAATTCATAATAGGGTGAGCTGAATTTGGTATCAAGCTAATTTCCTTCCAAAAGTATTGACCAAAAACTGAAGTTGTGTATTAGAGCAAGTGAGAAAGGACCATTTGTTTCCAGAAACTGTGAGAAGATTCTTGAAGATTCTCAAAGCATCAAGGTGCAAGATTCTACAGCAGTTATCTATCTATCTATCTATCTATCTATCTATCTATCTATCATCTATCTATCTATCTATCATCGACTTGTGCGATTCCTGCAAGGGAGAGACTGCTGAGCTGAGTGCAGGCAGCATGGAAGACTGAAGTGTGCCTTACTATCTGCGTGGTAGTAAAATTGTAAATAGTCTTAACAACAAAAACAACAACAACAACAACAACAACAACAACAACAACAACTTCCCGTAGACCTCTGGTTGGTCAGTGTGAGTGCAAGATGTTGGACTAGACGGGCCATTGGTCTCATCCAGCAGGCTTTTCTTATGATCTTGTGATCCTGTGAATATTCAGTACTGAAAATTCAGAGGAGAGCATTTTAGCAGCCATCTCATTTCGTTTCCAACCCTGGCTCTGTTTTTATGATAACATGCTATTGTGGGGGGTTATATTTAACTTCCAGAAATCCTGCTCAACAAACTCTGCATGCTTCACAATGAAGGAACACTTGCTTCAGAAACTGAAAGGTATTTCCACTTTTATTCACGATTTCCCATGATCAAGTGAAGTGGCTTGGGCTCAGCATGTTTTATTCTGCTCGGCAGTATAAAGCTCTTAATTAGGTAAGGTATTGCTAGGAATAAGAATGCAAAAATGGCACAGGCATATGTGAGCTAGTAAGCGGTTTACGTTCCGCAGAGTTCCTGGGACAGTCCAGGATCACACGGCTTTGCTGGAGGAGAGCAAATAGAGATTTAGCACTATTTGTAACTGTCCTACTAATTGGGAGGAGCAGAACATGCTCTGATGTGAGAAAGATGTTCTCTATTGTACACTCCGCTAATTAAGCTTGCTGGAAGGCTTACGATTTAGCACAATTTCCTACCAGAATAATTTTTAGTAAAGGGGGAGGGAAGGATGATATGCTAAAGTGCTTAGTGCTCTAGATGCTGACAAAAGCAGGAATTTAAAAGTCTGGATTCCATTGTAGCTGAAGTTCATTTATCCTAAACATTCTATTTACAGAAGCTGTCACAGTTTGGTGCAGGAATGATGAAATATTCTTTGAAGACCAACTTATCCTTGTAATTTGTGGCCATATTACCATGTGTGTTTTTTGGCGTTTGCCTGTAGTGCTGCCATCTTTTCATTTTAAAAAATACTGGTCTCCTGGGTGAGACCACCAAGTGATGCCAGAAAAACCTGAACCAGGAAAGAATTTAGCGGATCAGAAATTCACAGGGAATGGGGCCAGGGGTGGTGGTGGGAGGAACGAAAGTGGGGGATATTGACATCAGCACCTTGTCATGGTCAAGTAACTTCATGTTGAGATTTACCATGTTTTTAATTTTCTGTTGGGAGCCGCCCAGAGTGGCTGAGGAAACCCAGCCAGATGGGTGGGGTATAAATAATTTATTATTATTATTATTATTATTATTATTATTATTATTATTATGGCTCTCAGTCCCCTTTCCCTCCCTGCAGAGGCTATGAGGATGGTCCTCTCTCAGAGGCTGATGGATCCAATTTGTTGCAAGATGGCCAGGACTAAAATGTGTTATATTATGGGAAACTGCTTGCAGAAATGTGTACATGAATAAAAATTGCATGCAAAATTTTGTTTATTTAGAGATATTTGCTGTAAAATGCTGACAAATTTCCATAAGGATTTTTAAAAATATACAGATCTCTACAGAAATGTGGAGAACTGAATTTACTGCTGG
Source organism: Podarcis pityusensis (assembly GCF_964106645.2). Taxonomy (NCBI): domain Eukaryota; kingdom Metazoa; phylum Chordata; class Lepidosauria; order Squamata; family Lacertidae; genus Podarcis; species Podarcis pityusensis. Next base: position 78,524,497 of record NC_138031.1, read on the forward strand.
AAAAATGACAAATGCAGAGAACAGAAATTCACAGATCCTTTCAACCTGACACTGAGGTAGGAGACATGACCGCTAGGCGAGATAAGGTCCTGATACCTCTTGTTTTATATATCAAACAACTGGTTTTTAGGCCTCATTTCTTTTTTAAAAAAGCAACACTCGACCCACTCACTACTTTGCTGTAATCAGTATTTCTGGAAATAAGGATATATAAAAAAGGATGCAATATTTACATCGAGAAATTGAAAAGGGAGAGAAAACCCTCAGCTGGACTCCAGACTCTGAGATCCATCAGCAGGTTGATCCTCTTTACACAATAGCTAATGTCCTTTGCATGTCTATGAGTGGCATATAAATAAATGATGATTATTATTACTCACTGAAAAATGGGACACCAGATTCCTCCCCCCCCCAAAAAAAAATCACCTCAAGTTTCCCTTCCGGGAGACAAGTGCATTGGTTAAAGAGAGAGAAAATTGGGATAAATTAGATGGCCTTTGGGGCTTACGATTTATATGTATGTGTGTGTGTGTGTGTCATTTTAACAATCACACATTTTCTTAGTTTTTACACTTTTTGTTGTCGTTTAGTCGTGTCCGACTCTTTGTGACCGCATGGAACAGAGCATGCCAGGCACTCCTGTCTTCCACCGCCTCCCGCAGTTTGGTCAAACTCATGCTGGTAGCTTCGAGAACACTATCCAACCATCTCATCCTCTGTCGTCCCCTTCTCCTTGTGCCCTCAATCTTTCCCAACATCAAGGTCTTTTCCAGGGAGTCTTCTCTTCTCATGAGGTGGCCAAAGTATTGGAGCCTCAGCTTCAGGGTCTGTCCTTCCAGTGAGCAATTAGGGCTGATTTCCTTAAGAATGGATAGGTTTGATCTTCTTGCAGTCCAGGGGACTCACAAGAGTCTCCTCCAGTACCATAATTCAAAAGCATCAATTCTTCAGCGATCAGCCTTCTTTATGGTCCAGCTCTCACTTCCATACATCACTACTGGGAAAACCATAGCTTTACACTTTACACCATGTCAAATTTATAGTACAATATAAACAAACAGCAAAAGGGGATCGCTGGTGGATTCTCCTCTCTATTAAATGCGTATCATGTGCAAGCCACTTTATATTACATAAATAAGGCCTTTAATCCAGTTACATTTCGGAGCTTGCAACAAGAGTTTAGTCTGTATTTTATCATCCAAAAGTTGAGACTAAGATGTTCTTTTCCAAGAATTCCTGAGACAACAATGAGTGGAATCCATAGTGGGTTCGACTGGAATCCTACAAAGCGGATTCTCTCACAGGTGGAAGATTTCTACCAATTTGTGATTATTTCAGATTTCCTTTTCCCTATGTGCTCCGCTCTGCCCCTCCCATCTTCTTGGAGTGGGGGTCCCACTGGAACAGTGTGGGAAGTGGAACTGAAAATTTCAGAGGAAAAGGAAATAGCTGAAAATTGCCTCTTTTCCTTTCCACCCATGGGATCTTCTCATTCATAGATGGAGAGCTTCCTCTGCAGCTTATATCTGCAGCACCAGTATGAAGTAAGCAGCCCATAAGCGGCACACAAAACACTACCAAACCATTCTACGTTCTAAATCTCATATTAATAATCCAAAAAATTGAGAGAACAAGGTACAAGATCTACTACAAAAGCCACAAACAGAAAACTCATTCAGATTGTGTCCAAAAGGAAGATTCAGTCTTTAAAGTTCCTTTAGCCAGGCTCCTGGAGATATCAACAAAGGGAAGTATGATCAAACGAAGTGTCCGTGATGTTATGCATGAGAGTTAGACAGGGTGCCGTCGTTTGTCACCTGTTTCGCCCATGAAGTGTCTTGGGCTTCTTCAATAAATTCTCTCTCATGGTTTGGATATAATTATAAACATTCACTGGTGGCACAAACCAAAACTTATTAGTGTTTAAATAAAATTTCTAAATAATATCTGAACAGACAAGTACAAAAGTCTCTGCTTACAGTCCATATGTTACATTCCTTCTTGGCTTAAGCTACAATATTTAATTTCTTTCTTCAGGAAATTCTCCCTCAAGATTTTGGTGTATTTACATACATTCACTGGTGTGCTGCTTATGTGCTGCTTACTTCGTACTGGTCTATATCTGCGGCACAGCAGACCTGGATCCAAGCCAATGCTTTCTGTTTAAAGCAGGAGAAATATATTTTATTCTATATGAGATTATTTTGTTCCAGACTTTTTTGAAATGTGAACTTCTTGCGGAGGAGAATATCAGCTGGTCTTCTTTTACCAAGCCTTGGCAAAGGAAACACCTTTTGAGAAGCTTTGTGTTTTTCCCCTTTTCTTATTGAAGTTGAGGAAAAAGGAGATGGTTTCAACTTTCTGGTCTTTGTTTTGCTGTGCAAAGGAATGGCGCATCTCAGGACATAGAAGAGACAAAGATTGTATTTAAATATGCCATCAAAATGGCCCTAAATCACAATCTCTGTTAGAACCACGCTAACACAATGGCCAAAAGGAAAGAAAAAGCCAGTACAAAAAAATTTAAAAATTGAGCCTTTCTATTGATATCCAAAGCCAAGGCATTAAGATACTGATGTGTGAAATTAAGTGGGCCAAAGCTTTGCTCATAAAATAAGTTTAAATAGTTCACGATACTTGGAAAACATTTTAACAGCAGACAAAAACCACGTGTAAAGAAGTCATTTCTTGTTCTTATTGAAATACTAATTTTGAAAAATAGATAATATTGCCAAGGTGGACAGTCCTGCTTTTTTGGGGGGTGGGGATACCCCTCTAAACTCTTTGATTCCAAATATCTTCATTTTGCTTGGTTATCTGATGGCTTGTTTGCAGTAAAATGCCACTCCTAATGTACTAGTATTGTTGATCAATTTGTTTTATCCCCCCCCAATTGTTTTTATTAAAGATTTTCTTGGGTTACAAAAGTACACACACCATCTCTGTTTTCAGATCGTAAAGTCCTTTCTACAGATCAGCCACAGTGGTACCTTGGGTTACATACGCTTCAGGTTACATACGCTTCAGGTTACAGACTCCCCTAACCCAGAAATAGTACCTTGGGTTAAGAACTTTGCTTCAGGATGAGAACAGAAATCGTGCTCTGGCGGCGCGGCAGCAGCAGGAGGCCCCATTAGCTAAAGTCGTGCTTCAGGTTAAGAACAGTTTCAGGCTAAGAACGGACCTCCAGAACGAATTAAGTTCTTAACCAGAGGTACCACTGTATATGCAAGGTGTTAAACAACTCTTAGCATGCATTAAGGAAAGGAACCGGAGATATGTGCATCTGAAAGAGAAGGTTGAGGCAGGGTGTGTTTGATCAGAATGCTTCTCTTAGAGGAAAGAACTGGTCTGAGGAAGCAACATAAGACCCAGACCAAACCTGTCTGCATCTGAGCCTATCAGATGTGCTTGGGGAAGGTTTTGCATAGAATCCCGGTAGTGCTAGGATCCCTCCCCTCCCCACACCTGACATCCTGAGATGAAGGAAAGCGGAGAAGGATTTATAGAAGCTATCTCCTGATCCTATGGCCCATTCTTGGATTTGAAGGATTGAAGTCACTGCCAATCAGCTGACAGGCAACAAATTTAAGCTTGCTTTCTGCAGGGATTGCCTGGGCCAACAGAGTTCCCTGTGCAGAACCGTCACATAGCTGATCCAGCCCCGTGCCTGATGACATATGTCTGGTGCAAGGCAGGTGAGAGTGGTTTAGGGGGAAACAGCCTCGTGGGCCAAACAGAGACCCTTCCTGGGCCATATTTGGCCCCTTAGGTCAGAGGTTCCCTACTCCTGCACTAGACAATACTAGAAGGACTGACCAGATAGAAGGAATCTTCCTCCCTCCTTTCTTTCTGGTGGACTGGGTCTGCCATTTATTCCGTCCCATTATGCACAGGAGAGCACCTCCTTCCTAATGACTGAGTACACTAACCATTTATAGCAGTTTCCCAAATATATAATGAAATGAAAAAAATGTTCAGATATTCATTTAGGAAAACATCAGAAGGTTTTCTATTGGGAACAGTACCAGGAAGTCTAAAGGAAGAAGACAAGACATTATATTTATAAGCAACAGTAGCCGCAAGGCTATTGACTGCGAAAAATTGGAAAAGTGGTATAATACCGACAAAAACAGAGTGGCTTGCCAAATTATTGGAGTATTACAATATGTCCAAAACAATGGGAGAAATTGGAAGGATCTCAAAAGAGAAGATAGACAAGGACTGGAAGGTGTTTAAAGGATACTTGCAAAATCATATTGAAAAATCAGAACTCCTATTAGAATAAACAAATTCCGTTATAAATACTGAAATACTAAATAAGATGGATAACAATGTGTAACAGAAAAAGAAGTAGAAAAGTTGGTTTTAAAGTGTGTGAAAGAAAGTAATAGAAGTGGAAAGAAATTGCAATTGAGTAGATTGGAAGTCTAACACAAGGGTGGGGTGAGGGGTGAGGGATGGTGGTGGGAAAAGGAAGTATCTGTGGGATTGAGTGTGGGTATGTATGAATATTTTTAAGGATTGTATGAAATGTATGTTTGTTTGCATATTCGTAATATGTGTGTATTAATGTTGAATTATTTTAATAATAATTTTTAAAAACAAAACCCCCATTTATAGCAGTTTCCCAACCTTGGGCATGGAACTAAATCACTCCTACTTTCCTATTTAGTCTCCCTCTCCCTCTGTTTTGCTCATCAGGAGATAAAAAGAACCCTATTTCAGAGGAGATGCGCATTCATCGAGACAGAGAGGAAATAGTGTTTATCCTTCTTTCATGTCCAAAGCTGCTCAGAAGTGACTTTTCCATACAGAACTATCTCCCATCCAGCACCTGTTAATTCTCACTCCTACAAGAAGTAAGCCATGAAACAAAAAATGACTCGGAGGACATTTCTGATCATTTATCAAATAATGTATCAGAAATTCCTTCTCGTAATTGCAACGCCACACTTGTGCATGGATGTTCCCCCGGTGCTTGCTCTGCTCCTGAGCAAATGAGATCACTTGCCTTGTGTAATCTTAGCCTTGTGAAGTGTCATGCCTTCTGTAGCTTCTAAAATGATTCCAACATAATAATCAAGGAGATTGACAAAGGAGGACTCTTTCTGTTATGAAGAAGTCTGATTACATGTGGCAAGCTCAGACAGCTTTCCAATACAACTTGGTGCTGAACACTGATTGATGGCCCCAATGAGCCATACTGTATGAACTGGCAAAACAAGAAAATCACCATGGCCCTACCTTAGAAATGTTAACCAGGATTTTTCTATGTACTTCCCCAAATCCATGAATTTGGTCATTCAGGGCACTCATTATTTCAGAAATAGATGAATACTCTGACAGCGGAGACAACAGCATGTGAGTTCAGTCCATGTTGCAAAAATGATCTGAGCTGTTCCACTTTTCTCCAATAAACCTCCCCCAGAAATTATTATCCTGGGGGTCACAGATGTGCTTGTTACACCCAAAATCAAAAGTGTATTGTGTGGGAGGAAGGGCTGGATATAAATCCAATCAATCAATCAATCAATCAATCAATCAATGTATTGAGGCTGAATTCCTCTGTTTCTGCTGCCACCACTAAAGGTTATATTACAGAAGTTACTTACGTTCCGGGGATTTGTGGGGCATGGATTATTATATGCTGTACAATTTATGGTCAGGAAATTGAAGTCTGTCAAAAGAAAAGGCAACTTATAAACTGGGCCAGAGCACCCAGAGGGGATTGGTAAGGGGGCAGTTATTAACAGAACAAAAATATATATAAACATTAAAAGAGAGCTACTACCAGGCAGATTGTGATGAAAACTGTTTATTGTTCAGCAATAAATCATCATCCAGAGCACAGGAGTGAGGGACTGAAATGGGATGAGTGGCACAGGAAAGCTCACTGCAGGAGCTGTGTGTCCAGGCAGGCTGCAAACGGTAATTGAAAGCCTAAATAACAGGGTGGGGGGTTTCCGCTGTGGCTTTCTTCTCCCTCCCTAACATCATCATCATCATCATCATCATCATCATCAAAGCTTTATTGGCATCACATACAAACATTCAGAATAAATAGACCAGTGCGATCTCATCGCCATTTCAACAGTACAGTCATTTGCCAAAGGGAAGAAGAGGCGAGCAATCTATTCCCTCCCTAACATAATGTTAACAAAATTACAAGATGGTTAAGGAGAGCAACCACTGCAAATGGATGGAGGCTGGTACCTAACCTTGTATTGCTCATTATACTGTACTTAAAGTTATAAAAAAAGCTTCCATGGGGATGCTGCAGCATAAAAATATGTATACCCATTCTAGTTAATAACTCTATTATTATGGATGGAGGAGGAATCCCTTTTCAATGGATTTAACTACCCCACTGAGCTTGGCCAACAAGTGTCCCCACACCTGCAATTCTCAACTACTCATATAGAAAGGCATAAGGCCTCTGACAATGGACTGTCAGGGTCTGGGCAGAGGAGGAATGGTGGAGACCGCCTCCCCATCCTGACCCTTCCAAGGAGGAGGAAGAGGAAGACAGTATAGATTTACAAAAGGGGTTTGAGAGAAGGCTGCAGCTCAGAGGCAGATTAGGGGGAAAGCTGGGAAATCATGGGAGAGCATTCTAGACCCACCATCTCCCAGAACCTGGCAAGCTTTAAAAGTAGGAGAGCAAAGAGCTCAAAGACAGAGGGCACTTAGTGGCACGTGTAGATGAGGTGATGAGGTTGACGAATGAGGAAGTGGGAGAGACAGGTGGTGGAGATTCACTCATGACAACACCATTATCCAAGAGGCTGGGTTCTATAGCCTTTCTCTGTAAAGTTTGAAATAAAAAAAGACTGTATGAAACTTTTCTTTGTCTTTATACTATTCTGGGCAACGAGCCAGGATCCTGACAGCAGGGAGCAGAGAGCAATAGCCATTCAAATTACCTACCTTCCAACTTTCTTGAGAAAGGAAATGTGATTGTATGAATCCATCCCAAAGTCACACATAAAGTTGATTATTTGATGGATACAGGGCTGTGACTGTATATCTATTGGCCTCAACTTGATGGGTTACAAACTGGCAAACCAATCTAAAAATTTTCCCAATGGTATAAATTAATATGTCCCCCAAATAAAACTATCCATCACCTATTATGGAGATCCATCTTAACAGGGCTGAGATGCAGTCTGCCTGTTAACTGTTTCTGGCTTTACCAAGACTTAAAGCAGATCCTCTTTGTGACATCACACTTGACATCAGAATGCCATGTTTGCATTCAACCTAGACTATCTCCATGCCAACAGCAATGGCCAGTAAATTTCTGCAACTAAGTAACCATCAGCCTGACTACCCAGTTGTTTCTGTCTAGACTATTGGATGTTTATTTTTTGCTCTCATAATCAAAGCCTGAAGAAGAGCTGTGTATAATCTGAAAACCTGCTTCCACTGTTAAAGAAAACTAATTGTCAGAGACTGGGCAGAGGAGGAATGGTGGAGACCCTCTCCCCATCCTGACCCTTCCAGGGAGGAGGAAAAGGAAGAAAGTTTAGATTTGCAACAGGGGTTTGAGGGAGGTAGTAGTTCAGAGGCAGATGGGGGGAGGAATTGGGAAATCATGGGAGAGTCAGAACAACACCCGGCTGACACGGTGTCATTAGAAAGCATTCCAGACCCTCCATCTCCCAGAACCTGGCGAGCCTTAAAAGTAGGAGAGCAAAGATCTCAAAGACAGAGGGCATGTAGCAGCACCTGTAGAGGAGAGGATGAGAATGACAAATGAAGAAGTGGGAGAGACGGGGGGGGGGCATGTGGGTGGAGATTCACTCGGAACAATGCCATTATCCAAGAGGCTGGGTTCTATAGCCTCTCTATGTAAAGACTGAAATAAAAAGCACGGTAAGAATCTTTTCCTTGTCTTTATACTATCCTGTCAGGTGTGGAGAGTCCTCTCCCCCTCTTGTAGCATCAAAGGCAAGAATAACAAGCAGTTCATATTTTATAGACCCTTTTATTCAGTCATCTGGTTGCAAGACAAGAATCCATATCTCCACACAAAGAGAGATGTTGGCTACTCTAACCCCACCTCTTCTGTCCCCAACAACATCCTGAGCGCCAATGGGAAGTCTCAGGAGTCCCACCCCTCTGCCTTCTCTGTTCTAGAATGTGGAGGGACCAATGGGCCTGAGAAGATGGAGGATCCCCCCATACTCTCCAGGGAGGTCTCTGCCAGCTGTGCTCTCACCCCCCTTCCTCCTCCATTATCTCATAACTAGGCAAGTCTTCCATGAATGGTATAGCATCTCTCTCTCTCTCTCTCCTCTTGAAAATGCTGTAGACAAGGGGAAGGCAAAGCTTCCCCCTCCTCCTCTTCAAAGGGAAGCTGATCAGACTGAACGCACACTTCCCAGTCTTCCTGTTCCAACTGTTCCCTGATATTTCATGGGCAACTAGCCAGGAGCCACTGATAGCATCCTGACATGGACATAGAACAAAGCCATGAAGGCTACTAGCCATTAAAGATGTATTTGTTGTTGTTGTTTAGTCGTTTAGTCGTGTCCGACTCTTCGTGAACCCATGGACCAGAGCATGCCAGGCACTCCTGTCTTCCACTGCCTCCCGCAGTTTGGTCAAACTCATGCTGGTAGCTTCGAGAACACTGTCCAACCATCTCGTCCTCTGTCGTCCCCTTCTCCTTGTGCCCTCCATCTTTCCCAACATCAAGGTCTTTTCCAGGGAGTCTTCTCTTCTCATGAGGTGGCCAAAGTATTGGAGCCTCAGCTTCAGGATCTGTCCTTCCAGTGAGCACTCAGGGCTGATTTCCTTCAGAATGGATAGGTTTGATCTTCTTGCAGTCCATGGGACTCTCAAGAGTCTCCTCCAGCACCATAATTCAAAAGCATCAATTCTTCGGCGATCAGCCTTCTTTATGGTCCAGCTCTCACTTCCATACATCACTATAGGGAAAACCATGGCTTTAACTATACGGACCCTTAAAGATGCATTATCCTCTTGTAAATATATCCAGTTTGGTGGTGGTTACTACATCTTGTGGGAGCAAATTACATAGCCAGTTTCCCACCCCCCTAGAAAACCTCCCTTGTTCTCTTAGAATGGCAATGACACCTGCCTGAGAGGTGCCGGAAATGTGTTCCGGCCAGTTCTAGCTGAAAAGGAAAGCCCTGGTTCAACCATGTGCTGTTCAGCTAAGTCCTTTTATCCATCCTGAATCTTCCATTCAGCTGGATGGACTTGAGTCCTACTAGTAGGAGAGAGAGAGTATTTTGCTTGTATGGCGGATTGGGGAAATAGCAGCAAACAGTGTGAGAGGACTATCTCTCTTCAGAGGGAGGAGGTATGAAACTCTGTGTGATATGATACACTTGTGGGAGATGGGGGCATTTCTTTCTTTCTTTTTCACATTTCCAATTGTGCACTGAAGTCTTGTAGGAGGAGCATGGGGAGCCGTTGTGTATATGCCCTCAATGACATGTAAAAACAAGGGAGCTATCACCACAAATCACTTTCTTACAAGCTATGCTGTAATTTTTGTTTTCAGAGATGCTGTTATGCCAGAGTCTGAACATGCAGTGGGAATGACAATGGCTGGAGTTGCGGAGTTTTGTCCCAGTTATCTTGAATAACGGTAGGTAGATCTTCAGGAAAGCGGTCCCTTCAATGGGAGACATGTATACAATGCAAAATTAAAGAATGTTAGAGTGATGTTGGATTGAAAACAAGAGGCCTCCAGCTGTACAGGATTTAAAGTTATAGATAGATTAGGATTAAGGATTAGGATTAAAAAAGTTTATGGAAATGGAAATTTGGTTTTTAAGAGGTAAAATTTTAATGTTATATTATATTAAGATTAAAGATTGGGATTAAAAAAGAGGGAAAGAAATTGCTGGACAAACAATTTGAACTGGAATACAAAAGAGGGAGGTACGAGGAGGTCCAGAAAATAAGTAAACTTAAAAATGGAGATGAAAAGGTGATTTTGTTTTTAACTGTTTTTTTCTTTTCTTTTTTGTCTTTTGTTTTTTGTTCTTTTTTCTTTTTTTGGATTATGTATGTAATTTTGAATTGTGTATTTTTTCCCCCTATGTTTTCATGTTTAACCTTTTATTGATGTGTTCTTTTTATTGGAAAATTTAATAAATATCATTTTAAAAAAAAATCAATGGGAGACATGTATAATGCAGAAGATAAGGAATATAATATAAGCCAGAACAGTTTCACAGGAAATTTAATTGTCCTCAGGTGTTCAGAACTAAGGACAGCTACCTACCAATAATTTATATATAGGCATCTAGTCAATTAGTGAGTTAGATGTTGTTCATAATCCCCATTTGGGATCCAGCTGCAGCATCATGGAAACCAAAGGTCAGAAAGGTTTGTTCTCATTTTTAACATTTTCCTTTTTCTTTGCACAGTACTTCTACTTCCCAGGGAACAGTAGGAACAAACTTCACCACAAGTTACTACGTTTCAATGAAGCTGAACTCCTCATTACGTACTTTGCTGCGTCTCTGCTGGCCAGGGTCCCTTAGTGGAGAGGAACAGCTTTTTATAGTGCATCTAAAGTGACCTTGGGCAAAGTAGCTGTATATTGGGTCAATTTCATGAAAAGACACCATTCAGACATTTTTCAATACAAACACACACATGGAGAGATCCTTACCGTGTGTCCCACCAATAGCTAGAAATCCTCTAGAGCCCAACTACATACAGCAATCTTTACTGAAGGTAAAAACCAAACCACAACTTCAATTCTAGTCTCTCTCTAAAAGATTATTTTTCATAAAGGTTTTACACTATCAGCCTCTATTACTTACGATCTGATGATATGGAATAGACATAGGCTTCTTCACTGCAGATATCAGCTGACCTCAGCAGATTCCTTGCTCTCATTTTAGTCTTTTCCAAAATTCTAGTAAAGCTGCTGCTATCTCCACTTAAGGATATCTCACTAGTATCCAGTACGATTGCTGATCCTTGGACGCCTTCCAGCTCTCTCTTTGGAATATGTGCTCTATGAGGAGCTGGCTTCAGGTACCAGGTCCATTGGCAGACCTACTCTGTGTTACAAAGACGTCTAATAATAATAATAATAATAATAATAATAATAATAATAATAATAATAATAATAATAATTTATTATTTGTGACCTAGCTGAGTCTAGGAATACAATTCTGTGGTATTAACCAGCCCTATGCTTGCTGATTATATTTGACTGCAATTTCCCACAAAAAGTCCTATTAATGCCCCAGTCCTAAACACTTATGTAGGTCTACTGCCCCACAATCATACCATAATACTAATAGCTTAACTTGGTCCCGTAAGTGGCATATACTGTATATTCTTGTGCCTCATCCTCACGAATTACATGCTTGTATGTCATAGGTTAGGCTATAAGTATCTTACTCTCCTTTATAGATGGAAATTGGTGGTTTCTCAGGCTTGATGTCTACAGTTCAGTTGCATTCTCAACGTCTCACTGGAGTTAATTGTAAGCAGCCTGGGGACTGCAGCCACATTCTGCCTGGCAAATGCAGCAAATTTAAAAACTAATGAATGAAATCAAGTGTGTATTATAGAAGCAAGACATCAGGGCTTCAAAATAAGAGATGATATTTAAAAGATGGATGCAAATCACCTTATTTAAGGAAAATGGATTATTCGCTTCAGCAAGGCAAACAGGATTGAGACTTTGCGGTATAAGGTGCTTTTGTCTAATTTAGGCTACAAAAGAATAGTTACTGATATATATTTTTTTTTAAAAAGCAGCTGAACACTGACTTATTTTCAGAGGGTCCACATAATTCTTTCAAAGGACTTTATAAAGCAGGCCAGCTGGATATAACTGCAATGAAATGGGATTATCTGCAAGTGTAGCCATCCTAGAATTGACATGGATATTGTCACATTATAAAATTTTTTAGATTTTTTAAAAAAACTAATCATTTAGCATTCTTTTTCCAAATGTTGCTCATCAGAAGATAGCAAACTGTTAAGTCTCCAAGAAATGTGATCCTACTACAGTATTTTGTCAGTCTGGTGCATCTCAGTGCTTCTGAGCAGGTAGTAGCAGATTAAACAGCAAAGACTGAATCTCTCTCAATATACAATGTTGTGAAATAATTGGAATGATACTAGTCAAGGCAGCAAAGTCTGTAATCTTATTCCCACTTATTTTGGAGGAAGCCCCATTAAACTCAACAGGGCACACTTCTGAGTAGAAATGCATAGAATTGCATTGTAAACCTTCCACTAACTTAACCCTGGGCTGACTTACTCACACTTACATGTTAATAACTTTCTAATTGACTGGTGTCTGGGAATGAATGTTCCATAACAGTGTGGGACGCTGGTGGAGCTGTGGTCTAAACCACTGAGCCCCTTGGGCCTGTTGATCAGAAGGTCGGAGGTTTGAATCCTGCAACGGGGTGAGCTCCCATTGCTCGGTCCCAGCTCCTGCCAACCTAGCACTTTGAAAGCACACCAGTGCAAGTAGATAAATAAGTACCACTGCAGCTGGAAGGTAAACGGCATTTCTGTGCGCTCTGGTTTCTGTCACAGTGTCCCGTTGCACCAAAAGCGGTTTAGTCATGCTGGCCACATGACCTGGATAGCTGTCTGTGGACAAACACCAGCTCCCTTGGCCTGAAAGTGAGATGAGCGCCGCAACCCCATAGTCGCCTTTGACTGGACTTAACCATCCAGGGGTCCTTTCCCTTTACCCATAACAGTACTTCCCTATTGCTCCATGCCAGTTCAATCACAGTGCCTTTCAATGGAGAAAACTCAGACATTTGACTGTAATCAGGTGACAGGATTTCCCATGTTGCACATGAATATGGATAAACCAGTTCCCAGGTTCCTCAAAATCCAACACACACAGAAAGGTAGCACATCCCCTAGGACCCCTAGAACAGAGTCAGAGGTTATGTGGGGAGAGGAATGCAGGGGTGGGTGGTGGGTGGGAGAAGTCTCATTTTGGAAGTGATGCTTGTACTGATTGGACCCATTCCTCAGCATCACTTGGGATGCAAACCAAAACTTTTTTATTATTATAATGCTTCTGAAATATGCCCGGATTTTGATTTGAAAGGAGGGTACCCTATTCTTGTGGCACAGTTGCTGTGGTTCCCCACTTTGGCAGTGACACAGGCAAAATTAAAGACAACATCATAACACACACACACACACACACACCCTATTTTGGGAGGAAACTTTTGGCATGGCCAGAGCATGGGAGCCCAAATGGGACATCTGGGATTGGAATCAGAAGCCGCTCCATCAATCTGGGATGTCCCGATTGAATCAGGACACTTGGGGGTATGCAAAATTAGTAATATTTGTCTCTATTCCAGCATTCTTTGGCCACCTCATGAGAAGACTCCTTGGAAAAGACCCTGATGTTGGGAAAGATGGAGGGCACAAGGAGAAGGGGACGACAAAGGACAAGATGGTTGGACAGTGTTCTCGAAGCTACCAGCATGAGTTTGACCAAAATGCGGGAGGCAGTGGAAGACAGGAGTGCCTGGTGTGCTCTGGTCCATGGGGTCACGAAGAGTCGGACACGACTAAACAACAACAACAACATTTTCATTGGAGAAATGTTGGAGGATATGGAGTTATGCAACCCCCGAGCCAAGGAGACAAGCAGCTCTGCAACCTTTGCAAGAAATCTGAAGGCAACCCTGTATAGAGAAGTTTTAAAATTAGTTTTAATGTTTTCAATATGTTGGAAGCTGCCCAGAGTGGTGCGGAAGCCCAGTCAGATGAGCGGGCTATTAATAATAAAACTATTATTGTTGTTATTATGGAATAGGACGTCCCTATTTCCATTGGAGGAATGTTGGAGGGTATGTCACTGATGTCACTTCCGGATGACCTTTTTATTAAGCATTTGTTCTGACTGGTTTGCAGGGAGATTCAATGACACCAACTATTTATTGAGTGTTCATCCTGATTTGTCTGTTGGAAGGTTAGATGGCATTGCATCAAGCAAATGTTATTCCCACACTTCCAAGTACATCTCCTCATCACTTTCCTTATTGCAAAAGGTCTGATTTGGGGTGTTCATGTGTGCAAGAGCTCAAAATCAATGTTAATTGTGCAACCTACATTTGCTGAAATTTGCCCTTGGATGTTGCAATTGAACAGACTTCCAAGGATATGTCAACATGGCCCCAGATCCAGTAAATTGTAAGTTGAGACTAAGGTCCACTGAAACCATCAAATCTGGTTAGCTGCAATCCTGCCAACACTTACCTGGGAGTAAGCTTCATTTAAGTAATTAAATAAAGGTTTACATCTTACATTGCTAGGAATGTGCTACAAGATTCAAACTATATGTTTCATATAAATGTGTGGAACGGTAAACCAAAAAAACCAATTAGGTGCCATAAGGGCTTGCCGTTCAGTTCCATGCCATAGTTTTTGTCCTACAGCTTAAGGGAGGAGTTTTGAAGAACAAACCATGAAAAGCGGCCAAAAATCTAGCTGCTGGTTAACTTATTCTGTGTGGCAAGATGACTGGGCTCTCTTCCCATTCGATGCTGCAGTTTATTTTTTCGAAAGAAAAAGTATGTGTTTCAGCTGTATTTTTCTTTTATATTAAGCAGCATGGTTTTAATGAGGATGCAAAGGAATATATTAGAAGAAGAGCTTATTAGGAGCACAACAGTCACTTTTTTTGCTGATTTTAATAGTTCTGTAGGGAATATACAAAGCCAGTTTGCTTTATTGTTTATAGAAATTAATGAATCTACTCAACTGGTCTAAGATATGGAGGACAATCAAGGAGAAGATGAACAACAGAAAGGGAGAGGAATTATTATTACTGACTGTAGGTCTCCTTGATGTCTGGGTTCAAACCTAATAGACTTCATCATATGTCATCTGCTCCTGATTTAATGCTGGAATGTTGTTGTTGTTGTTTAGTCGTTTAGTCATGTCCGACTCTTCGTGATGCCCTGGACCAGAGGTACAGGCACTCCTGTCAATCTTTCCCAACATCAGGGTCTTTTCCAGGGAGTCTTCTCTTCTCATGAGGTGGCCAAAGTATTGGAGCCTCAGAGTCACGATCTGTCCTTCCGGTGAGCACTCAGGGCTGATTTCCTTAAGAATGGAGAGGTTTGATCTTCTTGCAGTCCATGGGACTCTCCAGCACCATAATTCAAGAGCATCAATTCCTTGGCTATCAGCCTTCTTTATGGTCCAACTCTCACTTCCATACATCACTACTGGGAAAACCATAGCTTTAACTATACAGACCTTTGTTGGCAAGGTGATGTCTCTGCTTTTTAAGATCCAATGAAAATAGGGACATCCTAAGCAAAAGGGGGGACATTCCAGGATCAAATCAGAAATCGGGACAGCTTCTGTAAATCTGGGCGTGTCCCTGGGGAAAAAAGGACACTTTGAGAGTCTGTAGTGAAAAGAAAAGCATATCGGTCAAGTTATAAATACACAGCTTTGATTTGCTGCTTCCCTACATGGGGCTTTGGAGCCTAATCCAAGATCCCAAGGAAGCGAGAAGAAAAGTTAGGAATTGTGATTCCCTATCCCCCAGGTGGAAGCAAGCATCACTGGATGCAGGTAAAAAGCTTCAGGTTTGCTAACACTCTTCTTATTTAATTACATGCCTGAATGAGTCGCAGGAACTCCTTGTGCTCCAGGTCTTTCGATGGCCTTGCAGACTGCCTAAGGCCTCAAACTGCTTATCCAATGGATTCTCTTATTTAATCATTTATATTTGGTAATAAATAAGGCCTGACCAAATGTAACATTTATTAGTAGTTTCTCCCAGGCTGAATTCATTACAGCAGTAGCTTGGAATCAACATTGCATACAAGGTAAATCAACTGTGAAGTGGAATATGGTGCAGAGCCTAAGTACTTATTTAGTTTTCACCATCCCCACCCCGTTACTTCTCAAGATCTGGAAAGGTATAACTCAAATTTAGAGTTTTAGACAAACACATCTCTGGAGTTACTCTGCTGAATTTGGGAGTTATGTGACAGAGATGGATCTTTGTAGGTCTTACTTTGTTTTCTCGGTGCCAGAAAACATTGCTGTTCAGAACAGAAAACAGAGCCAGAAATTAGTATATTTTGCCATGCTCGTTTTACATTTGGGTACTGGGAAAAGGAGGCATTAATGCCCATTTGTGAGGTACTCAAGGTGAATATACATGACATTTTAGTCCCCCCTTTTTACCTTGAATATTCTTTTCACATGTTCAGAAACTCATTGCCCCTATTTGGCTTTTGGGGGAGATTTTGGATTTTTGTTTTAAAAACAAGAACATACCAAATATACTTAATATGAACACAAAATGCACTAGATTCACTGCTACGTCATCCCACATAACTGCCTGTCAAGAGAATAAATGTACAGAAATTTATTCATGTATGCGACGACAGCAGAAAGAATGCTACTTGCCCCAAAAATGGAAAGAAACAGAAGTCCCAGCAAAAGAAGAATTGATACGAAAACTTCTGGCATATGCAGAAATGGCAAAACTTACAGGAAAAAATAAGAAATCAAGATAACAAACTTTTTATAAAAGAATGGAAATGGTTTATTGAATGTTTACAAATAAATTGTAAACAGATAAGAAGGTTGGCAGGATTATTGTAATAACCTGCAGCTTCATAAGAGTATATATTTATAGTAGATGAATAAATGAGGAAATTAAGTTAATTTGGATATGCAGAAAATATTAAAAATAAATTTAAGGAACCGCAGAAAGAGGGGAAGGACGTCAAGTTTTGAAATGTTAAAATGATTACAGAATTATTGAAATGTATAAAATTGAAAGTCATAAATAAAATATTTTTTGTAGGGAAAAAGAGAATAAATGTTGGATATGTTTGTAGCTATTCTACTGAACTCATTTGTCAGGTTTAATATGTTCAGAAATAATTGAAAAACCATACAAAAGAAAAGAAAAAGAAAACACACTATGGTCATTGTGTGGATATTGTCATTATACCATTTAGGCACCAAGTGACATGGGACTTAATTGTATATGGGCGAAGTCAGGAGACTCCTGTCTTATGTAAACTAAATATTTTGTTCATTTCAGGTAAATTAAAAGAAAGGATGTTAAGGATAATGGTTTACCGTATTTTTCGCCCCATAAGGCGCACCGGCCCACAGGACGCAGCTAGTTTTTTTGGGGGGGAGAAATAAAGGAAAAAAAAATACCCCCCCCCCAGGCACGGGGCTGGGGCGGGAAGCTGTCCCCCGAGCTTGCGGGGCTGGCGACTGGGAGGAGCAAGCTTCTCCCTGCCGCCAGCCTCCAAACCAGGTCGGGGGACAGCGGGATGGCGGCGTTCCGCCTCCCCGCTGTCCCCCGAGCTTGTGGGCTGGCGGTGGGGCTCTCCTGAAGCCTGCATTCATTCACCCCATAGGACGCACACACATTTCACCTTCATTTTTGGAGGGGGGAAAATGCGTCCTATAGGGCGAAAGATACGGTAATTTCCTGAAATGGGAATGTTGCTTATGTTGAATTGCTGTGTGTTTTTAGCATGGTTTTTACCCCCCCCCCTTTGGCAGAAGCTCTCTCATGTGATTGGATGACTGTGAGTCACATGAGAGAGGCAATCCATTTTGTTGTGACTGTTATTCAAGTAACTTTCGTTTTTAACTGCTTTCTGTTCTCTCTGTGTGTGATGAGGTGGAATGGCTGCTGAGAGAGGTTTCTCTGGATGCTGATGAGAACACTGTGAGTTAGTGTGACCTGTCTGGGACGAAGAAGACAGAGTAAGATCCCTTAATGTCAGTAAGGCGAAACCTGTGCTCTCTATAAGGAACAAAGCGAATACGCTTGAAATTGTAGGTATGTTCTTCTCGGTTATATGTTTATGAAAGCAAAGTTCTTTTGAATATAAAGAGTCTGGATATTGCATAGCACCCAAATTTATATATAAAACAGGTGGCATGGGAATTAATTGTATATGGATGAAGTCAGGAGTTTCCTGGGTCTGTTTTGCTCTGGTCTAAGAAAGACAATGGGATGAGGGTGGCGCTGTGGGTTAAACCACAGAGCCTAGGGCTTGCCGATCAGAAGGTCGGCGGTACGAATCCCTGCAATAGGGTGAGCTCCCATTCGGTCCCAGCTCCTGCCAACCTAGCAGTTTGAAAGCACGTCAAAGTGCAAGTAGATAAATAGGTACCGCTCCGGCGGGAAGGTAAACAGCTTTTCTGTGCGCTGCTCTGGTTCGCCAGAAGCGGCTTAGTCATGCTGGCCACATGACCCAGAAGCTGTCTGCGGACAAACACTGGCTCCCTCAGCCAGTAAAGCGAGATGAGCGCCACAACCCCAGAGTCGTCTGTGACTGGACCTAATGTTCAGGGTTCCTTTTACCTTTACCTTTAAGAAAGACAATAAAATTCCTGTCTAGATTTCTGGCTAGCATGTATTCTGACTAAGCCTTCAATGAGTGCTTTCAATTACAAGCTAAGCTGCAGTCAATGAACATCACATAAGGCAGTCTTCAGCAATGTGTGGTGTTGTTGTTTAGAACACCTCTTCTTGATTGGAGGCTATCATTTTGTTTTCCACAGTGGTCAACAGATGCCTATGGGGATCCTAGGGATACAAGTTTCCCAAACCTTCTAAAATCCCACACACACCCTCAACTCGGGTTCTGCAAGCTTATTTCTTTTATTCCACCGGGGGGGGTGTCCCCCAGTAAGAGAGGCAGAGCATGGGAACTGGGTCTGAATCTTTTGTTGACTGAAGGGAAATTATGGGCTTACTTGCCTTCAGTCAGCTGAAGCACCCACTGAGTGAGAAGAATCTTGATAGACCATCCTCACCTAATGAGAGTTCTTAGGGAACAGTAATGGTCTCCCCTGGATTAGAGGGTGCCATTGTGGCTGCATAAGGACTGATACCCAGAGAATTCAGCTTGCTGTTGGTATATAAGATGATGCCTGGTGTACAGGAAAGAGATCATTTCAGGCTTTATTTCTAGAAATTTCGTGATCTTTATATGCACATAAATGTCTAGCTCCCATGTTTCTGCATCGCAGAATTTTAAGTAGCCTTCTTGGCCAATTATAAAGTTTTTTTTATCCCGTCAAGCCAAAGTTCCTTTTTCCATTTTTTCGTAGATTGTTTATCTCGCAAGACATGGGAATTGGTTTGATGTCTGCGCGGTTCATGAATGTGGATGTTAAGCTGCTTGTGTGTGTGGATTAAATTCTCTTTGCATACAAATAACAGAAAAATAAATCTCCCTTTTCATGTCGTAACATGCATATAGAATTAATTGATTTGTAAGCACAGCTATCTCCTTTCCAAAACAGGGTGCTGAGGAAAACGCAAAAATTAAGGGTTTAGCACAAAGATTAAAATGGAATCTGAATTTCTCTCTCTCTCTCTCTCTTTGAGTAGCATTAATGCCTTTCTAAATAAGCCAGCCAGTAAAATCCACGAGACACTGTTGCAACAGCCTTCAGTTTTAATGGTATACTTGCTAGAACATTCTTAAAATGAGTGAAGATTGTTCAGCATTCATGCCTGAAGGACTGGGCCAATGAGTCGCCACTAAACATTTGCCCAATGTAAAATTAGAAGTGAATTGGGGGTTCCCCTTCAGGAGAAACTTCAGAGGAATGTCAAAGGAAAACAAATGGGTTTAGATGATAACAAGAATTTTTTTGATTAGCCTGACCAGCTTTCCCCTCTATCTGCAGTGCAGATGGTGAAGACCAAGGAAGGCTGATTTTAGAATATGAGCAGCTGTTGGAGAGGTCATTTGGTAAAAAATAACTCCAAAATGCAGCAATCACTTGTGATTTTTATTGAATGAAGCAAAACCCCAGCTAGGTGGTTCTTTTTCTTAGTTTGAATCAAAGTTGGTTGAGGATTTCATAAGGAATGGTGGGATACTGTGGATAAGAGTCAGAATAGGCCGAATGAGGAACCTTAGTCATATGCATTAATTCTAGTGGGTCTACTCTAAGTAGAAATTAGTTGGATAGAATCATATGTTTTTCAGGCGCTAAACCACAGAGCCTAGGGCTTGCCAATCAGAAGGTTGGTGGTTCGAATCCCCGCGACGGGGTGAGCTCCCATTGCTCGGTCCCTGCTCCTGTCAACGTAGCAGTTTGAAAGCATGTCAAACTGCAAGTAGATAAATACCGGTAGGTACCGCTCTGGCGGAAAGGTAAACAGCGTTTCCATGTACTGCTCTGGTTCGCCAGAAGCGGCTTAGTCGTGCTGGCCACATTGTCCGCTGTCTGCGGACAAACGCCAGCTCCCTCGGCCTGTAGAGCAAGATGAGCGCCGCTACTTCAGAGTCGTCCGCGACTGGACCTAACAGTCAGGGGTACCTTTACCTTTATTAATTCTAGTTGGTCTACTCTAGGTAGAAAATAAATTGTATCATAGGTTTTCAGGCAGGTATTGTGGATTTCCTGTGTTTAGGGAATGTTTAATGTTTAATAGACTATTGCATTTTAATATTTTGTTGGAAGCCACCCAGAGTGGCTGGGGAAACCCAGCCAGATGGGCGGGGTATAAATAATAAATTATTATTATTATTATTATTATTATTATTATTATTATTATACTATTGTAGAACATGACTTTAATGTCAGCACTGACTGACGTCACACCTGTGCTATACATTTAAAGTCCTATGATCTATGATACCTATAATGAGTATGGGGTTGCTCGTGCGTAAGTTGCCGCCTCTCCTGGCTATGTTGCCTTGTTAAACCTTTCTGTCTGGACAGCCCTTCAATTCGTGGCTGCCTCAGTCGCTAGCAGAATCCGTCAGTGGGCGTTTCTTAAACCTCTTCCAACATAAAAGTTGTTTGACGCCCAGTCTCCTCCTACTCTCCCTGCGTGGAAGTCTTCTGCGCAGGGAGGGCGTGGGTAGCGGAGGACCCGTGCTCTCCCCGCTGGTGTCCAGTGAAGAGTCCTGGAGCCCTCTTGCCGATTCCCCCATCTGCCCCCCTTTATCCCTGGTGCAACGTTGATTTGCTTCCCCCTCTGCTGAACTGCCTCTCTCCCTGCTTGGCCCTTCTCCAGCATCATTAGAGAGCCTTCCCTCCGCCTCAGGCTCCGATGTCAGTTCCCTGACAATACCACTTTAAACTGTCATGGAATCCTGGGAACTGGAGCTTGTTAAGGCTGTTGAGAGTTGTTGGAAGTCCTGACTCCTCCCTCAGAGCTACAATTCCCAGAGCCCTTGCGAAGAGGGATTGATTGTTAAACCACTTGGAAAATTTTCATTCAGTGAGGGGAACAGGGGCATCCTAACAGCTGTCAGTACCCTTAACAAACTACAGCTCCCAGAGTTCTTTGGGGGAAGCCATTACTGTTTAAAGTAGTATCGCAGTGCTTTAAATATATCTTGCAGATAGGGCCTGGGTCAATCTAGATGTGACTTGAATGAGCTTACTTTTTCAAGGAGTTACTCAAGAATGCAAGCCAATAAACCTGTTGTCTACAATGTCCTGGAATAATAAGCCCCATGATAACACTACCCCTTTTGTTGTCCTTTCCATGTTGGGAACTCTAGTCTGCTTTTCAGTGCTTGGGGGGAATTTTCAGTGGTGCGCAATATGATGCACTATTAAGCAGTGGTGGAGCTTCATGCTCCGGCACCGGGGGGCAGAGAGCAGGCGGGGGCGAGGCTGGTGCATGTCCTGGGGGCGTGGTGTACCGCCTGCAGGGCATGGTGCATGTCCTGGGGGTGTGGCGCGCTGCCTGCGGGGGTGTGGTGCCCAGCATGGGGGGGGGCAGCTGTGATCGCACCCCACCGGGATCATGCTCCCGGGGGCGGTGCACTCCCCCCGCACTCCTCTTCCTCCACCAGTGCTATTAAGCCAATTGTACAGAATGGGGGTGGATATACAATAACTAGACTCTCAGCGGTTCTCAACCTGTGGGTCCCCAGATGTTGTTGGTCTACAACTCCCATCATCCCTGACCACTGGTTATGCTGGCTAGGAATGATGGGAGTTGTAGTCCAACAACATCTGGGGACCCACAGGTTAAGAAACACTGAACTAGACAGTCTTCAGTATGGTTAGTGAACATAATGAGAACTGGAAAGATCAGATGGATGCACAACAGCTAGCCACTCTCAGCTTTGAACTGGGACTCACAAAGAGCAGCGGTTTTGATTGAGCCAAGCACAGTAACTTCCTTTAAATTGGGACTAATGCACAATGATGATCCAAGTCAACATGCAGAAAATGCTTCTGCTTTCACATGTAAGTGCCTGAAACAGTCGTTGTCATTTATCAACAAGGTGGAAAAATACCCACCTGAAAATCCCTGACTATAGAGAAGCTCGATCAGTAGAGCCTGAGCCTCTTAATCTCAGGGTTGTGGGTTTGAGCCTCACATTGGGGAAAAGATTCCTGCATTCCAGGGGGCTGGCCTAGATGACCTTTGTGGTCCCTTCCAACTCTGAAATTCTATTATTCTAATATAAGATAATGTTGCTGGGTTTAGATTAAGGTTACCAGATTTTCCCCAATGAATCTGGGGACACTTGAAATACATACATACATACATACATACATACATACATACATACATACTATATGTTCTGGGCGTTGATGGTGCAGCGATGGCGGTGGCAGAGGGGCGGCCACCGCCTTGACCTCAGCTGCCACGTTCCCCCTTCCTCTGAGGCTTCTATCTCCTTTCTCCATGAGCCTGGGAAGTCCCTGAGTTGCTGGTTCTTTGGTGGTGGTGGGGAAGTGGTGTGCGGTGGGTCAGGCATGGAAGGCGGAGAAGGAGGGCCAAGAGCGGCGGCAGCAGTGAGGCTCAGGCAGTGCAATGCCTCCCTTCCTATCGGAGCAGCCCCAATCCCACTCCTACTTGCGTGCAAGCAGGAGGAGGCAGGGATCCCTCAGCTGGGAAGGGAGGCTTCCTGTCACCTAACTGAGAGATCCCAGCCACCTCCTGCTTGCACGTAACCTCTGATAGGCAGCGTGAAGCCTCCCTTCACAGCTGAGAGATCCCCACCCCGATCCTGCTTGCACGCAAGTAAGAGTTGGGAGGCTGCTCTGATAGGCAGCATGAAGCCTCCCTTTCCAGCTTAGTTGCTAGGGTCAGGGAAGGTGGAGGCAGCCCGGAAGCTGCATCTTAGAGCCCCCACACCACCAGCATATGGGGACTTCCAAGCAGCTCCTGAAGCCAGCCAAAGCCAACTGCTCCAGGCTGCTACTACTGCATTCACCGGGGACATTAGATGAAATCCGGGGACATTCCGGGGATGGAATTTGTCCAGGGACTTATTTGCAAATCTGGGGATTGTCCCCTGGAAACGGGCACATCTGGCAACCCTAGTTTAGATCCTTAAACCCTAGTTTAGATCCAAACTAGAACAGATGTCAATTTATAATGGCATGGATGACTTTAAAATGGTTCAATCTCTTTCTCTGCAGAGGGCAATGGGTGGCATCTCACCATGTGGCAAGTTATGGGAGAGAAGGAAGTGACTGACCTGTTTCTCATTCTTCCCCATCTCCTCCAATTGTTTGGGGATAGATAACTACATACATGGAGCCTGCATTGCTGGATGTCCTAATGGGTAGCACCAAGGCCCCTGGGATGATTTTCTGTGAGCTTGTACCTGTATATGGTGCTTTCAGAGCATTAGGAACCTCCCACTCTCTCCTTTCTGTGGGAACTGCACTCTAAGCATCCTGCTGTTTTTATATCCTGCCCTAAAAAGAAAATACACAGAATGAAAAGGAAGTAATAACTTCCAACTGATATGTTCAGCTGTACATGCAGAAATCTAGCCTGAAAACAATCTAGAATGATATATCTATATATCTATCTGAGGGGGTGCAAGGGTTTCCATCCATTGCTACAAACTAATAAGAAGTGAAGAAAAATAGATCGAAGCTGAAGATTTTTGGAAAAGAAATAACTCATTTGTTTATTCCGCTGATGGATTTTCTATTTTCTCCTGTGTGCAAAGCTGTTAGATTTAGAATGCCATTCATTCTTCAGTTGTGGAAGTGTAATATTATTTTAGGTATATTCTTGGAATTGGCAAACTCGATAAAATATTTATTAGATCTCAGATGATTGAAACCCAGAGTTCTCTCCTCCAGCGGTAGCTGGAGCAACAGGAACGCCCCCCCCCCAGTGCACCACAATATTTATTAAGTTCCAAGATTATTCATTTTGGACACAAATGTGTCATGGAAGTTGCAAAACAAATGAGAATTGAGCCTAAAAGGGAAAGGAGAGGCTGTTCTGTGAACTCTCAATGCTGATCGTGTTGGTGACAACACTACTTTCCTTTAACAGTTTCATCAACATTGTTTGGGTCAATATTATTGTGGAAGGATTTGCATTGTTCTGTTGATCACTTTTATCAGGCAGGCCTATAACTGCCTAATTCTTTTCAGGGGAACATTTTTTAATCTGGGCCATCCTTCCTAATTCCGCCAACCCCAGCCATTGAAACCATCCCACTTCCTTCAAAACAGCCCTCATTCCCTCCCCCCTTTTCTTCTTCTTTGAGCACCATATACCGTATTTTTTGCTCTATAAGACGTACTTTTTCCCTCCTAAAAAGTAAGGGGAAATGTGTGTGCGTCTTATGGAGTGAATGCAGCCTGCGCAGCTATCGCTGAAGCTAGAACAGCAAGAGGGATCGCTGCACAGTGATCCCTCTTGCTGTTCTGGCTTCTGGGATTCAGAATATTTTTTTTCTTGTTTTCCTCCTCCAAAAACTAGGTGTGTCTTATGGTCTGGTGCGTCCTATAAAGTGAAAAATATGATATATCAGGGCTTGACAATCTTTTTAGGCCCTTTATACATTTTTATTTTTGAGTGAATGTCGTAGTCGCCACCTGCTTGTTAAAGTTATACATTTAATGTACATAAAATGCTGTGTTTGGATGCATTGTATTTGGAATGCTGTAAAGAGAAGTTTACCTTAAAAAAGAGGTTCCACTCTGGCTGAAAGCAGAAGGCTGGTGTTTTTCCACCTCAGTGAGTTAAACCAACCAATGACTCGTTACCCGGAAAACTGAGCTGCAACTCTCACAGCAGAAGACATCTGAGAAATCAGAGATGGCTAGTAGTAGCAGTAGCAGAGAAGCTTTGCAGTGATGAAGAAGCTGAGGATCTCTCTCTGCGACCAGAGAGAGGAAAGTTTACTGAACTGAGTAAAGGACTTAGAGGACTGAACTGCATTGTTTGATTGCACCGTGTTACTTTGTTATTTTGTTCTTGTAACTTATTGTAACTAGATTTAAGACCTTTCAACAGTAAAGCTTTGAAACTCATTATCGGAGTGGAAAGCTCACTTATTTCTACACAAGGGATTCTGCTGAACTCTTCCCAAGATCAGCCTCCACCCAAAAGACAGAAAGAGAGACACACACTTAACTTTTTCAAGGGGTGTGGCTAAAAACAAGAATTGAACTGAGCCTTGAGAAGCACATAGAGCTGAAAGAGGAAGTGGGAAAGAGGGTTACTCTTCCAGCTTTGTCCTTCAGCTCTCTGTACTCTTCAAGATGGAAAATTGTAACCACCCTCACTATTTCATGACTGAGGGGAGATGAGTTGGGGGGGGAGAGCTGAGAGGATTTTGGGGCACTGGGGAAGACCTCATATTTTCCTTGATAATTATTTTAATGAGTGTGTAAACATTCAATTAAATGGTTGCTGTTCATTCACAGAGGTGACAGCAAATTGCTACACATGTTGGCAGTGAAAAATCTGTCCCCCATCCAACACTGAGTGTTCTCTATTATTGTTATATATACAGTGGTACCACAGGTTAAATACTTAATTCGTTCCAGAGGTCCGTACTTAACCTGAAAATGTTCTTAACCTGAAGCACCACTTTAGCTAATGGGGCCTCCTGCTGCCACCGCGCCACCGGAGCACAATTTCTGTTCTCATCCTGAAGCAAAGTTCTTAACCCGAGGTAATATTTCTGGGTTAGCGGAGTCTGTAACCTGAAGAGTATGTAACCTGAAGCGTATGTAACCTGAGGTACCACTGTATCTGCACAGAGCACAGGGAAATGCACCAGACTCTCCCTCTCCTCCTCTGATTTCTTGCATACACCATCCATTATGATGTGCATTCTGCAAGGGAGTAAAATTTCTTTTAAGGGCTCACCACATCCATCAGTTAGCTGGTATGGCTAATTACTTAACTGCAGAACAACAGTTGGACTCCAGTTAACCGGAGTCAACTTTCCCACCACGTCCACTGGAACATGTTTTGGTTCCTTGATGCCTACTTCTTTCCCAAGCGCTCCCCTTAATTTCTCGTTGCTGCGGACAGAGTATTCCAGAGATGGATTGCCTTGGCTGAAGGCAAGAGAGTGAGTGGACAGGTTCCAGCATTCGAGAAAAGGCAGATGGCTCATCACATATGGGCAGAAGAAGCAGAACTGGATTGCATCCTGAAGATGTCAGAGGAATTTGCCATAGCCAAATATTGTATGCATGGGCTCAGGCTGGGAAGAAAAGGGCATTTGATAGGCAAATATAGCAGCCCCCTGTCATGTTCACCTCTCATTCCCCTTAAGATGTAGGCAGATTACCTGTTTTGCGATACTTTCGGTTTCCCCAATCCCAGCAGCTGCCAATGAAATGGAATGCAGATAAGTGAATGCACTACAATGTAGGCATTATGGGAGGCTGGAGAACTTGACATGGGGTGCTGGGTGTCCCGTCCCCCCCCATCAATGCTGTGTCAGCTGTAATATCTGATTCAGAGGCAACGAGTCTATGGCCCTCAAGATGTTGCTGGACTATGTATCAGGTAGCGCAATGGGTCAGCGTGTGTGGCTTTTAACCAGAAGGTTGGTGGTTGAGCCCTACATTGCAGAGGGTCAGGATCCCTTCCAACTCTATACAGTGGTACCTCGGGTTAAGAACTTAATTCGTTCCAGAGGTCCGTTCTTAACCTGAAACTGTTCTTAACCTGAAGCACCACTTTAGATAATGGGGCCTCCCGTTGCCGCCGCGCCACTGCTGTGCAATTTCTGATCTCATCCTGAAGCAAAGTTCTTAACCCGAGGTACTATTTCTGGGTTAGCGGAGTCTGTAACCTGAAGCGTTTGTAACCTGAAGCGTCTGTAACCCGAGGTACCACTGTAGTTCTATGATTCTATGACTCTGATCAGCCCTGACCATTGGCCATCCAGCTTGGGACTGATGGGAATAGGCAGTCCAGCAATGACTTGAGAGTCACAAATCCTGCAGCCTTGAACCTTAGGACGATATACATTTAAATGCTTTGCTTGATTATAGTTGGTCTAGAAACCTAAAAGCATACAACGTCCCGCCCCATTATGTTCCAAATATTCCATGGAATACACAGTATAGATGGTTTCCTTGTTGCACCAGACAGCTGAATTAGAGTTTGATTTGTGTATATAAAACTGGCTCATTTCTTTCTGTTTGCCATTCAGTATCTAGGCCCTCCGAAAGGAGCAAATAGATGTAGAGTTGGGGGGGGGACTAGATGCAGGGAGGAGCATATCTTTTATTTAAAGGTTAAAACTGAGTGAAATGCCTTGTTTTTATCTTCCTCTTTAAAGGTTTGTGTCTGTCTGAATGACCTTACAGTGTTTGAATTTGAAATTATAGTTTCATTACCTGGTTTCAGACAGGTTGTTGTCATGTATCGGCTATGTGGGGGGAGGAACAGAGAGCTGGGTGGGTTGAAATGAAACTAAAAAGCAATTGTGATTATGTAGTCAATCTCCTGTGTTTAGGTATAAGCTGGGCATGCACTAGATAAGTCATGAGTGGCTTGTCACAGTGAGGCTCCCCACAGCTTGGCCTTCTCGTTGAAGGTCCAGATGTGATTTATTATAATCCAAACCTTCATTGCCCTGATTAATATTTGCCTCTGTCTGTCTCTGATGCTACTGAGGATGAAATTGTTGCAGAGAGCCCCTGACTTCATGGTCACTTCCATCTACCAGATGGAGCTGCCTTGGACACAGAATTGACCTGTGCCTCCATGGACAGCTGTGAGTCCAAGATGACTTCCAGGCTGCACACCTGGTCCTTCAGGGGCACAGTTACTCCATTCAGGACCAGAAAGTCCCCTACACCTGCCCACCCCCTGTCCTCCAGAAACAATACTTCTGTCTTGTTGGGATACAATCTCAATTCCTTCACTCTAGCCAGAAAAAACAGAGCATCTCTTGGCAGAAGAGCAAAGAGGAAGAATAAGAGTTTGGCAGACCCAGGGCTACAGGTGGCAGTACTCAAATCTAGACCTACTTTGCAACTCAAGGTCCTTGAAGTCCATGCCTTGAAGGCATGAGGACTTGTGAAGCTGAAGCCTGAAATCAGTGCAGCACCAGATATCAGTACTGCTCTGTTGACCAGGTACAGGCAAAAAGCCAGGACTCTTAGTATTTCATACAAAGCCTTTCAAGCCAGAGGCTTCATATTTTCTGCCAACTGCAGGGGCCACTACTACACCACCCTATTTGCTTTGGTGCTTAAGCAGTTCTCTGACTCTTAGGTCTGAGCACATGCAGCCTAGGTTACTACAATATTTAGAAATCAGCTCCATGTTCGTTCTGGGGATTCTAAGAAATTAATTCAGAAACTGGGGTACTTCTAATCCCAGGTTTCACTGATGAATTCTCTCTCTCTCCTCCCTCCACAAGGCAGATTGCCTCAGGCAGCCATGAAGGAATCTGCTAGGCCTGACTCTAAATATTTATTTCTACTCTAGTCCTTTTAATAAAACCACACTCTTACAGCAACTTACTGGGTTACGTCCCAACAGTGTTTACTGTCGTCTATCAGCATAGGAATTCTTTGATAGGAGGCAAAGAAGGGATTTTGTTTTTCCCAAAGTAGGGCTTTTCTTAGGCAACCACACATGAATGAGCTATTTCTGACAGAAAGCCTAATTATGCCAATTTTGTGTTTGTGCACAGGAGTTCCAGAATATCCAATTACAATGCATTACGTTCCCCCCACCGTCACCACATCAGCAAACAGAATTTATTACAAAGGCGCAGAAGCTGTGCCTGAAAGCTACCTTGTCGTGAAGGCTGTGTCTTGAATTTAGTTTTCATGTCTCTTTTGCAGCACACAAAACATGTTTCCATAATCAGGATTCCAAAAGGGGGGGTTGTTGGGTACGTTGAAGGAAATCGATGAATAAAAGATGTGAACGTTGGATTCCAGACTCAGAACATGGTTTGTTCTAGCTACGAAACCCCATCCTGACTTAATATGCTGTTAAAACATTTGCTATACATAGAAGCAACGTGACCCTGTACTGTCTGGTGGGGAACCTGTGGCTCTCAGTGTTACTGGGCTACAGATTCCATCATCCCTGAACATTGTAGTAGCTTGAGGGCCACAAGGGCTGGGTCTACACTGACCTGTTTAACATTATTTCCCCCTATTAAAACGATATTAAATATGCCATTCTAAAACATCACAGCGCATAGTTGTTAATTAAAACATATTTTACCTTGTTTCCCCCCATCAAATGTGATCCTTCCTTCCTTCCTTCCTTCCTTCCTTCCTTCCTTCCTTCCTTCCATGTCCTTTGTTATCTCCGCATGTCAGCCTTTCAAATTTAAATGAAATTGAACACCGCCCCTCAAATACCATCGGAGGGGGGGGGGTCAGCGTTTGAAAGCAGTGAAGAAAGGTAAAATGCTACATAGGGACATATGAACAGTGCTTCACCGATATAGCAGCATAAAACGGTTAAAAATCAAGCAATAAATAAGACAAGGTAATAACGCATTATGAATGTAGAAAGTAGGACACCATCTGTCCATCTAGGTTATGAAAACCATTCCTAAACCTTCCCTTAACGTTAAAAACCATGAGTGTAGATCTGCCCCAGAGCTGCCCTAGGTCCCTATGCTGTGTGGTTCTCTGTGTGGTGTGGGGCAAGCCATGGTCTGCTCTGAGGAGAACTTAGCTGAACAGCACCCCATGTCTTTGGAGAAGGCAAGGTGAAGTCTTGCTAAATGGGCCCGATTCCCCCCCCCATTTTAAAAATGACATCCCATGCAGTAGCTCAGCTTTCCCCAGCCTGGTGCTCTCTTACAAATCCCACCAACATGGCCAATGGTCAGGGATGAGGGGAGAAGAGAAGAAGAGAAGAAGAGAAGATGAAGAGTTTGATATCCCACTTTATCACTACCCGAAGGAGTCTCAAAGTGGCTAACATTCTCCTTTCCCTCCCCCCCCCAACAAACACTCTGTGAGGTGAGGCTGAGAGACTTCAGAGAAGTGTGATTAGCCCAAGGTCACCCAGCAGCTGCATGTGGAGGAGCGGGGAAGCGAACCCAGTTCACCAGATTACGAGACTACCTCTCTTAACCACTACACCACACTGGCTCCCATGTAGTACACGTGGAGGGGGCCAGGCTATGCAAGCTGCAGTTGCACATTCCCAGTGAATTCATAAACCAGAGACTTCCCCAAGGTGTTTTTGGGACTGCCATATTTTAAACAATTTTGGAGTGCAGTAGGCCCTGCCTGGGCAGCCCATGTACCTGGCAATAATAGCTGGACCATTTGTCACATCTTGTCAAGGTGTATATGGACCTCAAGAGTTAATGTTGGCCAGTTGTTAGTTTCCAGTTCAGGGCACTGTTTCCATTCCCACCCTACCTGGAGGCTTCATCAAGCATCTAAGACCATTCACAGTGCAATCCTGTGATGTAATAACAGCACTGGGTTACTTATTATGATGCTGTTCATGGTTTCCTAGCAGAGAGAAGGAAAATCAACAGCTACAGTTTTTAACAACATGCAGCGATGTTGATGCCATTTGGCACTTGTATCAACACTTTTCTCTGAGCTTTCAAAGGTGGGTCAGTATTGCTATACATTATTTCCCAAACTTACAGGGAAGCTTCACCTGTGATATTTTACCTGACTCAGCTGTGGCCAAGTCAGCGGGCTGCCCAAGGGGCACAGAAATCACTGTTTTAAAAGGGAAACGTCTCCGAGAAAAGTGGCAGACCAATGCAGATTCAACTGCTTTAGTTAGTCCTCGCTGATTTTGATAGAACAGACTTATATGTACTTACAGAATCTTTAAACACTCAGCTAATGGCCATTTGTAGGCAGATGTAAGCTTTCCGCCTATGAGTTCCTCGCTGGTTGCTTCCGTAAACTAGCTGCTAGGTGCACAGTCAAAATAAGACACCAATCTGCTATAGTGGGAAGCTGGATTCTATCTCTCCTTTAATCTTCCCTGGCAACACTGGCAAAAGCTGAGAGGCCAGTTTTTTGACCTGGACTACATATCATCGCTTGATCAGCTCTGTTCTGTTTAAACATTATAAAAGACCTATCCCTTGGTTGAGATATCAAAAACAGCATGCTTGCAGTCCACGGCTCTGTCAAGAACAATGAGTGGCATCCGGTCTCCTTCTGTCATATGTAGAGATTGTTGGTTGTTCATTTGAGGGACAATGTCAGAAGGAGCAGAAGCTTAAAATGCCACCTTGATGGTGGACCATTAGATGGCTGTGACAGTGCCACTCGGCAGGTATATTTGGAATGGGGGATTTGTATGACTCACTCTTGTATCACAACTGAGGGCTTATCTGTATTAATGGATACGAAGGCCGGGTCAGAGTAAGTTGGAATTTTCATCTGTATTATACAGTGTGATGCTCTGGCAGTTTTGAAAGGCTCCACTTCAGCAGACCTCTATCATTTCTAAAGACAAAACGCTGAAAAACAAGAGCATCTGTGATTACTTGCATTCCTCCAGTATTACAGGTCAGCTAAGCCAACGCTTATCATTATAAATCATTTTATTTCCACCGTTGTTGTGGCTTGAAAGCGTTTAGTTATAGGATCAGGAGGCACAGAAGCGAGCGCAGAGAAATTTGAGAACAGGGTTAAAATGAGGAGAGCAGCCATGATCGGGTGCTGTACTTATTACAAACCTGTCACTTCGAGTCACCTTTCTTGTTAGTTGTTCCTTGCCAAGCAGTGGAGTGTGGCAGCCGGAATGCGGGGAGCCGGAGGTGAAGTTACTGTGGGAGATCAGACTTGGAAAGGTGCAGAGATGCAAGACCAGATAGAATGTGAAGTGGAGCACAAGATTCTCACTGGCGGGAGACAAAGCAATTGAGTAACAAGCACCACCAAAAGGGGAAGAAATACATCAGGGTAAGATAATGGAACAGATGAGAGCTCGGTGATATCATGTTGTACCGTGCCTTTCTAAATAAGGTGTTTTATAAATAAACAGTATTTTATTTGTTTCCAAAATATTTTACTATTATGATTATGATTATTAAAAAAAAAAAAAGGTAAAGATAAAGAACCCCGGATGGTTAAGTCCAGTCAAAGGCAACTATGAGGTTGCGGTGCTCATCTTGCTTTCAGGCCGATGGAGCTGGTGTTTGTCCACAGACAGATTTCTGGGTCATGTGGCCAGCATGACTAAACCACTTTTGGTGCAGCAGAACACTGTGGCAGAAACCAGAGTGCACAGAAACGCTGTTTACCTTCTTGCCGCAGGTGTACCTATTTATCTACTTGCACTGGTGTGCTTTCGAAATGCTAGGTTGGTAGGAGTTGGGATGGAGTGATGGGAGCTCACCCCGTTGTGGGGATTCGAACCGCTGACCTTCTGATCAACAAGTCCAAGAGGCTCAGTGTTTAGACCACAGCCCCACCCGTGTCCCGCACTGTTATGGAACATTCATTCCCAGACATCAGTCAATGAGAAAGTTATTAACAGGTAAGTGTAAGTCAGCCCAGGGTTAAGTGGTTAAGTTAGTGGAAGGTTTACAGTACAATTCCATGCATGTCTACTCAGAAGTGTGCCCTGTTGAGTTTAATGGGGCTTCCTCCAAAATAAGTGGGAATAAGATTACAGAAACCAGAGCGCACGCAAAGGCCGTTTACCTTCCCGCCACAGTGGTATCTATTTATCTACTTGCACTGGTGTGTTTTCGAACTGCGAGGTTGGCAGGAGCCGGGATGGAGCGACGGGAGCTTACCCTGTCACGGGGATTCGAACCGCTGACCTTCTGATTGTATTTGCTTCTGGGTTACATTGGTAATAAAAAAGGTAAAGGTAAAGGACCCCTGGGCAGTTAAATCCAGTCAAAGGCGACTATGGGGTTGTGGCGCTCATCTCACTTTCAGGCCGAGGGAGTTGGCGTTTATCCGCAGGCAGCTTTCCAGGTCATGTGGCCAGCATGACTAAACCGCTTCTGGTGCAACGGAACACCGTGACGGAAACCAGAGCGCATGAAAACACTATTATTATTATTATTATTATTATTATTATTATTATTATTATGGTTCATGACATAAAAATGTGAGATATAAAGTACAAAATACATAATACAACAAAAACAAACAAATAACCCCCACCTCTTCCCACAAACACATATTAAAAGGTGTTCAAGGTTAATCAACCAAAGGCCTGGTTGAAGAGGAATGATATGGGAGATACATGTTTTGTTGCAGCTGGGGCAGAAGAAGGCGTCCGGTTTTGCTGCTGCAGAAGCACCATGGCGTTTCCTCTCTCTGCGCTCCTCCTGGTGGTCATTCCGCCTCTGGTCACTGCTATAAATACATGACATGATTGCCAGTCTCCAGGCACCTTAGACGTACCAGCAGTGTCTAAGGCTGCCGTTTCCAACCTGGTGCCCTCCAGATATTTTGGAATACAACTCTTGGCTTTTTGTTGTTGTTGCATATACTATTTTTTATATATATATACTGAAAACCCTGCTTTTCCTGGATTGAGCATGCATTAAACGCATTAAACACACACTCCTCTCTTTCATAATGTGGACAGAAAGGGGTTCTATTCCTCCCCCCTCATGGACACTTTTTCTTTCTTCCTTAGTTAGGCAGAGAGCCACAGCAAGGCTGTCTAATTCATCTTCTCCCCAGCTCTGATTCCTCATGTTGAGGGTCAATGTGTGTTGCGCAGTAGGGCATTGATTTGCTGCATGTAGCTCGCCTTCCTTTTATTTTTCATCATTAGTACCTGACTCAGTACCTGGTGACGGGCTGACTGCTACCACCGAGATGATGCTATGAAGAACTATTATTTTTTTCCCAACAATTGAGATGAAACGCCTGGGTGTGTGTTTTTTTAAATTTTATTTAAAAAATGATTTGGTAAGCCAGCTTGACAGCTGGATCATTAGAGGCATGAAAAATGCATGGGGTATTTAAAAACAACAACAAAATGTGGCTGATACGCTGTGCTTGCAGGTAACAGAACAAATCTACATTTGTAAATTGTCTCCCAAAAATCAGGAATCCAGGAAAAGAAAATGCCTTCGGTCTGTAGAAAGGAATTTATTTAATTAATGAAACCTGCCACAGCAATTGACATAATACGTACTGTTCTCTGGTCTTTGCTGTAGACCACTTTGAAAGGCCCTTCTTCCATCTTAGGGATGATAATGTTTATGTTTTTTTCAAAAATAATCTTAGGAATGATAATGCTACAGTCTTGTCAGAGAAAGATGCTGCACATTATTAAAGAAGTCGTGATCAAAGAGAATGGCACTTCAGATTCCCGAAAAATGCATTCAGAAGGGAAACTGGATGTATGGTAGGAGTAATATAAGCTTTGCTTTTGCACTAGGAACCAGTCCCAAACAAAACTGATCTTAGCCTCATATCTGAAGCACACAAAGCAGTTGTGTGTCGAGGTCCCCAGGGCCACCCCAATAACTCACACATCACACAGAAATTTTTCTTTAAGGTTTTTGGCATAATTTTGGCCACAACTTTATTAAAATACAAAAATGTGAGTGGTTGCTTAGGCATTGGTTGTGACTATCTGCCCCATGGGGGACAGACTGACATTCCACATGCCTGCGAAAGTCAGAAAAGGGGAATACACTTGGGGGTAGTGACGGAGCAGGGAACCTGCCCTCAGCCCTCCCCAAATGCAACCAGGGGCTCTTGCATGGCCCTAGCCCCCTTGACAGGGTGGACAAAAGCAATAGTGAGCCCCTATATTCCTTTAACGGAATCCCTTGCAGCAGCAGCATTAGAGGGGCAGGCACAGCCAATCCATGCCCCTCAACCAACCAAACCATAAACCAATGCCTAACCGCAACCTTACAAGTTGTGACGATTTGCTATGCAGTAGGAAAAAACCAAATGGCCCCAGCCAATCAGCCAGATGGACAAAATTCCTGCCGGGCCCCTGCCCCAAAAGCAGATGACCCCATAGGCATAGCAAGGTCAAAGTGAACAACCCTAAATATAGGGAGGGGGGGGGGACGGGCAATCTGATGCACTGGGCAAAAAGAGGAAGCTCTACACCCCGTGCAGGGAGTTATAGCATTTCTGGCTGTCAGTCAACAAATGGCAACATTAACATCTTCCCAACAACAAGGGAAGCCCAATCACATCAGTGGCCAACGATCAATTAGCCCGCCCCACAACTTTGGAGTGTCCTGTCGGCCCCCAC
The DNA here is from genome assembly GCF_964106645.2 of Podarcis pityusensis. Taxonomy (NCBI): domain Eukaryota; kingdom Metazoa; phylum Chordata; class Lepidosauria; order Squamata; family Lacertidae; genus Podarcis; species Podarcis pityusensis. The sequence continues at coordinate 78,559,931 of NC_138031.1, forward strand.
TGCAACAAGTGCTCTCCATGAAGGAGAACACACTTAAATGTAAAACTAGGAGCTTGGCAGCCTCCATGATGTTAGGATATTTCCGTTCCACCTTAAAAGGGAGCAGGCTTTGTGAGTCACAGAGTCTGCGTATTTCCTGTTCACAGGAAGTTTATGTTTTGTCTATTGCTTTCGTTTCTCTCTTTGTGCCTGAGACACCGAAGCAGGCAGTCATGTTTTCTTTGTTCTGACCAACGCTGAATAAAATTGTAAATAATGCTCTCCTGCGTGCATCTTTCGCTGTGCATTATCTGCTGATAGAGCGTGCACCAGCTCTGGAATGTGGCAAGCTATTTCTGGAGCTCGTGTCACTAATTGAATGATATTGCGTGTCTACGGGAGGTTGATGGATCGCAACGGAGACGACGTGGGGTCATGATGGACTCTGTCTCCCTGGCAGTATCCCAACACATGAAGCTAGGAACTTGGACTGATTCTTTTCTGCTGCAAAGAGAAGTGTGATCTGCAGGGGAGAAGCATCCTGGGGGAGGGGGTGGTGACTTGTGCCTAAGAAGAGGCCATTCCAACATTTTCTCTCTCCAATTCTCGGGTGAAAATGGAAGAGGCACACTGCTTTGCAGTTAGGTCTATCAACCTGCATTGGTGTGTTGCCAAAATCAACTTGAAACGAGCCTGGAAGCACTGGCTTGAAGTGCATCCTCGAGGCTCACCGGAAACATCTGCTTAGCAACGTAGATTCTCCTGAGCAACAGGTGTCTTCATCAAGGCATGTTTGGAGAGATGGAGCTGAATTTGAGGCACTCAGTGTTGGTCCGTGTGGCTGCCAGAATATGTGGAAGTCTGGATGAAGCAGAGATCTGTAAATAGTTTTGTTTCTAGTTTTATATGTAGACCAGTAGTGCTATGCAACTTGTAATGTAAATACTAGAGACTTTAGAGAAGAACTGGATGGGTGAGGTGGTTATTCCTTGGTAATTCATCAAGAGAAGGCTGGACTGCCGTGGTTGTGAAGATGCAGAAAGACTTTCTGCTTAACTCTGCTGAGACAGAGAAAATAAACCCCAGGAGTTGATGCTTATGCAATAACAGCCTGAATCTCTAGACCCATGTTTGCCACCAAACATCTAGCTTCAGTCAGAATGGCCAGGAAAATGGATACATTTCACTATTAAAAGGCTTATGAGTCCTGCTTTAAATGATCCGTGGAAAATATCGCCTTAGACAGTATACAGTTGCTAGCATTGCTTTTTAAAAAATGCATGAATTGGTCTTTGCATGCCTAATGTAAGGTTGTGCATTACTTTGTCACCATAATCAGCAGCAAGCTGCTTTCCTATGTGCTACATGGCAAATAGCATTCTGGACAATCCAAGCTGGTCATTAAAAATGTATATTTTGGGATTTGGATCTCCAATGGCCTTAATTATCTTAAGTTTTTCCAATACCCTCTTTCTGGATACCGTGAAGAGCCAACAGATTTTATATTGGTGGTCATTGCGTTGCACAAGGCATGTTTTCTCTCCCCCCTCCCCAATAAGCCCATCTTGTATGAATATAAAGCATTGTTATGCTGCCTTGCTTATTCAATAAGCACTAATAAATAGAACATGCAAAAAGGTAGTGCTGTTTTTGAATAAACAAGATAGCCAGAATACTAGCAATGGTTAGTAACAGTACTACAGATTTTCTCCAATTGGATTGGCAGATTAAAAGTTCCTTTGGCGTACATGTATTATTCACAGAATAAAACAAGAGCAAAATGTGTAGATTAGGTAGAGAACAACTCCCTATATTCTGGTCTGCTCTTCCAACCTTCTGACAAGAAACAGCCTAAGCTTCCTACACAGGACTGCCTTTGCACACTATATATGTTTGATATTTGTACTCAGTATAAAAAAAGAAATCAATCTGAAAATCAGCTTTGTCAATAACAGGAGGATGGTAATTTAAAATATATTAAAATGCAGCTTAAATTTTAAATGTAACAATGGCTGAGCTTTGCAAAGAGTTAGTAAGTATACCAATCTGCTGCAACAAAAATAGCAGTGCCTTGTGATGCCCTGAAGACAAATAGATTTATTATAGCATAAACTTTGTTGGAGCTGAGTTCTACAGTAAATCTATTAAGTTTCTAAACTGCCACAATAACTCTCTTCTTCTTCTTTTAAGGAATGAAGTTTGGGTGAATCCAAATTTTTAAACCAGTCCCACAAACCCCACACTTTATTGAAGCTAACAGGCCTTTGAACAGGCAGTCCTTCCGTAACCTCTGAAGAGATGCAATCTAGTGAATAAGAACACATTGCAAACAGACTCCTGTTCTCCTGGGTGTAGATCAAACTCGAAAACAGTGACACTTCCATTTATGAGAGCGACTTCAAAGATGCAGTTATGGTCACGACTTGTAAACAGAACTCCTGTAGCAAGCAAAATGGTCATTAAAAACAAACAAACAAACAAGCAAACAAACAAGAAAATTATTTGCTACTTCTTCATTTTAAAGTCTTTCTGCCTAGGGCTCGTTGTAGACAGAGACTGGGGCTGGCAATAACTGAGATTTCACTTTAAGTCAAGTGAAGAGTTTCAAGTACAGTGGTACCTCGGGTACTGGAACAGGTTACTTCTGGGTTTCGGCGCTCGCACATGTGCAGAAGCACTAAATCACGCTTTGCGCATGCACAGAAGCACCAAATTGCGACCCGTGCATATGCAGACATGGTGCTACGGGTTGTCCGCACGGATCACGTTTGCAACCCAAGGTTCCACTGTACAAGCTTTATATAAACTATGTTAAAATCAGGACAAATAACTTGTCAACTGCCCTGGGAAAAACGGGATACCCTGTTTTTTCTCGTGAGAGGGCAGTGGCCAAAATGGTCGCAACAATCTCACACAATTTTGGAATGCACTTTGTCTGGCATGGTGCCCCATAACACACGTTTTGGGGTGCCATGCAAGTTCACTGTCCTGGAAAAAGCACTTTTTGCAGGGCAGTGATCTTGTGGGGCACCCTGTAAGGTAAAAACCCCCACATAAATCTTGCCATTCTCTCCGAAGAGAGTGATGCAATGACTCTTGCATTGTGTAACTGTATGATATTCCCAGCCCAAGCAGAGGAACTGGTCCCATCAGTGTTGGGGCTGGAACTTGCATCCTAGAACTGGTGCAAAAGGGCAAATTAACCCTTCATCTTTTTATCATGAATAATTCTACTGGATTCGTCAAAAAGCTGCCTGAGCACAGACGCAAAGACTGCTTACTAACCAGTATTTTGTTCACAGCTTCAACAAGTAAACACTGTTCTGTCAGTCAGGTAATAATGGGATGTAAGGACTGCTATAACCCTCCATGGGTTTTCCCTAGGTTTGGGTCACATTTTTTTAGGTCCCATTACTTGCCCCCTTTGTTATGCCTGGTTCCACTGGGGGCTGGGCAAAATTTGGAAGTCAAAAGTTGGAAATCTTGACAGTGTGGGTTTGGGTGGGTGGGGATTTCCAGGGAAAGACCCAAAACAACACAATGAGGAGAGCATTGCCTAAGTGAAGGGGCTGTTCATTACAGAGTGCTAATTACAGAACTGTAAGTTTGCCTTCCTATTTTTGTTTTGTTTAGAGAACAATTTCCCTCTCTTATGAATTCATGGAGCTGAATCACTCTGCATCCTTGCACTACAACCTGTTATTCATTCAGTGATGTTTTCATTTTCCAACGCCCTGTCTGACTTTGCGCATAAGTTTGCAAAGTGGTGTAATGCATCATTTATGTTTTCCCACCTTTCTTGACTGATAGCCTTCTTGACTGTCAATTGCATGGTAATATTCTGCAAAGGGAAGAAAGTATGTGTGTGCCTGCATGGGAGATTTAGTTGTCCTGGAACTCAAGTGCATCCACCTATGAACAAATGCACAAAATAAAAAGCATAAGTTGGGATTACAGAAGATCATTTGATAGACAACAAAGGCCCCAAGAGAAGGCATTTAGAGATGAGTACGGGAATAAATGAAGCAAGTGTGATCTACTTAGCTGAGCAAGAGTCTTTGAGCAAAGGGGAGCATAATAGCAAGACTTCTCTTACTAATGAGATGGTGCATCTATAATATATATTATAATGAAATTTCCAAAATCGTAATTATAGGGATGGGGTTGTAAATGCCAACTACTGTATAACGTGACAATCTTTCCTATTTTTTTAAAAAATAATTGCTTACTATAATAAACAGCTTAACAAAATTCATCATGTAACTCCAAAGGTTTCATTACAACTCCAAAGCCTTCAGTAAAAACTGTTAGGAACTGGATAATGTTTATGTGGCACTGTGGTCTAAACCACTGAGCCTAGGGATTGCCGATCGGAAGGCCAGCGGTTTAAATCCCCACGACAGGGTGAGCTCCCGTTGCTCTGTCCCAGCTCCTGCCAACCTAGCAGTTCGAAAGCACACCAGTGCAAGTAGATAAATAGGTACCGCTCCGGTGGGAAGGTAAACGGCGTTTCCATGCACTGCTCTGGTTTCGCCAGAAGTGGCTTAGTCATGCTGGCCACATGACCTGGAAAAACTGTCTGTGGACAAACGCTGGCTCCCTCAGCCAGTAAAGCGAGATGAGCGCCGCAACCCCAGAGTCCTTCGTGACTGGACTTAACTGTCAGGGGTCCTTTACCTTTTTAATGTTTATATATGCTATACTGGCAAGTTGCAATGCCTGTGTTAAATGTGTCTTATATACATCCCTGAATCAAAATCGAAGATTGGAGGAGCAACTCCACCCAAGCATCCCTTTGTACACATGCAACCAATCCTTCCATTGTAGTGAAACCATTCCAAGAAGGTGAGACCCCCATGGCCATTTCCAGATGACCTGTTTATTGAGCATTCATCCTGGTTTGTTTGCACAAAGTTTGCTGGGAGGTTAAATGATGCCAGCTATTTATTCAGTATTCATTCTTATTTGTTTGCTGGACAGAACTCCAGCCAAGTAGTCAGCCTGTACTTTATGAGCACTTAGCTGCCACCCTGAAGCTCTCATGGTAAAAAAATGGGAGGGGCTGAACCTAGCAACCGATTTTCAGTATTGCACCTAGCACCAGCTGAGAAGATCTCCCACAGCTGGTGTTCTGAAGCTGTTGCTGTCAAAAAGGAAGTGAAATACCAGTCAAGGAACCATCTAACTTGCTTTTGACACCCCTTTTTTGCACTATCTGCCTAGATCCTACTATATTGCTGCCATTTTGAAAGGAGAGGCAATGAAATGTACAAGTGTCTTTACTTTATTCACCCAAGCTCAGTTGTGTACATCCGAACCAACCCTTTCCATCTGCAGGCGACTACGAAAGGGACAAGAAGATCTGCCACATTTACTAAGTTGCCCTGAACACAATAATAATAATAATAATAATAATAATAATAATAATAATAATTTATTATTTGTACCCGCCCATCTGGCTGGGTTTCCCCAGCCACTCTGGGCGGCTTCCACAAAGACCAAAAATACACTAAGATGTCACACATTAAAAACTTCCCTGAACAGGGCTGCCTTAAGATGTCTTCTGAATGTCAGGTAGTTGTTTATCTCTTTGACATCTGATGGGAGGGCGTTCCACAGGGTGGGCGCCACTACTGAGAAGACCCTCTGCCTGGTTCCCTGTAGCTTTGCTTCTCGCAATGAGGGAACCACCAGAAGGCGCTCAGCGCTGGACCTCAGTATCTGGGCATATATATTTGTTTTTAGTAACTGTGAGTTGTCCTAAAGGTCTGGATCAGTGCTTGAATTATTGGGATGGGAGCTGTGAGGAAGACAGGATACCCAACAGCTTCATCACCTTACTCCCTCCAGATTATGCCATTTCTTTCCCTACTCTGTAGCCATATTAAAATGGTATCTAAGGAGACCATTATAAAAAGTTAAAGGCAGCGTAGTACCCTCAGCGCTTCCTAAAATTTGTTCACTGCCTTGATACTGAATGCAACATTCAAAAATACAGAACCCTAGTTTCACTGGAGCCGGCCAGTTTTGCTAAACTACATGTTATTTCCCCTTTAGCAATGGGTATGGAAAACTGCATGTAAGCTACTTCATGTGATGGCCTGGGATCCGGACTTGGAGGCTGAACCTGAGGAATCCCAGTCTGCACAGGAGTCCCTGCCTCCAGAACCAGCTGAGCTGGGGCTGGGGCTTGAGCCTGAAGGGTCCTCACCTGTGCTGGATCCTCAGGTGCAGGCACCAGCTGAATCTGCTCTGGCTCCTGAGGTGATGGAGGACCCATTGCCTGCAGGTGCTCCACTCCCAGCCCCGTCAGGGGAAGCTGAGGTTGTCTCTGGGTCCGGTAACCCTCCAGCCTCTCCTGAGCTGCAGAGGCTCGGGGCAGAGAGGAGGAGGGAGCTAAGTTCCCGCAGGAGGAGTGCTCGCCTCCAGGCCAGGAGAGGCGAGTCACCTGTGGACCGGGGCTGCCCTATGCCTCGGGGCAGATAAAAGCCAGCCAGCCCCAGTCCCAGGTTGCGGGAGCAACATTGCTGGTAGCCTGTTCCTGCCTGCCCCCTGTCCTGCTCTTCCACCAGAGTTCCTGACCTCACCTGACTCCCTGCCTTGGACCCAGCTTCAGCCTTGATGGACAGCCTCCATACCACACCCTTGACTTCGGACTGGACTCAGACCTTGCGCATGGTTAACCCTCGCGACCAGCACACTTCAGTTCTATTGACTTCAGCAAACTAAATGTGTGCCGGTTTGCAGCCTTTGGTGGTAGGCATTTTTGAAATACCACAAAAGGGAAATGGTAGCAGTGCCAAGAGAGCCAAGGTTATGCAAGGTCGTACAATTGCTTTGAATTCTTCCTACTGTGATTTCCTCCCCATCAAACCCCCGGTACAACTATCCTCACAATGGCACATATCTAATTAAAGTCAGTGGCAATTGAACAACCGTGCACCCAGACTTTTATAAAAGATGATTTATGTGTCTGAATGAAGACTGTAATCCTGGTTTTCTTATTCAATTAAATGTTTAAGTGCTCTATAGCATTCAAATGAAGGTTAAGTTCTAAGTGATTAAGATTAGTTGCACTGAAGAGTTTTTAACAAGACAAGACTTATATGATAACCTGGTTATAAAATCTGAGCTTTTCAGAGCGGTGAAAGGTAACGGTAGGGAATGGACCTCCAAGGTTGCTGAAACTAGTGAGATTTACCCAGGGCTATGTTTCTAGAGTTTTCTTGGCAGGGATACTGGAGTAGCTTGCTAGTTCCTGCTCCAGGTGGATCACGTTTGGTCAAAATTCTCCACTATGACCTGTCCATCTTGGGTGCCCTGCTCGGCATAGTTCATAGCTTCTCTGAGTTATTCAAGCCCCTTTGCCACGGCAAGGCAGTGATCCATGAAGGGGGCTGGATGAATCCCTAGCTGGAATTAAGATTGCTGGAAGAAAGATCAACAACCTCAGATATGCAGATGACACAACACTGATGGCAGAAAGTGAGGAGGAATTAAAGAACCTTTTAATGAGGGTGAAAGAGGAGAGCGCAAACTATGGTTTGAAGCTCAAATCAAAAAAACTAAGATCATGGCCACTGGTCCCATCACCTCCTGGCAAATAGAAGGGGAAGAAATGGAGGCAGTGAGAGATTTTACTTTCTTGGGCTCCATGATCACTGCAGATGGTGACAGCAGCCACAAAATTAAAAGATGTCTGCTTCTTGGGAGAAAAGCAGTGACATACCTAGACGGCACCTTAAAAAGCAGAGACACCACCTTGCCAACAAAGGTCCGTATAGTTAAAACTATGGTTTTCCCAGTAGTGATGTATGGAAGTGAGAGCTGGACCATAAAGAAGGCTGATCGCCGAAGAATTGATGCTTTTGAATTATGGTGCTAGAGGAGACTCTTGAGAGTCCTGTGGACTGCAAGAAGATCAAACCTATCCATTCTGAAGGAAATCAGCCCTGAGTGCTCACTGGAAGGACAGATCCTGAAGCTGAGGCTCCAATACTTTGGCCACCTCATGAGAAGAGAAGACTCCCTGGAAAATACCCTGATGCTGGGAAAGATTGAGGGCACAAGGAGAAGAGGACGACAGAGGACGAGATGGTTGGATAGTGTTCTTGAAGCTACCAGCATGAGTCTGACCAAACTGCAGGAGGCAGTGGAAGAAAGGAGTGCCTGGCGTGCTCTGGTCCATGGGGTCACAAAGAGTCGGACACGACTAAACAACTAAACAACAACAAATGTTTCCAGAAAAAGATGTGCTGGAACTCACCATGAATGCCTCCCTTGTTCTCTTATAAGGGCAATGGCGTCCACCTGAGTGGTGCAGGAACTGAGTTCCAGTGAGTTCCACCTGAAAAAAGCCTTCCACTAAATAATCCGAAATAACAATGGATGTGATTACAGTGATAGGATGTGAAAGCTTCATATTTGAAGGTGTAATTTCATCCTTTGTCTTATTTTCTTTTCTGTTGAAAGCAATGGCTGGAGCAGTGTGAAGATTCCAGCAAGAGTTCTCTGCAATCATTCAAGGTCTAGCAAAGCAGATTCAAGTGAGGCCAAGTAGGGCAGATTCCAGGTTTTAGCAAGGCAAAGCAGGGCAATTTTTTTAAAAAATGATTTTCAGGTTTATACATTTCAATAATTTTACAGTCATTTTAACATTTCAAAACATGACTTCCCTCCCCCTCTTTCTGCAGTTCTTTGAATTTAATTTTAATATCTTCTGCATATCCAAATTAACTTAATTTGTTCATTTATTCATCTACTTTAAATACATACTCTTATGAAACTGCAGGTTATTACAATAATCCTGCCAATGTTCTTATCTGTTTAAAATTTGTCTGTAAATATTCAATAACCCATTTCCATTCTTTTATAAAAAGTTTGTTATCTTGATTTCTTATTTTTCCGGTAAGTTTTGCCATTTCTGCATATTCCATAAGTTTTTGTACCCATTCTTCATTTGCTGGGACTTCTACTTCTTTCCATTTTTTTGGCAAGTAACATTCTTGCTACTATAGTAGCATAGATGAAGAAGTTTCTGTACAATTTGGGTAGTTCTGTCCCTATAATTCCCCAAAGGAAAGCTTCTGGTTGTTGTTGTTTTTACAAATGTTATTTTAAACATCTTTTTCAATTTATTATATATCATTTCCCAGTAAGCTTTAACCTTACTACAAGACCACCACATATGATAAAAAGAAACTTCTTTTTCTTGACATTTCCAACACTTATTTGATTTAGATTTATACATTTTCGCCATTTTACTCAGTGCTAGATACCAGCAATATATCATTTTCATATAATTTTCTCTTAGACCATAACATGCTGTAAATTTTATATCAATATTCCACAATTGTTCCCATGCTTCTTATCTATATTATGACCAATATCTATTGCCCAGTGTATCAATGAGGATTTTACTTGCTCATCCTTTGTCTCCCATTCCAGTAATATTTTATACACTTTAGACAGCACTTTTACATTCCAACAGGTCTCGCTCTAGTTATGATATTTGTTACCCAAGCAGGACAAAGTAAGGCAAAGTGGGAGTTATGGCATGGCTTGGAAGAAGTTCAGGATGCACAGAATTCATTGGATAGCCAAAGCTGGAAGCTCATAGGAGTAAAGCTCAAATAAGCCAGATTTAGGATGGTGTGGGCACAGAGCACAAAGCTGAAGGGGTGCATTTTCATCATCTACCGTATTTTTCGCTCCATAAGACACACCTGACCATAAGACGCACCTAGTTTTTAGAGGAGGAATGCAAGAAAAAAAAATATTCTTTAAAGGGAGTGCTGAGCAGAGCCTGGGATGCATCCCAGGCTCTGCTCAGCGCTCCCTTTCACGAGCTGCGTGGAGCGTGTGTGCGGCGCTCGCAGGCTTTTCTGCGAGGTGGGGGAAGGGACAGAGGGGCTAAGCCAGAAGCTAGAACAGCAAGAGGGAGCACTGGACAGTGATCCCTCTCACTGTTCTGGCTTCTGGGATAGCTGTGCAGCCTGCATTCTCTACATAAGACGCACACACATTTCCCATTACTTTTTAGGAGGGAAAAAGTGTGTCTTATAGAGCGAAAAATATGGTATATTTATATGGGTACCTAATCAAAGTTAGTGGGGGTGCCAAATGCTGTCCTTGCTGAACGTACCGCATTACCCAATCCACCATAGCTCAAATGTTGACTCAGCAGCAAAGCAATCCAAAATGGAGTGTTAAATAGAGCTGCAACTCAACCTGGAAACTGAAGACAGAGAACAGTTTAGTATAGCGATTCTGATGACCAAGCGGAATGCATTAGCACTGCACCGAAGAATAAAGAGGTTTGATGAGTAAGGAGGAAGGGGGGAAAAAACCACTGGAAGACTGACAAAAGTCCTGGTAGAGTCATTTTTTCCTGCTTATATAGAAAGGAGAAAACCGGGGTGAAAAGATCACAAGGGCTGCCTTTGCCACAATTGTCTGAGAGATTTCCAGCCCCTGTTAACAATAATTGCTGTGCGCTTGGCTCATCCCTGTTATCTTAAAACGTAGGTTGCGGCAGGAAGGATAAGGACACGCCATTTCACAGGCTATCCAAAGATGCAGCATGAACTGGCAAAGGATGACCTCAAGAAACACCCTTAGCAGGAGATGGCACAGCGTGACAAAAAAGGAAGCAAGGAGGAAAAGCATAAAATAGGGGATTGCCACTCTTGGCCAAGGTTTCAATACCATATGCTTCTGTCTCTGTGTTTTGCTTGTTCAGAACAAAAAGTATTGCTGTAAAACTTGCCCCACCAGATGCACACTTCCTTCTGAACAGGAGTTGGCTGCCTTAAAGGTCAGCAGATGGACAGGTGATGGATAAACCACTAAGCTGAACAATCACACCCAAGAGTCAGTATTGTTAGGCGTTGGAGGTCTTATTGGAACACGAGTGCAGGAGAAGTTGGAGAGGCTGGCTGAAGTTTACTTAACGCTTTCTGATCCCAGAGACACACTCCTGGCTGTATTCACCAGCATACATCCAGTGGAACAGACTGTGCATTGTTATTAGCTGAAATAATTGACTGCAAGAGCTGCAGCTACAGCTAATTTAGTCAGGATTACTGTCTCGGGCTGTAGCTCCCAGTACTCTAATAGAGGTCTTGCTGAACAGTAATTATTGTACATGCCTGTCAACTACAAGAAGTATTTTGAGATAGTTTTTATCATCAGACAAAAAAGTGCTGGAATTATTTATAGGTGCAACCAGAATATAATAAATGTTAAAGCAAGGCCGACTGTTTTGCACATTTAAAACCTAGTGAATTGTTGGGACTGTGAGTTGATTGGTCTGTGCAGAATTCCTCCTTTGGAGTAGATTAGCATAGGTAGTGTATTAGGGTTGTTCTGTGGCAAGTATTGAATTAAGGTACTAAGCCTGAAGACCATGGAAGTGTTTAGTATCATTGCTTCATTGACACTGAAATAGTGAATGGCTGTGTGTATTGCTGAGAAAGTTTAACATCAGAAAATACCACTGCAATATACTAAGGTCTCTGAACTCCTTGATGGGTTGATTATTAACTACTGGTTTTTTTCTGCTAGCTAACATGAGTGTTTAACCTTAAATCAGGTGACAAAAGTATTTGGTTGCAAATCTCCATTTTGAAAGAGTGTTGCCTTATTCTTTGTTCCCAGGCTCTGTGGAAGTAAAGATGTATACCGTAAGTGACCATCTCCAGTGAGTGAATACAGGCAAAATGGAGACAGTAAGGAGAGAGAGACCTTTGATTTTTAGATCTATTTGGAGTATTTCATATTTCATATTCAGCTGAGTGATTACTGGACTTGCACATGATCTTCTGGATATTTTGGATTTACTGTTTTCTGTTCTGTTTTGGAGAAAGTAAAGCTTTAATTAAACTTATGGGCTTTGGCAATGTTTTATTTCCCAAAACGAACCAGTTTTTGTGCATCCAGTCACATTAAGTTGCACAATATTAACATCTGCAATAGAGAGAGGAAGGTGGCAGAAGAGCTGGGGCCTCAAATAGCTGTAAGGTAGGAAAGAAAGTGGGAAAATGGGAACATTAGCGCTGACCAGAGGCTTCTTCCCCCATTAGAGGATTGGCAGAATGAGGGGCCCTACATCAAATAGGCTAGGGATGAAGAACCTGTGGTTCTTCAGATGTTGTTTGACTAGGTAAAGGTAAAGGCACCCCTGACCATTAGGTCCAGTTGTGGCCAACTCTGGGCTTGCGGCGCTCACCTCACTTTATTGGCCGAGGGAGCTGGTCATGTGGCCAGCATGACTAAGCCGCTTCTGGTGAACCAGAGCAGCACACGGAAACGCCGTTTACCTTCCTGCCAGAGCGGTACCTATTCATCTATTTGCACTTTTATGTGCTTTCGAACTGCTAGGTTGGCAGGAGCAGGGACCGAGCAACGGGAGCTCACCCCGTCGCGGGGATTCGAACCACTGACCTTCTGATCGGCAAGTCCTAGGCTCTGTGGTTTAACCCACAGCACCACCCGCATCCCTACAGCTCCCATTATCCCATCATCATGCTACCTGGGGTTGATGGCAGTTAGATTCCAACAAAATCTGGAGGGAATTGGTTCCCCATCCCTGCCAGAGATACTGCTAGATGAGTCTCACTCTACACAGAAGCATAAGAGTGAGATAGAGGAATATTGGTAGGGATGGAACTTTTGTCATGCTTAAAACAAATTTGTATGAGATGAGGCTGTTTGCCATTTGTAAGCCGAAGTCCTTAAACAGAAACGTCTCTCCTCGTGATCACTTTGTGAATATATTTTTTATAAATGGGGAAAGCTTGAATAGAACAGTGATGTTTGTATTTAAAATTACTATTCTTGAAAAGTGTTAGGAAAAGTAATAGCAATTTGCCGAGGAACCCTTCAGAACAAAAGCATGTTGCGCGGTATTTCAGAAGAGGAACCTTTATGGTCACTATTATGTAAATAAGCTTTGTATTCTGTTAATGCCATTTTAAGTGTCTCCGAGAGAACTCTACAGGCCAGTCACGTAGCAAAGCTGCCAGTGAGACTGGACAATCCATCTAAAATGCCATTTTGAAAAGACATTTCATTTCCTTGTATAAAGCATTGAGAATCAACCCAGTGAATATCTGCTGGAAGCAATTGCTGCATTCAAGATGCCATGTAATGAAATCCTCTGCCCTTGGCGGTAGGAAATCAATAATTTCTTTATTCAATGGTTGAAATAACAAAACAGAGATTATACAGATCTGGATGAAAATATATCTTATACATGCATAGCTAAAAACAAAGCAAGTGCTATGAAGAAGTCTTTGGATGCAGTTGTAAGAGCCCACTAGGATCCTGGTGATCCGTTGAAATAGCGCTGCTTATCACCACCTCGCTTGTGACTAGCCTGTTGCGAGCAGAAGGCAAGATGGTGGAAAAATCCCTAGCAGAAGTGACTCTTCTTTGTTTTCACCAAGCACTGCCCTATCGCCGTACCCTGGAGCCACAGTAGAATTCACATGAGCTTCTTGTGCAGCTTATGAAATATCTGTTGTTCTCCAGTTTTATTATCATTTTTTAAAAGGACATTGTGTTTTGATTAGTGATGGGTGAGCTCCCGTAGGCTTAGTTTGGCTTGGAACAGGCAATTTGATACCCAAACACTCTGAGTGTTGGGTTGGAAATGAGTTGTTTCCCTTTTCACTAACCCCTCCCTCAGTGTGTAGAATGAATGCTGCCCTGGTGCCAGGAATCCATAGTAATGACATGTGTCCTGGGGAAATTATATCTTCCAGGATCCCTGGTGCCTGTAACACTGCCGTCATGGTTCTCAGGGTGCCAGGGGAAGGTGGAGAAGGAATTTGTTTGGTCCACTTTTTGCTACGGACCAACCCGATCTTGCTTCTGAAGTTGCTTACAGATTGGAATGCAGTTCTCATTCTGATAATGTACTTTATTTTTCACTCCATAAGATGCACCTTTTGCCTCCTAAAAAGTAAGGGGAGATGTCTGCGAATGCAGGCGGGAGGCTCTGCTCCCTTTAAAGAGCTGCGTGGAGCATGTGTACGGCTCTTGGGGGCTTTACCCTGAGAAGGGAGAAGGAGAGCCCATCAGTCCCTTCTCCCACCTCGCAGAAAAGCCCGCAAGAGCTGGTGCCAGGCTCTGCTTAGCGCTCCCTTGTAAGTGCTCCCTTTTGTCCCTCATCCCACTTTGCTGGGAAGCCAGCAGAAGAGGCGCTGTGCAGCTATCGCTCTTGCTCTGCTGGCTTCAGCGAGAGCTGCGCAGCTTGATCTGCTGGCTTCTCAGCGAAGCTGGAGGAGGGATGGAAGGGTTTAAAGCGAGAAAAGCGAGAGCTGCTTACAGCTCTGTACAGAATATTTTTTTTCTTGCTCTCCCCCTCTAAAAACTAGGTGCGTCTTATGGAGCAAAAATACGGTACTTCTTTGGATGGATGCAATGCATTTTAGTGCACAAAAATGCGCACTAAAACACATATTTTACATAAAAGATCCATGCAAAATGTGTATGTATATTCCTGGTGAATGTATTGAAAATCCTTGACAAGTTTGCCTAATGGCCTGTAGTCCCAATTGTTTCCCCTTTAACGACTGAGGTTCTTAATGTGGGAATGTTCTGGGGTGCAGGAGAGGATATATTGACTAATTATATCCTTATCCAACTTGTGCTAACAAGTTCCCAAAATATCAGCAGAGTTTATAAACATTCCCCTTTAAGTTCGCAACGGTAACGTGTGCACAGGTTCGCTAGAACCTCTATAATAATTACTCTGGTAATTTCCCCTTTTGTTCCCTCTTAAAATACAAGACACGACAGAGTCTTTATAAAAGTATAAAAGAGTTTACTCACGTTCTGTTCATAATATGATCCCAGAAGGCAGACAGCTTAAAAAGGTTACATACATTCAGAATCTATCTTATAGCAAGATAGTCCTTTCTTCCTCTCTTGGCTGAGAGCCAAGAGAGCATCTTTAGATGCTTCCTCATCAAAGGAAAATGGCAGAGAGAGAGAGTGGCTGCCTGCCCTGTGCTTTTGTCATTACCTGCACAGGTGAGGCCACACCCACCTCTGGTCACATGTGGAGGAAGTCCGTCCCCAGGAAGTTTACCTGCTTGCTGGACAGACATCCCTCCCCATGTTCTAACATGTACACTCTAGGAATGTTGTCATTGACTGCTCCTGTGTTTACATCCCACACTTAAAAAGTGGGTGGAGCCTATGATCCATAGGCTGGAAGCATAAGCTCTAAATACATTGCTAGAGCAAGTTCTCACTACATGCTGGGGCAACAACATTTGCCCTGCCCACCATGCCCCCCTTTCCTTTGGGCTCTGTTGCCAGACCAGAAGAGGACTCTGTCCAAATTACCAAAAATACAGCAATCAATTCCAAATCTGTAGATGAAGGCTCTGATTCTGTAGATTGATGGATGAAAGACCAGAGGAATAAAAAAAAACAAACCAGAAAAAAATCAAAGGGACATTACAGGTCCGTGGTCCCTTAACCCAGTTCAGAAAATCTTTATCAAGCAT
The DNA here is from genome assembly GCF_964106645.2 of Podarcis pityusensis. NCBI lineage: Eukaryota > Metazoa > Chordata > Lepidosauria > Squamata > Lacertidae > Podarcis > Podarcis pityusensis. The sequence goes on from NC_138031.1 coordinate 78,575,431, forward strand.
TAATTCACATGCATGGGTTCAGCAAGCCATGCAATACCCAAGTACAATTCAATGATCGAAGAAACCTTGCCAGTGTAAGGTGAGAGTTAAGGCTATCTCATGTTGGCTCAAGCTCCACAATGCTGGGATGTAAGCTATGGTAGATGCCTCAATGGAGTTAGTAATGATGTTGCGTGATGTTTATCCTCCATGCTCCCCATGGTTATTTTGCTGCCTGAGGCAGAGAAGAAAAAGGTAAAGGTAAAGGACTCCTGACAGTTAAGTCCAGTTGTGGACAACTCTGGGGTTGCAGTGCTCATCTAGCTTTACTGGCCGAGGGAGCTGGTGTTTGTCCACAGATAGTTTTTATGGGTCATGTGGCCAGCATGACTAAGCCGCTTCTGGCGAAACCTGAGCAGCACACGGAAACGCTGTTTACCTTCCCACCGGGCGGTACCTATTTATCTACTTGCACTGGTGAGCTTTTGAATTGCTAGGTTGGCAGGAGCTGGGACAGAGCAATGGGAGTTCACCCCATCATGGGGATTCGAACCGCTGACCTTCCAATCGGCAAGCTCAAGGGGCTCAGTGGATTAGACCACAGCGCCACTCATTTCTGAATACAGAAGCATATAGGACTGGCAGTTGTCTTGCATGGGGGATTATTTGTGTGTGTCAGGGTGTATGTGTTTGTGGTGTGCATGTACTGGGGTGGCGTTGTGTTATGAGCTGATGAGGGGTTTGCAATGTAGGCTAGGGCAGCATGTTTGGTGAGGTTTGCCCAGAAGATGTTCAAATGGCTGTGGGGTGTGGTCTTCCATGACAGTTCCTCAGATTTCCATATGTGCTTATGGGCCAAAAAAAGGTGGGCAAATGCTCATCGAGCTACTTCACACCATACTGTCATAACTAATGGAAAAATCACTGTACGTAGCTTCCACTAGATGGCTGCCTCAGCAAACGCTGAAGTCCTGGGAAATTGTCACTTCAAAATTTAAAATGCGCATGCACAGTAGTTTGCCAATAGTTGCTGTCTTAGGCTTTATGGGGCAGCAAAATCCTGATAACTTTTGCACTGCCGCTCAGAACTTAATCAAGCACAAACCTTGATCTGAATTGGGCAGTCTGCAAAGCATCTTGGAATATGTTGGCCTGTTTTCCAAAGTACCAAATTGGGAACCAAAGTAAATCTTGTGGTCAGTGAATATTTCTACTAATAGTGTTGTTAAAGAAGCTCTCGGTGTTCTATCACATTGCTTTTTAAAAAACAAAAAAACCAAACTTAATAAGGAAAATATAAACAATAATAAGGGGGGGAATCACCAGTGCTTTTTTTCTTAAAAAAAATGTTTAGGGATACTCTCATTGACTCAAGAAAACCACCATTTTATAGTTCAAATCGGGGGAAATAAATACAGCAAATGGACCAAAGTACAAAGATTCTCAAAATGTTAGGGGTATGCCAACCCCTGCCCCCCCCCCCCCGGAAAAAAGCACTGGGAATCATCATTTTTATAATGGAATAAGTTGATCTCACACACCTTTCAAACACCAATTGCATCCCCCCCCCCCTTATCTGTTACATTCACAACTCTCCTTTTCTCGAACTAAATTCTTGTATTCCACAGCACTCAGGATATTGGTGTTAGTTCTGTGATAGAAGTTAGCTTGATTGTCTCAATGTCCCATGGGGAAAACCAAAGCATTCTGATGGGGAAAATGCTTACCTCTACTCCACATACTGGGTGTCAAGATCAACTCATGCCTGGAACCAGAATAGGACAAGAAAGAAGACTGAAAACAAACCCCAGCATGGCTTGAGATCAATGCAAGTCAGTATGCAATCAGGCCAACCCTGAAACCAAAACCCAGAAAGTTGCACTACTTGGGAAAAACATGAAAAATGGATTCACCCTTTAGTTGCTTAGTGGTTATCTCCCAATAACCACTAATGTAACAACCCCATGGTTTCTAGCCTTGGGGATACCACAGATACCCCTGCTAAGAAGATTCCAATCTGGGTTTTGGCAATTATTTCCTCTACAATGGCAGCATTACACTACTGATAATATGAGAACTGGGGTTCTGGTTAACAAACAATCCGTACAACTCAGAACAATGCAAACGCTTGTCGGTTCTGCATAGAAACTAATGAATAAAAAATGGTTTATTTTTTCTGGCTGGGGGAAAAAAATCTGTTCTGCAGCCTCCTGGAAGATCTCATTTATGTGTAACAGTTTAATTTTAATTTTTTTTGTTTTAATTAGAAAGCCTTTGCTGATGCTCACTGGAGCTTATGGGGTTCCCCTCCTCACCATTTGACATAATTTCTAATTTATACTTGGTCGAAACCTCCCAGATAGCTGTAAATACATTTAGCATTATTAGAGAAAAACAAGTAGATTGGTGAACACAAAGTGTGATTGACACTGTGAAGACAGGAAGGAAGGCAGAGCAAAGCTGAACTTCTCAGCTTTTCTGCCACACAATATTAAACCCTGTGCCTTTCTTTAGGAATGCCACAGTGAGGCCTACAAGTTGCAGCATTATGTTGCAGCGCAGCCCCTTCTCCTAAGATTGGTGCTCTTGTTTGTGGGTATAAAATGGGGGGGGGGTAAACATTTGGCTCACAGACCAAATGTGGCCTGTCAAGCCTCTCCATTTCGCCTGCCAGGCCATTTGGGGGAAGCCACACCCACTGGCCCCACACCTGATGTCAAAGTTATTGTGCGGAAAGCCAGAAACGACAACACTGAGGCTGCAATTGTAATGCTCATTTACAAGCGAAGAGAATTGTTTAGGAGTGAAAATGAAAGCTTTGGTGAACCCACAGAGAGCCCACCTTGTGTTAAAGGTAAAGTTAAAGGTAAAGGGACCCCTGACCATTAGGTCCAGTCGTGGCCGACTCTGGGGTTGTGGCGCTCATCTCACTTTATTGGCCGAGGGAGCCGGCGTACAGCTTCCGGGTCATGTGGCCAGCATGACTAAGCAGCTTCTGGCGAACCACAGCAGTGCACGGAAACGCCGTTTACCTTCCCGCCAGAGCGGTAACTATTTATCTACTTGCACTTTGACATGCTTTCAAACTGCTAGGTTGGCAGGAGCTGGGACCGAACAATGGGAGCTCACCCCGTTGTGGGGATTTGAACTGCCAACCTTCTGATCGGCAAGTCCTAGGCTCTGTGGTTTAACCCACAGCGCCGCCCGTGTCCCCACCTTGTGTTACCTGGCCTATATACAGTGGTACCTCGGGTTAAGTACTTAATTCGTTCCGGAGGTCTGTTCTTAACCTGAAACTGTTCTTAACTTGAAGCAGCACTTTAGCTAATGGGGCCTCCTGCTGACGCCGCGCCGCCGGAGCACGATTTCTGTTCTCATCCTGAAGCAAAGTTCTTAACCCGAGGTACTATTTCTGGGTTAGTGGAGTCTGTAACCTGAAGCATATGTAACCCGAGGTACCACTGTACTTAGCTACAGAGATTGTACCTTTCCCAGTTGTGCTGCCTTGTGTTAAAAAGAATCCTGGTGGCCTAGACAATTGAGCCAGCACTCTGAAGGCAGCCTGGTTTAGGGGAATTTTTTATGTTTGATGTTTTCTTGTGTTTTTAATGTTCTGTTGGGAGCTGCCCAGAGTGGCTGGGGAAACCCAGTCAGATGGGTGTATTATTATTATTATTATTATTATTATTATTATTATTATTATTACTGTTTCCAACCAGGGAAACAGACATCTACCTATTGCGCTCTGTGATGGGAAAGCAATGCATCTGAAGTTCTCTGGTCAGTAAGAAGGGGAAGGGAAATAGAGCTTTAAAAGGAGGAGGAAGATGCAAACTAATACTACTTCTAAAGAAGGAGGCTAAGGAAAGGAAGGAATGTGCATATTTGTGGGCATGAATATGAATGATCTTGTGGATGCCCATGCCTGCCACTGACTTAAGTAACTTCCACTGGCAGACATGACCATCACCCACTCTTGCCATGCCACCACCAACCCACTGTTGCTTGCAGTCGTTGGGGTCAAAAATGTTGCCCACCCCGATGTGGAAAATTGCTGATTACTCCTCTCCAGCTCTTTTGCAAGTTAGTCACAGTTAGGTCCCACTGTAGCCATTTGTTGCGTTTGAAAGACGTCATTCAGTATATCTCTCAACTAGGCTGTTTAGGCTATGGTTACCAGACGTCCCCATTTTCTGGGGACAGTCCCCAGATTTACAAATCTGTCCCCGGACAAAATCCATCCCTGGAATGTCCCCGGGTTTCATTTAATGCCCCCGGATTTATATGTTAAGTGTTGTAGATTTATTGGTAGGGAATGAATGTTGTGTGATTGGTTCAACGGCACAAGACACATCATATGGGGACTTCCGACGAGGCAAAATGGCAGACACCACAGCAGCGAACAGCTCCTGGAGCCAGCCAGAGCCAACTGCACTACCAGGCTGGGTCTGTGCTGCTGAGACTGCTGCTGCCAATGCCAAGGGGGAACTGCTCACACACACACACACACACACACACACACACACACCATGACCCAAATCAAGCTGGCGCAAGAGCACCCAGCCACCCGGTCAATTGACTTCTCTTTTAAAAAAAAAAGTGTCCCCGGATTCTTTGAAAAAAAATCTGGTAACCTTAGTTTAGGCACCAATATTAAGCAATGAGTTAGAAGTGCTTTTTAGAATTAGCAGACTAACACCGGGATTAGAAAATTTATTTTGTAGAACCAGGAGCTCAATGCACCATGGAAGAGAGTTTGTATATAACTGGGGGGAAATACATACAGTATTTGCATTTTTGGTACTGCTTGAATACCCTAAATCAACAATAGTCTCAATTCTATTAAACTAAGGTCTGCGTTATTTACACACAAAGTAGTGTTTGAAGAATGTATAGGATAGTTTCCATATTTTCACAAGATGCCTGTGAGCTGGTTCTGTTGTCTATGCAGTTCATTCAGGTGCTGAAAGGTTCTTTGAAGGACTTGCTTAAAGCATGTTGAATGACAGTGAATCCCTGATATGAAATTACAGCCCTCACTAAATCACTATGCTTCACTTCTACTCAACATTTGCAGGATCTGCATATAACTAAATGTACTATGCATCAAGTTCATTTCAATGTTGGAGGTTTACTGCTGACATTTAGTGTCAAAACCAGCTTTTCCCCCACTAATCTTGGTGCCGGGCTAGCAACGTGGCTTTCGTTAAAACTATAGAGCAGAAAGACCATAAAAGACAGGACATAACAATGAATCTTAGAATGCAATCTACAAATTAATATGGAAATGTAGTAACGCATATATCTGCCATTTAATTTCTTAAGAGGCAACACAGAACTAATAAATGGACAAATTAGTATAGAAGTAACATCGCATAGTAATTTGGGTATTTAGCGTTAATTAATGTCTGCTTATTGTTATGTGTCATCTGTAATTGAATTCTGCTAATGCTAATAAATTACTGTAGACAAAGTCGGCAGTGGAATGGCACCACCAGACAAATCCCTTAGTAGCTCTCCTTGTCATTGAGAGGGAGTTTCGAATGCATATTGTGTTGAGGCCTGAATAGATCACTAAACTTCATGAAAATGTATGTATCCAAGAGAACAAAAGGGAATACAAACATTAGAAAGCTATAAAGAGATTACACAGGGATTATTTTAGAAACACTGAAGCATGTTTTCTAATATAAAGACAGTTGTGGGGGAAGAGGGCGTTGTTTCGTTCCCTCTCCCTCAGAGCAGGGAGAAACTCAGCGCAGCCTTTCCAGAGTTGGTTTGCCTCAGAGGACAACACTTTGAAGCACTACGACACAAAGCATTCCCCTAATCCTCATTTAAGTGATGTGGAGGACGCAACTGGGCATCTGAGGAGCATGCTAAAGGAGTTTTGGGGAGCCTTCCAGACGCTCATAAGAGCAGGCCTGCAGGATAAGACTAAACATAGTCCAACATCCTTTTCCCACAGTGGACAACCAGATGCATTTGGGATGCCCACAAGCAAAATGGGACTATATATTCCGTAATCCCCAGATATTGTTCTTCAGATACACACTTGATCTTAGCCAAAAGGCTGAGATGCGGACCGCAGTAAAGCTGTGTGAGTTATTTGGAGACATTCTGCCTGTGATATATACAGTCATACTTCATGTTGCGTCTGCTTCATGTTGCGTCTTTTCACATTACGTCCTGCGGCAACCCGAAAGTGCCGGAATAGGTTACTTCCAGGTTTCGCCACTTGTGCATGCACAGAAGTGCTAAATTGCACTTCGCGCCTGCGCAGAAGCGCCAAATCGTGCCACGCGCCTGCGTAGACACAGCGCTTCCATTTGCGGGTATTTCACATTACAGATGGGCATCCGGAACGGATCCGTCCGTAACATGAGGTACCACTGTAAACACCTTCATGACTAGCAGCCATTGCTAGGAATGGACAAATCTGTCCGCTTTGAAGGTTTTTTGTTTTTGTTTCATTTTTCCATACATCAGTTGAGTTCACCACATTTCTGCATCAGTTCAGAAATGCACCAGCTAGGTAGGTTTGCGTTACAATGTGGACCAAACCAAATTTATCCTCCAACCTTAGCCGTTGTTAACTTTATCCTCCATGAATGAGACACACACTCTTTTTGAAACTGTTCAAAATGGTATGCAACACATCTAGTGGTAGCAAATCCTGCGTTGTAATATTCACTGTGTGAAGAAATACACTGTTGGACCTTGAGCTACAATTCTTCTATCTGGGATGGTCGTCCTCTTCCGCAGAGCACGCCGCTTCAAGAGGAACGCACATGGAGTGGTGAGAGAGAAAGGGGAAACCCATCTAGCCAGCCAGGTCAGCTGAATCAACCCTGACAATCAATGGGGTAAGAGATGTGGCAGCCAGATCGCCCTTGCATCACCACAACAGTTATTAACACTGGGCTTCAGCAAAGCAAATAATTTAATTAGACAGTGCCTATATGATATCAAGGGATGCGGGTGGCACTGTGGGTTAAACCACAGAGCTTAGGACTTACCAATCAGAAGGTTGGCGGTTCAATCCCTGAAATGGGGTGAGCTCCCGTTGCTCGGTCCCTGCTCCTGCCAACCTAGCAGTTTGAAAGCACATCAAAGTGCAAGTAGATAAATAGGTACCGCTCTGGCGGGAAGGTAAATGGTGTTTCCGTGCACTGCTCTGGTTCACCAGAAGTGGCTTAGTCATGCTGGCCACATGACCCGGAAGCTGTACGCCGGCTCCCTCAGCCAGTAAAGCGAGATGAGCACCGCAACCCCAGAGTCGGTCATGACTAGACCTAATGGTCAGGGGTCCCTTTACCTTTTTATATGATATCAAGCGACAGAATAATCTGGCCACAATAAGGAAATTTTGTCCATGGCATGATTATTTCCCACCTAGTCATTTTGACACTTGGGCACCCTCTTTGCAAAATTTAACAATTCCAAAATACAGACGCGCTTTCACTTTCGCAAGATGGAATATACTGCCCTCGGCTGTGCTTGATTTCAAAAAATTCCACTGGAAAAACAGTTATGTCCATGTGGAGATGGCAGTATTGAGTCAGTGGCTCATGTGCTTCTGACTTACACTCTTATAAAGATTTGAGGAGTGAGGTCATTGCCCCTCTATTATTGTCCCCGCCAGGTTGCTCAACCATTGCTACTGTATCCTATCTTTTAGCAGATCAAGATAACCAGGTGACAGCAAAAACTGCAAGATTTTTTGTAGGGGCAATTAAAATTAGATCTACTATTTGATTATTGACATAAACCCCCAAAATGTATTTTGTATAGTTTAGGTTTTACCTCTATCTTCAGTACATTTTATTTTATTGCTATGGCTAGTGGCTCACTGGAAGGACAGATCGTGAAGCTAAGGTGCCAATACTTTGGGCACCTCATGAGAAGAGAAGACTCCCTGGAAAAGACCCTGATGTTGGGAAAGATGGAGGGCACAAGGAGAAGGGGACGACAGAGGACGAGATGGTTGGACAGTGTTCTCGAAGCTACCAGCATGAGTTTGACCAAACTGCGGGAGGCAGTGGAAGACAGAAGTGCCTGGCGTGCTCTGGTCCATGGGGTCACGAAGAGACGGACATGACTAAATGACTAAACAACAACAACAAAAATGGCTGATGCAAATAAAGATTCTTCTGATTCAGAATACTTTGTCGCTGCAAGACCATTCCCTCAGATGAATCTTAGGGAAAAGACACAGAGAGGCCACTGTCATTCTGGGCTGCTGCAACTTTTGGCTACTCCGATCCAGCTGCTGCTTCCAGTAGCAATGGTGGCAGAGGGGAAAACCAGTGTCAGGAAAGCTCTCCCCACTCAGCTTTACTACACAGAGAAGGTTCCTCCCTGTACCTGGAGGGGAGAACACAACAGGGGCTGTCCTCTATTCACCACCACTTTCCCCATTTAATTTTCTCTCCTTCCCTCCTCCATCCCACTCTTGGAGCTCTGCTTCCTCACTTTGAATAGTATTAGGAACTGTCAGCAAAGCAGATAGGAATTAAAAGCTGCTTTTAATATAAAATTGATCTCGGAATGAATTCATTAGTTGTAATCATGGCTTTCCCTCAGTGGGGGATTACCTCGGTAATTTCATGTAAATGTTTTCATAGTAGCCAATCTTTCTATTGACATTTCACTCTTTAAATTGGTTTTTAATTATAATATTGAATTTCCTTTTCATGCTCACCATTCAATTGATTTCTATTCCAATTTGCCATAATAGAGTCGTGCATTCGATTTCCTGTGTCAACCTGCTCTGCATGTCTGGACAGGAGGCAGGTAACTTTATCAATATCCTGCCCATACAAATTTTCAGTATGACTGTAGTATTTATATTTGAGAATGATATTATTACATGTACATGCACAAATCCAGGCACTTACACAGAAAATGTGCATGGGGTCATTCACATTAGTCCCACCATATCATAACCAGAACTGGCAATGTTGTACCACCACTGCAAACAACAACAACAACAACCAACCAACCATGGGACAAAAGATCACACAGGTACAACGATGCGTGCTTATGGTTCTGGTCCAAGTTCTTATGGATGTATGAAATGTGGGTGCATAATGAAAGCTGTGGTGAATTTAGGGATGTAACAAGACCATGATTTCTGTTCCAATCTGTAATTGACAGTCAGCGGTGTCTCTATTCTACTGCAGTTTGCTTGACTCCAAACACTATTTGTACCAGTTACAGGTAGGTAGCCGTGTTGGTCTGCTGTAGTCAAAACAAAATAAAAAAAAATCCTTCCAGTAGCACCTTAGAGACCAACTAAGTTTGTTCTTGGTATGAGCTTTCGTGTGCATGCAAACTTCTTCAGAAGTCACCAGACCCTTATATATAGTGAGAGGGTGGGGAGGGGTATTACTCAGAAGGGTGGTGGGAATGGGTAATTGGCTGATAGGTGTGGTAAACCTGTTGAGGACTGTTAAGACTGCCATTGGTCTTACAGGAAAAAGCAAGGGGTGAGATGGCTAAAAATAGTTTTATCATGTATAATGGGATAAGAATCCAATGTCTCTGTTCAGACCAGGTCTCTCCATGGTTTTAAGTTTGGTAATAAGTTGCAATTCAGCAACTTCTCTTTCCAGTCTATTTCTGAAGTTCTTTTGTAATAAGACAGCTACTTTGAGATCTTGTATAGAATGTCCTGGGAGAGTGAAGTGTTCTCCTACTGGTTTCTCTGTCTTGTGATTCCTGATATCAGATTTATGTCCATTTATCCTTTGGCCTTTACCACACCTATCAGCCTATCAACCATTCCCACCACCCTGTTGATGACTGTTAACGACTGCAATTGGTCTGGTGACTTCTGTTTCAGTGTATCTGAAGAAGTGTGCATGCACACGAAAACTCATACCAAGAACAAACTTTGTTGTTGTTTAGTCGTTTAGTCGTGTCCGACTCTTCATGACACCATGGACCAGAGAACGCCAGGCACTTCTGTCTTCCACTGCCTCCCGCAGTTTGGTCAAACTCATGCTGGTAGCTTTGAGAACACTATCCAACCATCTCGTCCTCTGATGTCCCCTTCTCCTTGTGCCCTCCATCTTTCCCAACATCAGGGTCTTTTCCAGGGAGTCTTCTCTTATCATGAGGTGGCCAAAGTATTGGAGCCTCAGCTTCACGATCTGTCCTTCCAGTGAGCACTCAGGGCTGATTTCCTCAAGAATGGATAGGTTTGTTCTTCTTGCAGTCCATGGGACTCTCAAGAGTCTCAAACTTAGTTGGCCTCTAAGGTGCTACTGGAAGGAATTTTTTTATTTTGTTTCGACTATTTGTACCTCTAGTCACTATTTAACATAACGTATCTAAGTTATTTAACTATATACATAAAATATGCTCATTTAAATGTAAAGGAAACATCAAAATAATGTTTAGAAAGGTAATTAATTACATATTTTTTGTATAGTTAAACAACAACAAGAATGGGAACAAATTCTTACCATATTTTCTTGACTGACTTCCTGTCGTGATGACATCAGGTATCGATTTGGCAAATGAAAAAGTTGTTTAGAGGCTCATTGCATCTCTCTAAGGCTTGTAAACTGACATTACAAAAGAGCTGACTGGTTCTGAGAGTTACCCTCTGTGAAAACAGAATTAGCTTGAAGATGTATATTCAGAAATAAAACACTGTGTCTAACAAAGGTTCATAGCTAGGTTGTAAATTCCATATGCTCTAGGAGGCATTGTTGAATTATATCAGAATACAGCAGTTAATTTTTAATTATTATTATTTTTTAAACTGAGGTCCCTACATGATTCCCTGAGAAACTGACTGGACACATTAGGATCAACTATACCTTCCATATCTCAGCTAGAATGCTAATTCTATATAAATGAAGCAGTTGCCACTGAACTGCTATTTTAATTGGTGCTTTCACTATTAATTTATGTATTACTTAACCATCAGGTTTGCCTTTTCACTCCACAGCATTCCCAACGGCTTCCCCACCCCCATTTCTTACTTAATCTTTGCCAAATTCTGTGTCATGCTTAGTTTACATTTCGTTAAGGCAAAATGCCAGCACAATACTTTGGAAAAATTCCATGAGGAAAGAAAGTAGATGGAAAAGTTTGCACACGTTGGCATCTGATTAATCTGAATTGGAACCTTGTTATAATTCACGACCAAATGTGTTGCTTAGTGTTTGTTCGTAATACTTTTAATTATGTAAAAATGACACCCTTATGACCTGCTCCAGTTCTCTGATGTCAACAGAAAGACTAGCTCTGAAATGGCAATAAGGATTTAAAATGCTAACAGCTCAATTGACCCTAAAGAAAGATGTAAAGTGAATGAGAAGCTGAGGCCAAACCATGGCGGTAATGTAATTAAATATTTCCTTGTGGTACTCATAGATACTTAGGTTATATTGTAGCTAAAGGGGGGCACCTGAAGTGGTTCCAAAGAATCTGTACAATAATAAGTTTTGACAATGTTCTTCTGAAAAAGAGATGAGCTTGTAAAGGCTTCAAGCTGAAAGTAAAACATAAGATTATTTGATTTACCACAACTTGGGAATTTAATGCTAAGAGGCTAAAGCTTGCTAGAAACAGTAAAAACAAACAAAGTTTGAAGAAACCATGCCAGTTAAAATAATTTCTCAAGCACTGTCTGTGTTTGAAAAGTTTCTGCTAATACAGATTTGCAGCAGCACCTCTGACAAGAAAAGAATTGATACCTCTTGTTTAGACGGCATTTGAAGACCATACCACAAACTGGTTTAATAATAATGACCTTGCCCCAAGGAACTCTGGGAAATGCAGTCCTGCTTGGCATAGCTAACAATGAATTATTAGCACCCGCACCAAACGACAGTTCTGAGATTCTTTGAATCTCATGGCAATTAAACTAATATATAATGCTGATGTGGATTTAGAGTACAGATTGGTTGTTTAGCAAATGCCTTGGACAAGACTGGACTCTATCATAGGATTGCCATATGTCCAGAATTTCCCAGACATAGCCATCAGAAACAGTGTCTGGGCAGAAATAGGTGAAATGTCTGGGAAAATCCAAATGTATGGCATCCCATGTTGGCAGTGCCGTTTTTGGCATTTTTCTTTAAAAATAGCTCTAAAATTTCAAAATTGCCCCAAAAGCTCAAGAACTTTGTCCAAGAAAGCTCAACAACCTTTGCGTCTGGATTTTCAGTTTTTGAAATATGGCAACCCTATTCGTGTCAAGGTCCCTAAGCCACCCCAAATAACACACATCACACAGAAAAAATTTGTTTAAGGTTTTTGGCATAACTTTTGGCCACAACTTTATTAAATACAAAAATGTGAGTGGTTGCTTAGGCACTGGTTGCGACTATCTGCCCTCCAGTGGGGGACAGACTGACATTTTGCAAGCCTGTGAAAGTCAGAAAAGGAGAATACATTTTGGGGTAGCGACGGAGCAGGGAACCTGCCCTCAGCCCTCCCCAAATGCAGCCAGGAGCTCTTGCAGTGGCCCAAGCCCCCTTGACAGGGTGGACAAGCAATAGTTAGCCCCTGATTCCTTTAACAGAATCCCTTGCAGCAGCAGCATTAGAGGGGCAGGCACAGCCAATCCATGCCCCTCAACCAACCAAACCATAGAACCAATGCCTAACCGCAACCTTACAAGTTGTGACAATTTGCTACGCAGTAGGCAAAAACCAAATGGCACCAGCCAATCAGCCAGATGGACAAAATTCCTACCGGGCCCCTGCCCCATGAGCAGACGAGCCCATGACAGGCATAGCAAGGTCAACACGAACAACCCTAAATATAGGGAGGGGGAACGGGCAATCCGATGCACGGAGCGAAAAGAGGAAGCTCTACGCCTCATGCAGGGAGTTTTAACATTACTGGCTGTCAATCACAAAATGGCAACATTAACTTCTTCCTAACAACAAGGGAAGCCCAATCACAACAGTGGCCAATAATCAATTAGCCCGCCCCACAACTTTGTAGTGTCTTGTCAGCCCGCACCACAACACATGCTCTCCATGAAGGAGAACACGCTTTGTGTCACACCTCACAGACCTATGGGAGGTGTGACAGAGATGTTCTCTCTGCTGAACATCTCTTCTGCAATGGGAAAGGTGTTTGGTACTAATAGGATGATCAAGATAATGATTGAGTGTCGGGTATTCTTGAAACTGCTTCTTTGTGTGAAGTGCCCATTCTCCATAGATCTCATCGCTTGAGTTCCCCCTTGTGAGTTATAAAGCCCTACACTGAGATGGCTTAAAGTGGGGAGTCAGGGTCAAGCTCACAAGTTGCTCTCTCAGCATCCTCACATGGCCTTGGCTCCACTTCCGTCCTCCCCATATTGAGCGTAAAGGTCTGAAGGGAGAATTTTACTGCATCACTTCCACTAACAATAAAGGCACCCTCTGCTCATTTTCCATCACCATTATTTCTGCTGCAGATTTTTCTTCTCTGAGATGTGTATTGATGACTCTAACAGCTCTATTTGCTCAATACATAAGATGCACATCATCGTACTCTGTGTTAACGACGTGAAATATGAGGTGTTTACTGTGCAGTTGATTATTATGGATTGGATTTAGACATCATGGAGAGAAGGCGATTTGAAAGTTGGATTAATTAAGGCAGCTTTCGGTGACTCCATGGCTGCTCGTGTTTTTAATATTAACCTTTGCTGGTCTATATGGCTTAGATTTCACCATCTGTTCCTTCTATTTTTACCTTGCTTCTCAGCCAATTCTGCCAAAGTGAAACACTTCTAAATATCACTGATTTTAAAGAGAGATTGGTCACATGTCACCTCCCTTATAGTTTAAAATAATAATAATAATAATAATAATAATAATAATAATCCTTGTAAAATGCTTTTGAGTGCCCAATTTTGCTTTTAGATTTAGCAGGACATGTCAAGATTCAGGAGTAGTCAGCTGTGTAATTGGATAGCAAGGGCTCTTTGGCTCTGGGGAACTTTGGGAGGAAGAGTTGGGAGACAGGATGAGTAAATAATTGGGGTGAACAACAAAGGGTTCAAAGTGATAAAGCCACTTCCGACCTCAGCAGGAGGTAGTGTTTCGGGCATCACGCCCCAACACGCGCGTGGAGGCTGGCTTCCAGCCCAGCGCGATCTGGGAAATCCTCGGCCGCGTCATCCCTGGGCCAGCCAATTGGCTGGCCCAGGGGGTGTGGCTTGCCTCATTTAAGGCAAGCGCGGCCAGGAATCTCCCTCTTTGGTCACTCAGCTGTATTTGTTTCCCACCCGCCCGCCCTTCAAGGTTCCTCTTTTGACCTTGCTATGGACTTCGGTTGGTCGCTGTTAAGGGGCCTGGTAGGAATTTTTTCCACTTGGCAAATTGGCACCAGCCATTTTGTTTTTCGCCTACCTCGTAGCAAATCGTCACAACTTTCTCGGCTTTGGTGGTTAGGCGTTGGTATGGCTATTGTTATGTAGATGTATGGCGGGAGGAGCGCCATCACCTCCCCCAAATATTGAAGGGTAGTGCGGTAAAGGATTCTGGGGGGCGTGGCCTCATCCGAAGCCTATGGAGGTCAGGGCCTAAAGCGCGCCCCCGAGCGGTGACCCCGGGGGAGTCCCTAGTTGATGTGCATCAGCAGGGCTCCCCCTGCTCGTGTTAACCCTTCCCAGTCTTCAAGCAATCAGGCTGAAGCTGGATAGTCAGTAGGACCAATGCCTAAGCCAATACCGCTCATCACCTGTAACCAATAAAGTTGTGGCCTAATTTTAGCCCATTAACCTAAATTACTGTGTCCTGTGTCTTTATTTCTACTGGTGGGAGGTGGGATCTTGCCACGCAAAGAGGAGGGAGCAATTGATTTTACTGGGGATGGTGGTATTGGCACAATGCTAGAAAAAGGGAGGTGCAATAATTCTGCTCTTTATTGTGTGTTAATTTTTGCAAGTGAGCTACAGTAAGCAGGACCTTTTCCCATGCATACAATGGCATGTAAAATAATCATTAACCAAAAGAATATCTCAAAGACTCATCTAAATGGATAAGCATATAAGTTTCTTAATTATCAGTTATCAATTTACAATGGCATGGAAGGTTCACAGGCTATGAAGGATTTGCTTACAGATGCACAAATTATTAGAGCTAGGAAGTGGAAACCAGAATATAAAATGGAAGAATGATATAAAGAGGTGTGGGATATAGCTATTAATGATAAATTAACATGTGCCATTAAGATAAGACAGGGAATATGCAGGAGAAATGATTTTGAGGGAAAATGGAGTGTGTTTATACTGTAGAATTTGTACTGTTAAAATGGAAAGAGGTCAAACCATCGCTAGAGGTGTTGAAATTTTGGGAGGTTGGATAGTTACAATGGAATAGTCTCAGTGGTGGGGTGCACAGTTTTGTTCTCATTTATTTTTTATTATTGTCAAAATAAAAAATAAATTTAAAAAACACTGCTTTTGGGTTACTTAGATATATGCTATTGGACTGCAACTCCCATTATCCACGACAATTGGCCATGCTGACTGGGGCCAATGAGAATTGGAGTCAGCCAGGGGCACCATTTTGAATAAAGAAATTTGGGGGGGTGGGCAGGTAAGCCCCATCCTGCATAATTGATCACATGACACAGTCCATGCACACCATTTGAATGTCAATGTCCATCAACTGGGGGGGGGGCGGGCGGCAGAATCCTCAGTCCCTAGGAACTGGCTCCTATGGAATCAGCTGCATTCTATGTAATAAACTAGCTCAGTGAGCTACTCTTGCTGAAAAATCTTTTCCATGAAAAGCCATTCCCTTCCCCATGTGGGGTTCTAGTCTGTAAACCCTTTCCCTTACAACACCCCCCCACACACAATACAGAAATATTGTTCATACATACAATTTACTAGGCATTACAAATTTTTACCACAGCAAATGACTTAATAAAACAAGGAAAATGCAGCTTCAAAGACCCAAGAGATCCTTTCACAGGTTACAGTAAAGAGATTAGTAAATTACAATAAATTTGTTAGTAGAATTTACACTCTGTATTTCTGACTAACAGCAACTTATATGTAAAGGGGGAATCAGATTAACAATTATATGATTTAACATGAGAGATTTATGAGAAAGAATTCAGACTGGATGAGAACTGCAGCAAAATATTGTAGCATGGGTGCTTTTCCATACCCCTGACCATTAGGAACAGTGTGGCCGACTCTGGGGTTGCGGCGCTCATCTTGCTTTACTGGCCGAGGGAGCCAGCGTACAGCTTCCGGGTCATGTGGCCAGCATGACTAAGCCGCTTCTGGCGAACCAGAGCAGCGCACGGAAATGCCGTTTACCTTCCCGCCGGAGCGGGAAGGTAAACGGCATTTATCTATTTGCACTTTGACATGCTTTCGAACTGCTATTTATCTACTTGCACTTTGACATGCTTTCGAACTGCTAGGTTGGCAGGAGCAGGGACCGAGCAATGGGAGCTCACCCCGTCACGGGGATTCGAACTGCCGACCTTCTGATCGGCAAGCCCTAGGCTCTGTGGTTTAACCCACAGCACCACCCGCGTCCCTCTTAGAGTGCTTAGTAGCTACCAATTAATTTCCGGGCCCAATTCAAAGTGCCGGCTTTGACCTATAAAGCCTTAAATGGCTCAGAACCACAATACCTCAAGGATCGCCTATTTCCATATGAACTGTCAGGTGCTGGTTTGGTTGCTCGAGAGCAAACAGGCAAGACTCCAACCTGTCTTTTCCAGGCTTTATTATCTGTATAAAACTATTTACAGTGCAGAGCGTCGCAAGTCGCAAGTCCATGTCTGCTCAGTCGCTAGCAGAATCTGGGAGTGGGCGGTCCTTATACCTTCCCCAGCATAGCAGTCGTATGACCCCCATCCTTCTCCTCCCCTCTCTGCACCCAAACCTACTGCGCAGAGTGGGCGCTGGCAAAGGGGGACTTGCCTCCCCTCCGCTTTGCTCAGGCTTGGTGTTGAGGCTCTCCCTAGCATCTTCTGATCCCTGCGCCCCTTCCCCACTGGAGGTGGGGCTTCCCTCCTCGCCAGAGGAAGAACTGCTTCGCAAGATCTTCGGAGGCTCCCTGTAACACAACTGCCCTTCCACCTCTCGCCTCTGAGCTGATGGCAGTTCCCTGACATGAACCTACCCGGACCATGAGATCATCTTCTGAGAGGTCCAGAGGGTGGCAACACGAGAACGGGCCTTCTCTGCAGTGGCTCTCCGTCTGTGGAATGCTCTCCCCAGGGAAGTTCACCTGGCGCCTTCATTATACACCTTTAGGCGCCAGGCAAAAACATTCCTTTTTAACCAGGCCTTTGGTTGATCTAATTGACATCCCTATGCCCTTTTAAAATATGTTTTTTTGTGAGGAGGGGCTATTGGGTTGTTGTTTTTATTTAGATTGTATATTTTGTGGTTTTACATTCTGATTTTGTTCTGTGAACCGCCCTGAGACCTCCGGATATAGAGCAGTATATAAATTCAGTAAATGAATCAATAAATAGTGTCGCAGTCAGTCAGATGATTCCATTCTAGTCATCTTTCCACCTGGTTTTCTGTTCCTACTTTCCCCACCTCCCTGCAGTCTGGAATCTTGATCAAACAGGATCCCTAATTGACTGGAGGGCTTGTGTGTCCAACAACTAGCAAAGTATTTATTCTTCTCTTAAAGTCTCACTGCCTTCAGGGATTCACTGCAGTAAGTTGTAAATGATGTATGTGATAAAGGGAACCTCTGGTAGATAATAATGAGAGGCAAGGAGAAACTAACTACCCGCTGTTTTATATATATATATATATGGATTTATAATGTTATGAATAAAATGAAACCTCTCCAAAAAAGAGAATTTAATAAGTAAATGGCAAAAAGACTTAAAGCTACTAATAACCGAAGAATACTGGGATAAATCACTTGCCGTAATGGAATCGTCAATAATAAATATGAAATATGAATAGCAGGACTGTTTTACATTTAGGTTTTATTAACAGAACAAGTGTCTAAACAGATTTGATAAAAGAGGCTGGCAATTCATGAATCACTATTTCATTATTTCCCAGCACTGCCCTTGGAATTCTTTATACAAAGAAATATCAAAATACCGGAACCTCTCA
The DNA here is from genome assembly GCF_964106645.2 of Podarcis pityusensis. Classification (NCBI taxonomy): domain Eukaryota; kingdom Metazoa; phylum Chordata; class Lepidosauria; order Squamata; family Lacertidae; genus Podarcis; species Podarcis pityusensis. The sequence continues at coordinate 78,593,489 of NC_138031.1, forward strand.
TCTATTACTAGAGTCCATAAACAGTACTTGCTGAAAGTGTGGTGGCATAAATAACTTCACCATCCCTTCTGTTTTTTATTTATTTGTAAGGTGTCTACTTCGATTTCCAAATTTCTGACGTCTTTGGCAGAGAACCTTTCTGCTATGGGGGGGGGGATTCTTTAATTTTTAAATGAAGGGATAACTACATGCATAGATTTCTCTCTCCCTCTTTCATAAAGGCTTCTGTTTTAAAAGGGCCTATAAAAGATTTCAGGACAGTTTCTCTGCTGGCATGTAAAGCCAGAGTGATTTTAATAACTAATCCACTTTAACAACTAATCTATTATAGAGGGAGCATTACACATTTTTTATTTACATGTTACAACAATCTTAGCTATTAAATATATGCAGGCAAATAGCTGAAACATCAAACATATATTTTTGTTCCCCCTGTTTTGACAATTAGCCAAGACAGCTTTTTCCCATGAGCCCAGCGCACGGGCAAAATAGCCAGTATTTTGCTTCAATCTATGAGCCCCAGCACCGTTGTGCAAAGGCTTATTGTGCTTAATAATAATAATAATAATAATAATAAATTATTTATACCCCACCCTCCCCAGCCAGAGCTGGGCTCAGGGTGGCTAACAACAGTAAAATTACAGTAAAAACATAATAGGGGAGGAACCAATTTAAAATACAGGTTAAAATGCAATTTAAAATGCAGCCTCATCAAAACCATAAGGGGAGGGAAACATAAGGGAAGCATTAGACACAGAACAAGGCTAATCTGGTAAACTAGCACAATATTCCCCACCGCTGAATGTATCCTGAAAGTTTGTAGACAAGGAAGCAACAACATATCCCTTAGCTGCCCCTTCATGCACCTTCAGTAAAATGTCAGAAAGACCCTATGCAGATGTCATCTATAAATGTGCATAAGCTCTATGTGTAGGATGAAGTATACGTGGGTTCAAGCAATACCCAAGGCAGGGAATCAGCTTACAGGCTATATTGAGGCATCAGGAAGAAAACAGCAACTGCTGATATGTATTTCTGAAGACCTGGGCTACTCCCACTCTCAACATGATTGGTTGTCTAAACCCACAAGCTGTGAATCGTAACCCAGAGTTTAAGAGCCCATGCCAGTAGCCCAAACCCTGACAACGCTACATTTTTGGAAATCATGCATCGAATCAGGGCTCAGAATCCTAATCTAGGATCAAACTCAGAGCAGGGGACACATAATGAACATACATAACACAGTATCATGGACAGAGTTGTCTATGTGTCAGGATGCTTTCAGTGGCTCCAAGCTGGTTGCCCAGGAAAGTATAAAGACGAGGAAAAGTTACTTACAGTACTTTTCTATTTCAATCTTTACAGGGAGAGGATATAGAACTCAGCCTCTTGGATAATGCCATTGTCCCAAGTGAATCTCCACCCCCATTTCTCCCACTTCCTCATTCGTTTACACACACACACACACACACAGTGGTATCTCATGTTACATACGCTTCCGGTTACAGACTCTGCTAACCCAGAAATAATACCTCGGGTTAAGAACCTTGCTTCAGGATGAGAACAGAAATCATGCTCTGGCGGCGCGGCGGCAGCAGGAGGCCCCATTAGCTAAAGTGGTGCTTCAGGTTAAGAAGAGTTTCAGGTTAAGAATGGACCTCTGGAACGAATTAAGTACTTAACCCGAGGTACCACTATATATATATATGTGTGTGTGTTTTACAATTTAGAATATTCATTTAAACAACCTTAAAATATCAAAGACTTCCTTTCATCTCTTTCCATGGTTCATTTTGCATAACATTGTGTATATTTTATATAAACTAAACCATTCAGTATCCCATTATTACATCCACCAAAACTTATTTACGCTGTTGAAATTAATGCTGCCAACGTTTTCAAGTGTACACAATTCCCCCCCATATATTCAACAAACATTTTCCAATCTTCTTTAAACATATGCTCTTCTTGTTCTCTTATTCTGTGTGTTAGGTCCGCAAGCGGCGCACATTCCATCAGTTTAAGTTGCCATTCTTCTTTAGTTGGGACCTTGCTCATTTTCCATTTGGGGGCTAACAAAACACAGGCCGCAGTAGTGGCATACATAAATAACCGTTTTTTGACATCTGGGAATTTCCACCTCATTCATCTTTCTCATCACCTCCTCTATGGGTGCTGCTATGTGCCCTCTGTCTTTGAGCTCTTTGCTCTCCTACTTTTAAGGCTCGCCGGCTTCTGGGAGATGGAGGATCTGGAATGCTTTCTAGTGTCAATGTGTCAGCCAGGTGTTGTTCTGACTCTCCCATGATTTCCCAATCCCCCCCCCCATCTGCCTCTGAACTACTACCTCCCTCAAACCCCTGTTGCAAATCTAAACTTTCTTCCTTTTCCTCCTCCCTGGAAGGGTCAGGATGGGGAGGGGGTCTCCACCATTCCTCCTCTGCCCAGTCTCTGACAATTAGTATTCTTTAACAGTGGAAGCAGGTTTTCAGAGTATACACAGCTCTTCTTCAGGCTTTGATTATGAGAGCAAAAAACCCCCATCCAATAGTCTAGATCGAAGCAACTGGGTAGCCAGGCTGATGGTTACTTGGTTCCAGAAGTTTACTGGCCATTGCTGTTGGCATGGAGATAGTCTAGGTTGAATGCAAACATGGCATTCTGATGTCAAGTGTGATGTCACAAAGAGGATCTGCTTTAAGTCTTGGTAAAGCCAGAAACAGTTAACAGGCAGACTGCATCTCAGCCCTGTCAAGATGGATCTCCATAATAGGTGATGGATAGTTTTATTTGGGGGACATATTAACTTATACCATTCGGAATTTTTTTAGATTGGTTTGCCAGTTTGTAACCCATCAAGTTGAGGCCAATAGATATGCATTCACAGCCCTGTATCCATCAAATAATCAACTTTATGTGTGACTTTGTTTTTTTTTTATTTAAGTAATTTTTATTAAAGTTTTAAACAACAAAGAAATAAAAGAAAAACATACACAATACATCTAACAAAAACACAAAAAACAAAAAAACAAAAGCAAAATTCAACAATAAAAATACAAGAAACATAACAATTTAAAAAACAATATCTCTGCTTCATTTCAGATTTTTAGTTGCTTATTTTCTGGACTTCCTCATACCTCCCTCTTTTGTATTCCAATCCAAATTATTTGTCCAGCAGTTTCTTTTCCACTTTTTAAATCCCAATCTTTAATTTAATTAGATATTAAAATATATAACTTCAACTTCTTAAAACCTAATCCTTGGTCTTAATATCATATGCCATTAAAATTTTCCCTCTTAATATCAAATTTCCATTTCTTTGAACATCTTTAATCGTAATCTTAATCTTTAATCTTAGTCTATCATTAACTTTAACCTGTACAGCTGGAAACCTCTTGTTTTCAATCCAACATCACTCTAACATTCCTTAATTTTACAGTGTTTCTGAAGGTAGTCTTTGAATTTCTTCCAATCTTCCTCCATCAACTCTTCTCCCTGGTCACGGATTCTACCAGTCATTTCCGCCAATTCCATATAGTCCATAAGTTTCATCTGCCATTCCTCCAGCGTGGGAAGTTCTTGTGTTTTCCAATACTTTGCGATGAGTATTCTTGCTGCTGTTGTTGCATACATAAAGAAAGTTCTATCCTTTTTTAACACCATTTGGCCGACTATGCCCAGGAGAAAGGCCTCTGGTTTCTTAGGGAAGGTATACTTAAATACCTTTTTTAATTCATTATATATCATTTCCCAGAAAGCCTTAATCTTTGGGCACGTCCACCAAAGGTGAAAAAATGTACCTTCAGTTTCTTTACATTTCCAACATTTATTATCGGGCAAATGATAGATTTTTACAAGCTTGACTGGGGTTATGTACCACCTGTATATCATTTTCATAATATTCTCTCTTAAGGCATTACATGCCGTAAATTTCATACCTGTGGTCCATAACTGTTCCCAGTCAGCAAACATAATGTTATGTCCAACGTCCTGTGCCCATTTAATCATAGCCGATTTTACCGTTTCATCTTGAGTATTCCATTTCAGCAGCAAGTTATACATTCTTGACAAATTCTTAGTCTTGGGTTCTAACAATTCTGTTTCTAATTTGGATCTTTCCACCTGGCAACTTTATGTGTGACTTTGGGATGGATTCATACAATCACATTTCCTTTCTCAAGAAAGGTTGGAAGGTAGGTAATTTGAATGGCTAATGCTCTCTGCTCCCTGCTGTCAGGATGCTGTCCGTGGCTCCTGGCTGGTTGCCCAGAAGAGTATAAAGACAAGGAAAAGTTTCATACAGTCTTTTTTTATTTAAAACTTTACAGAGAGAGGCTATAGAACCCAGCCTCTTGGATAATGGTGTTGTCCTGAGTGAATCTCCACCACCTGTCTCTCCCACTTCTTCATTCGTCAACCTCATCACCTCATCTACAAGTGCCACTAAGTGCCCTCTGTCTTTGAGCTCTTTGCTCTCCTACTTTTAAGGCTTGCCAGGTTCTGGGAGATGGTGGGTCTGGAAGGCTCTCCCATGATTTCCCAACTTTCCCCCTCATCTGCCTCTGAGCTGCAACCTCCCTCAAACCCCTGCTGTAAATCTATACTGTCTTCCTCTTCCTCCTCCCTGGAAGGGTCAGGATGGGGAGATGGTCTCCACCATTCCATTTCCAGTCACTATGATTTCACAGAGCTCTGTCACACATCTTGCTATGGTGACAGCTATGCACTCAAGTCTACGCTAGTCTGGTGCATTTGTCATTGAAAACTATGCTGCTGTAAGTAGGGACTCATGAATGTTCACAGTGTATTGGGGCAGGAGAAAGTGGGAGCGGATGTTAGAATGAAGAGGAAGTGGGGACAGGTGTGAAGAGTGGGACGCTAGTGCTACAATTTGATGGGAGAAGTGTGATCTTAGAAATGCATGAAGCAGCTCTCCAGGATGTGCCAAATATCAGATTGCCATGTGGTGGGTCGTGTTCTGAAAAAGTACTCGTCACTGAAAAAGAGAGGGGAAAGTCATCATGAATGAATGGGAAAGTAAGGTCTGAGCCTGAAAACCACAAATACAGTTAATAACAGCCGTGGGGGGATGGGGAATCCAAGATAAAAAAATAAGAGCAGCTGCACGATAGATATGGTTCCCAATTTGTTTTTAGGAAACTCATTATGAAGGAACATGGTTAATGTTTCTTGATTAAAAACTGGGATAACCTTTCCACTAAGCTTAGGTGAGGCTGAGAAGAGATCTATTTCAAATTACGATTTAAAAAGAACTGTTAGTGTTGGATTGTTTGGGACACTGCCAATCAAGTAAATTTATTGCTCTGGTAAGAGTGGACATCCTTTCATTTCTCAAGCAGCTACTATATATGTATGTGTTGCCACTGTCAAATTTATCAGAACCATCTTCATAGCATAAGGGATAACATTAACAGGAGACTTTATCTCTCATGAGAGCTTCTGCAGACTGCAGCGATAACAAGCAACATGTCAAGTGCAGATAACATTTCCTTTTCAGGACTGCTTTATTTTCTCTCTTGAGATCCCCAACTTTGTAAATCTGTTCACAGTTGCGTCCACTCATAACAATGTGTTTGTATAATCAAAGGTGACTTAAGCTCTGACCTTCAGCTATATATAACACATCACAGCATGGGTGAAGTTTCACACTGCATATTCCAGTTCGACAAAAAGCCCTTTCCATCATTCTCCTCATCCTGTGAGCAGGCAGAGAGGGTTCTCTGGTTCCACCCCCTCTTGTTTATTTATTTATTGATTGAATTTATATTGCACATATATATAAAATATTCATGTTGCCTCACCACCACCACTCCTGCCGCCCTTCATGCGTTGACAGCTGAACATCCGCAGCATTACTGTATTTCTGTTGGCTCCTCACATGATTTCATTCCCCAGGGTCTAAATCACACCGGGAGTTTACATGAGTGAAAAAGGCTCTCAACTTCAGAAGCTATCCCTTTCACCCATGGAAGGTAACAGGAATTGTGACAGGAGGTACACAGGGTCTTCGATGCATCATTTGATGGATTAGAACACCTTCAATAGTGACAGGGGGGGGGGGTTTGTTTTGTTTTTTAAAGGGTCTCCAGATTCTCTAATGTGCTGATTTTTAAATGTATAAACACAAGGAGACGCTTGCCAGTAGGGTAACCAAGAAGGAAAATAGGCAGGCAATATTCTACCCAATCAAAGTGTGATGAAGCCTAAATGGTTTAATTATTAGCATGTGTGGCAGGGGAGCTACTAAATCGATGTCTGAGGTCAGTAATGACCTGGATGAGGGTCAATGAAATGAAACTCTGTCTAAATAAATTGACAGGTTCTGTTGGTAGGTGATTTGTGTGACCAATGAGATGGTGTTAGTCTATTGTAGATCACTCCCTCTAAAGGACCAGGTTCAGCATCTGGGGTGATGACAGAGCCAACATTTTCACTGGATATCCAAGCGGCGTCTGTGGTATGTAATACCTTTCAGCAGCTAAGACTGTTGGACCAGCTGTGCCTTCTTATTCACATTCTGGTGATTCCTAAGATGACTGCTGCCATGCCTTGCACGTGGGACTACCCTTGAAGACTTCTTGGAGGCTTCCATTAGCACAAAATGCACCTGCCAGGCTGGAGACTGGCAATGGCGAACATATTTTCCCAGTGCTTAAACAACAACACTGCCATTCCTCTTTCAGGAATAATTCAGACTGCAGGTCATAGGGCTAAATGGCTATTTGAAGGATGCTTTTTACTATATAAACACACCTGGTTCCATCTCTGCCCTGCTTGTCATCTGGATTTAGGCAGCAGCGCACATGGGATATGCCCAGAGGATGGATAACTGCGACCACAGGGGCTATTAATATAGGAGAGAATCTAGAAGGAATGTGGTTGTATATTCTAGCCAATGTAAGTTTGGACTCATGGGGTATGAAATACTAAATTGTGATTTAGTGTTTTTTTAACAATTTTTTAAAATTAATTTTAACATATAAATTATAAAATGTACCACAAAACTTATCACTTATACAATCTTTTTAGACTTCCATCAGCACCTCTGATGATCCGCCGTTTTAACCACTTCTTATGCATTTCTTAACTTTATATTGCCTTTACATCTCTTAACAAATCATCCTCTCCCTTGTCCATTTTTACAATACTTCTAATAATACTCCTCACAAAACTTCTTGCAACCCTACAAACGTCGTCTGTTCTTCACAATTACTTTTCAAATAGTCCGTAAATTTACTCCAGTCTTCCGTGAATTTCTGGTCTCGCCGGTTTCGAATCCTTCCTGTTAGTTTATCTAATTCTGCATAGTCCATTAACTTCATCCCACATTTTTCAATCGTTGGTAACTCTTCTTGCTTCCATTTTTGGGCCAATAATATTCTTGCTGCTGTTATTGCATATAAAAAGAGCTTACATTCCTTTCTATTTATGTCACTCCCCACAATGCCCAATAAAAATGCTTCTAGTTTCTTTATAAATGTATATTTCAACATTTTTTTCAACTCATTATATATCATCTCCCAGAAGCATTTCACCTTTTTACATTCCCACCACATGTGATAAAATGTTCCCTCTTTTTCTTTACATTTCCAACCTTTATTACTGACTTTATACATTTTCGCTAACTTGACAGGTGTAATATACCAGTTCAGCCCCTAGTGTTAGTGCATATTGTCCTCATTTAAAGAAGGGTTCAGGGTGGCTACTTGTGCATCATTCAGCCTGGGAGCTTAGCTGTTGTTATTTTTAACATTTGCTCCTGCTTTGCTCTTGCTTATCAAATTTCTCCATACAAAGTGGTGATGAGCATACTATTCTTCATCTAGCTGTTCATGCAAATTCTTGTCAGACTTGCCATTCGTCTCCCAATTCCCAATGCAAACAGATGCTCAACTAGCTATTGCTTCCCTTCCCTTCCCTCTTCTGTTCAACTGGCTTTATTTGATCGCACCTTGCATGAGAAGATGTTGTTCTTCTTTTGCCTCTGATATGCACAAACCGTTGGAGAACTTACTCCATTATTCAAGGCACACATCCATAGATGCACACATGCCCCCCCCCCCGCCGCCGCCGCCACTCGCCAATGCATGTAACAGTGCATAAATAGAAATTTTCTTTACTACTTTGCTTTTCTGCTGCTGCTTCTTTGCCTCAACTACTGCTATAGACTGCGGTGGACATTTAGAGCCACGGTGGAGCAAGAAGGAGCCATTAATTCATTTTCTAGTTGCATTAAATGGGATGGAGTAATTGCAAACTGCCAGGGTAGCTCATAAAATAGAAATGTGTATTCATGACTGAAAACCTGATAAGACAAAACAGGAAAACATATCCCAAATGATAAATGTTATGGGGACAGACTCCAGCTTCCTCTGCTCTACATCTTTATTTTTCAATTATAAGACGTGACAATTGATTACAATGTTATCTAATGGCTCCTTATCATCACCTCTGGAATTTGAAAGGAATAAGAAAAATGCTTTGTCTACTTGTTCTTTAGCTGCAAAGATAAAAGATGTTTTATTTCCTTTATAGGAGCTCATAAAAAAGAGAGGAGATAATTATACCAAATGGTTATGTAAATCCCAAGAGAAAAAGAAAATCGGCTCTTGTGAAGAATTTAAATAAGTTTTTGAATTCATTGGGAGATGCTGAATTTTTCATTTCATTGTTTATCAGTGAGGTTTGTAAAAGTTATCCAACTGGCCTAATGAAATATTAATTTGACTTCCATTACATTAAAGGAGAGAGCCATTTTTATGTTTAAAGAAAACGGAACAAGGAATATATCCTATATCAATGCAAAAAAAAAAAAAAATACAACCTAGATAAAATGTGTATAATTGCTCTGATTTTAAACTCTGATTTTTAAGAGTAGCAATTAAATGAAAGCACTTTGGAAACATAGAGGCGCTGCTATTGTTTTAATGCTGCCTTTATCAGCTTCCTCTTATGATACCATGAAAATAAACTGTAGTGTGTTGGAAAATGGAATGAGTTTTCATAGCTTCTTCTGTAATGGATTCCATTTTCTCTCTCTCATGTTTATGGCCTTCCACTCTGTGGTGCAACATAGACCAGGTGTAGTTAGATTGCTGATTATTCTAAAGAGCCATGGTTTTGAAACTGTGCTCTGCAAAAGCTTATTGGGATTCCTCAATGAGAAAGTCATGATGGTGGGCAAGCTTGCCATGATTGCAGATCCTACAATATGCTGCCAAGGAAGTGGGCAGGTCATGTTCTAGAGCAGACTTCCTCAACTCTGGAGCCTCAGATGTTGTTGGGCTGCAACCTTTGGCCATGCAGATTGTGCATGATGAAGACTGTATTCCAATAACATATGGAGATCCAAGATCAGGGAAGCCTACTCTAGAGGGTTCTCTCACTTATGAACAGGGAAACAATAAGGCTGAATCAACAGATGTCCAGCAGTCTGTGTGAATTTACTGCGTATCCTAGTCCATATCCCAGAATAGGGATGCGGGTGGCGCTGTGGTCTAAACCACTGAGCCTCTTGGGGTGCCGATCAGAAGGTTGGCAGTTCGAATTCCCATGACGGGGTGAGCTCCCTTTGCCCTGTCCCAGCTCCTGCTAACCTAGCAGTTTGAAAGCACACCAGTGCAAGTAGATAAATAGGTACCACTGTGGCAGGAAGGTAAACAGCGCTTCCGTGTGCTCTGGTTTCCATCACAGTGTTCTGTTGTGCCAGAAAGCAGTTTAGTCATGCTGGCCACATGACCCAGAAACCTGTCTGTGGACAAACTTCAGCTCCATTGGCCTGAAAGCGAGATGAGCGCTGCAACCCCACAGTCACCTTTGACTGGATATAACTGTCCAGGGGTCCTTTACCTTTTTACCTATATCCCACAATCCCCTACACACTTATAGAGTTCTTTTAATACTATAAAGATCATCTAACACCCTTGCAGAAGAGTTGTCCAGTAATATGAGCACGCAGTCCTATTTTTCTAGAAAAAGAGGTTGTGGAACTCTCTTATTTTCTTATACAGTGGTACCTCTGGATACGAACGGGATCCGTTCCGGAGCCCCGTTCACATCCTGAAGTAAATGTAAGATGCGTCTGCGCGTGTGTGGGTTGCGTTTCGCCGCTTCTGCGCATTCGCGTGACATCATTTTGAGTGTCTGCGCATGCGCGAGTGGCGAAACCCGGAAGTAACATGCTCCGTTACTTCCGGGTCGCCGTGGAGTGCAACCCGAAAATATTTATCCGAAAGCTACTTCAACCCGAGGTATGACTGTAATGGCAATGGTACCCACGCAGGAGTTGCAAGAGTTAAAATGGTACCAAAAAATGACATGAAAACTGGAGTTTTCTTGTTGTATAAGCTGTTGGGATACTGCCAGGGAGACAAAGTCCATCATGGCCCCCAAGCCACCTCCGAACGTCCATCGATCTCCCGTAGACATGCAGTATCATTCAATTAGCGACACGAACTTCCAGAAATAGCTTGCCACATTCCAGAGCTCATGCACACTCTATCAGCAGAATTCACACAGCGAAAGATGCACGCAGGAGAGCATTATTTACAAGTTTATTCAGCGTTGGTCAGAACAAAGAAAACATGACTGCCAGCTTCAGTGTCTCAGACACAGAGAGAACGAAAGCAAAGACACAACAGAAACATCCTGTGAACAGGAAATACGCAGGCTGTGACACAAACATCCTGTTCCCTTTTAAGGTGGAACGGAAATATCCTAACATAAGCTACTATTGAAGATATACACCACATCTTTAAGCTTATAAACAAATCCTTCTGGATAAGGAAATCAAAGCATTGGTGAATTCCACTTGCCCTAGGTGGAAGATAAGGCAAGTCAGCACCAAAGGTCAAGAATACCCCAAGTGCATTTTCAATGTACTGATTCGTTCAGGCTCTCACACACCTAAACTGCCATAATTTGGGTCGTAATTGACATAGCAGTGGGGAACTAGCGATTTTCCCATCAGGATTTTTGAAGTAGGAGTTTTTTAATTATAGAATTTGCCCTTTCTCCGTCATCCTCCTATCAAATCATCAGCTCCTGAGGTAATTAATCTGAGATCTTTTGCAAGGGTTGGTGACTCAACATATCGAAACCATACATTTATTTCTGTCTGTTCTGAAAATGTAAACTGTTAATTTGTGGTGGGGAAGGGCCTTTGCCTATGCGTGCTTATCTAGAATTCATCCTTGTTGGTAGCACAGATACTTTTGCTCAGTATAGCACAAAACAACCCAAACATATCTGAAAGGCCAAGGTGTGGGAAATGGCTGCATGGAAGCGAAAGTGTGATGTTCATAGAAGAAAAAGTTACTGTTCCATTGGAAGCAAAGTTCAAGTGAATTGGGCACTTCCTCAGAAGACGCACAAACAGTATGAACAAGACTAGCATAATTTCTTTTTTTACTTTTTCTTTTTTATTGCGTGATTTATTGGGCCCAAGTGAAATGGCCAAGGAGTGCTTGAGCTACAGCAATGCTTCCCCCCTTTCCTTTCTCTCATTTATTTATTTATTTATTCATTTATTTGACAAAGTAATCATACATAAATAAGAATAAAAATGTGCACCCTACCACCGAGACCATTCCATTATAACTATCCAACCTCCCAAATTTTCAACACGTCTTGTGATGGTTTGACCCCTTTCTGTTTTAACAGTACAAATTCTATAAACACCCTCCATATCTCCCTATAATCATTGCTCCTGGACATTCCCTGTCTTAATGGCACATGCTAATTTATCATTAATAGCTATATCCCACAGCTCTTTATACCATTCTTCCATTTTATATTCTGCTTGCCCCTTCCTCTTCCTAGCTATCATAATTTGTGCAGCTGTAAATTGATAACCTCTGGACTTTTAGTCAGCTTTAACCAGGTGATTTCTGTTATCTCCTTAAACACCCTTTGCCAGAAAAATTGCACATATTTACACCCCCACCACATGTGAACATAATTCTCGGTTTCCTGGCATCCCCTCCAAAGCATAATTTCTCAAGCAGGAATTGTCTGTTCCTAAATTAGACGCAGTCCAATGGGCTGGGACTGCTGTAGAAGCCAGCATCTTCTGGAGATGATATTGTCTAATGAAAACAGTAAGAAAGTCAGGAGAGGAAATCTCTCATCATCTTCTTCCTTGCTGATGGGGCACTGGACTGCCAATATACCATAGAACATGGGTCCAAATCAGAACCCCAGTTCAGGAAACCAGCAGACTTGTACTTTCTCATTCGTTATTATGGGGAAATTTAAAGAAAGGGCCATATCCTTTATTCCTTTTGACAGAAATGGGTAATGTTTCTGGATAAAACCTGTCAAATTTAAAATAGGTCCTGGTGTTTTCTGCTGGGCACTTTTAAAATTTGATTATTATTATTTTTTAAAAGACATAATTTATAACTTTTTGGCTGAATTGCTATGGAGGTTCTTCCTTTGGTTTGGGCTGATTCAGAGGGAGCCCACTTTGGTTTTGTCAAGTCCTGAAAATTTCAAAATCAGCCTGGGGTTACTCAAAATTCAATGCACACATCGTAACATGCACACACACACACACACACACACACAGTGCACATATTCAAATAGCCTGCAATACTATAACTACAATAAATGTATTGACAGTTTATACTGGATGAAGTTTTCTGAGTCAGAAAATCAAGTATAATTACAATTTATGGGGTTTTCTATAAAGCTTGTGTCCATGCAATTTGTATTTTTTAACTTGGAGTAAAATATATGTGCACTATATATAGTACTACTACAATTTCTTCTGCATTATGCATTGCCATAAAAATTCAGATAAATACATGACAAAGTAAAAATGTGTGTGGATAAAGTAAAGTTAAGTACGAAGTGTAGTTATTCAATCTAAAGTTGCTTAATCATCATCTATTTCAAGTAGTTTATTACTGCACACAATTGCCTTTTACCATTATCGCTATAAGAATTTATAGCAAACTTTACAGGCTCTTAAACCTCTGATTTATTTTAATGTGTGAACCATTTTCCAAATTTCCCAAAGCCTGTGGAGTTGCAGTATTAAATACCTGATTCTTGAAAATGGATTTTAATGAAAACAATTTCCTGAGATCTCATTCTTCAGCTTGTAGACCAGTAACAGAACTGTCTAAGGCTATGAACAAAAAGGTCACATGAAAATTCCCATTAACACTGCAAAACAAATTCATGCCCTTCCAAATGTTCCTGCCTCTTTATATTGAAATAATGATACTCTGAATATTATGTATCTTCTTCTAGATTGTACAGCATTTGCATATGTAGTCCAGAATCATATTTACTCAACGTAGAAGTCTAATTTGTCAAAATGGCCAATTCAAGACTCCATCAATGGCAAAAATGAAACTGTACAATACAACTACACACATTTTGCATTTCTACCAAAGGAGCTCAAGGCAGCATATAGCTGGTGACCTCACAGTTGCCTTATAGCAACCCTGTGAAGTATGTTTAGGCTGAAAGAATATGACTAGACTAAAGCACCTCAGTGTATGGTTACCAGACGTCCCTGTTTCCCAGGGACAGTCCCTGGATTTACAAATCTGTCCCTGGACAAAATCCATCCCTGGAATGTCCCCGGATTTCATTTAATGTCCTGGGATTTATATTTTAAGTGTTGTAGATTTATTAGTAGGGAATGAATGTTGTGTGATTGGTTCAACAGCACAAGACACATCATATGGGGAGTTCCGGCGAGGCAAAATGGTGGGCATCACAGCAGTGAGCAGCTCCTGAAGCCAGCCAGAGCCAACTGCACTACCAGGCTGGCTCCGGGCTTATGAGACTGCCGCTACTGCCGCCACTGCCGAGGGGGAACCGGGGACACCCCGCACGTCAATGGGGGGAACCGCTGACCCCCCCATGCAACCCAAAGTGATCTGGGAGCGAGAGCGCCTGGCCACCCTGCCAACTGCCCAACGGCGCTCTGGGGCCAGTAAAACCCCCGGAGCTGACGCAGTGAGAAGGAGGAGAGGAGAAGGAGAAGGAAGAGAGAGGAAGAGGAAGGAGAAAAAAGAGGGGAACTCTGACCTGGCCTGCCCCTGCCGCTGCTGCCACTGAGGAGGAGAGGTAGGAGAGCACTGGGATGGCAAGGACACGTGGCTGAGCCCAGGACCGACCTGAGCCTACTACATGGCAGCTAGCGCTCCAAGAGAGCAGGCTGAGGTGCAGAGGAAGGCTGTGTGACAGAGACCACAGAAGAGATGATATTACTTTTTTTATTTTAAAAAAATATTTTTTAAAAATATTTTACTCCTCTTTTTTAAAAGAAAGGGGGTGTCCCTGGATTCTTTGGAAAAAAATCTGGTATCCTTACCTCAGTGGGCTTTATGACTGAGTAAGATGTGGATCTGGTAGGTGGATGGCAATGAACACAGAGGGGCTGATTTCCGTGTAACGTTGGGGGGAGGGCTCACTGTGTTTGTGTGGCATCACACACATTGGTAGGAGGCTGGGAGGCCAGGGGAGTCTTGCCACCACCACAGGTAGGCCCAACGAGGCCTTCTGCCACTGTGGGCCATGGTTCCTCAAGACTGGGGGGATTCAGCCCCATCACCACATACTTTGGGGGGGGGGAGCTATCCTCAGCCCCATAGAGTTGGCACCTATGAACAGTTATTAAGAGGTATACATTTGACCTGTCACTCAAGCCTCCCTGTTGGCAGCTAGTTCATGAACTCAAAGGATGCAGGTGGCGCTGTGGTCTAAAGCACTGAGCCTCTTGGGCTTGCCGATCAGAAGATCAGCGGTTGGAATCCCCGCGACGGGGTGAGCTCCTGTTGCTCGGTCCCAGCTCCTGCCTACCTAGCAGTTTGAAAGCATGCCAGTGCAAGTAGATAAATATGTACCACTGCAGTGGGGAGGCATCCCGTTATGTCAGAAGCAGTTTAGTCATGCTGACCACATGACCCGGAAAGCTGCCTGTGGACAAATGCCAGCTCCCTCGCCCTGAAAGCGAGATGAGTGCCACAACCTCATAGTCTCCTTTGACTGGACTTAACTGTCCAGGGGTCCTTTGCCTCTTTTTTTTTTTAACCTCATAAACTCAGACTTTTATAGCAACATTCTAGGAGCCACTGTTTTCTTCTGCACCCAAGCAGGTGAAGTATGGTCAACAGCTAGAAGCCACCAGCTTTCAAGGCATTCAGCAATCATCCAGCTATAAGTTTTGAGAATGGTCTCTTCACTTGTCACAATGCAATACATTTCTCATCTGGGTCAGTCGCTTTGGGACTATATGTGGAAATTGACTAATACATTTGATAATAACAACATCATAAGGTGTTGGTGTCATGGCTTGCATTAAGAATACTGTGCTCAGTGCTGTTTGGTGGTTGTTGTTGTTGTTGTTGTTGTTGTGTGTGTGTAGAATCTCACACATGGCTCACACTGACTCACTCATGGCTCAGGCTGAACCACATCAGTAAAACTTCTCTGATTCCCTCAAAAAGCCATGCTTCTCTGATTCCCTCAAACAAACACTGCCCCAGAGGCAACATCAAAGCACGGTGGAACGACATCAAAAAGGCATCAAAAAGTCAAATACAACACAGGTATGCCCTCTTTTCATAAAAGAGATCAGCAGGTCCCTGACTGGTTTGAGGTTGGCATTAAGGACATGGAGCCTGTTATCACTGCAATGCACGAGGCTCCTATGAACTACAAGTGTTCACTCTATGAGAATATGCTTGCTGCACAGAGAAAGGTAATGAGTGGTGCCCAGCAGATTGCCAAATGATGTGCCAATGACTACTGGCTAAAGCTGTGTCAGAGCATTCAACTCATTGCTGATAGTGGCAACCCTTGCGTAATGTACATAGGCATGAATACAGCCTTTGGATCAACAGTCAGGAAAACTGCACCACTGAAAACCTTGTCTGGAGAGCTCATTACAGATCGCAGCAAGCAGATGAAGCAATGGACAGAGCACTATCGAAAACTGTACTTGTGGGGAAACATGGCCTCTGACACATCAATTGACAGCATACAGACTTAGCCTGACTTGGAAAAGCTAGATGTCTCTCTCTCCCTTGATGATCTGAAGAATGTCAACAACTCTCAGATATGTTGTAAAGCCCCAGGACAGGACAGAATCCCAACAGAAGTGCTGAAAGCCAGCCTCATTCCTCCCTCATAATGCACCTCCATGGCCTTCTCTTCCACTGTTGGGGGAAAGGATCCATGCCATAATATATGTGCAACCCCAGCATTGTGACCCTCTATAAAAACAAAGGTTACCAACACGTTTGTAACAACTACTGTGGAATCTCCTTGTTGAGTACTGTGGGGAAAGCCTTTGCCCATTTAGTTCTCTGCAGATTACAGTCACTCACTGACAGGGTCTATCTCAAGTCACAGAGGTCTACAGGTCATAAGTTGACATTATTTTCTCACTGCACCAGCTGCAAGAGAAACGCTGAGAGCAGATATGCCACTTTTACATCATCTTCATAGACCTGACAAAGCCCTTTGACCTCATCAGCCAAAAAGGACTCTTCATGCTGCTCAACAAGACAAAAAATTTCCTTCCAGTAGCACCTTAAGGTAAAGGTAAAGGGACCCCTGACCATTACGTCCAGGTGTGACCAACTCTGGGGTTGCAGCGCTCATCTCGCTTTATCGGCTGAGGGAGCTGGCGTACAGCTTCCAGGTCATGTGGCCAGCATGACTAAGCCGCTTCTGGTGAACCAGAGCAGTGCACGGAAACGCCGTTTACCTTCCCGCCGGAGCAGTACCTATTTATCTACTTGCACTTTGATGTGCTTTTGAACTGCTAGGTTGGCAGGAGCAGGGACCGAACAACGGGAGCTCACTCCGTTGTGGGGATTTGAACCGCCGACCTTCTGATTGGCAAGTCCTAGGCACTGTGGTTTAACCCACAGCGCCACCCGCGTCCCTTAGTAGCACCTTAGAAACCAACTATGTTTGTTACTGGTATGAGCTTTCATGTGCATGCACACTTCTTCAGATACCAACCTAAGGTCTATAAGAGTATCTTGCCCTTCCACAAGAACACGAATGGCACCGTCCAGTATGATGGTTCATCCTCAGATGCTTTCCCTATAAAGGGGAATGTGAAACAGGGTTGTGTTCTCACCCCAGCCCTTCTCAGCATATTCTTTTCCTTGTTTCTCACCTATGCCTTTAGTTCAACTGAAGACAGTGTGTATATTCCTCCAAGGAGTGACAGGAGTCTGTTCAACCTGGCAGGTCTCCACACCAAGCCAAAAGTGTGGTGGGTTCTCATCCAATAAATGCTCTTTGTGGATGGCGCAGCCTTGACAGTGCACTCCGAGGAAACACTACAGAGACTTAACAACTACTTTGTCCAAGCCTGCATGTAGTTTGGCCTCACCATCAGCCTGATGAAGACCAATACCCTAGATCAGGACATCGCCAGCACTCCATGCATCAGCATTGGTGACCACACACTTGATGTGGTGGACTGTTTTGTCTACCAGGCCCCACCATAACCAGCAACCTCTTCATCTACACTGGGCTGGACAAATGTACTGGCTAGGCAGCTATGGCAATGGCTCGCCTCTCCAAAAGGCCATAGGAGAATGAGATGTTGTTTCCAAAACCAATGCTAATGTCCAATATCAAGGGGAAGGTCTACCAGGCTTGGTTGTTGAGCATGCTGCTTTATGGAAGTGAGTTGTGGGCAACATTCACCAGCCAAGTGGGATGCCTCAATGCCTTCCATATGTGTTGCATCAGGAAGATTTTGGGCATCGCATGGCAGGACAGAGTCTCAAACAAAAATGTGTTCTCCCAACCCCACATCTCCAGCATGTTTTCACTCCTGTGTCAGCGATGTCTATCCTGGCTTGGTCATGCATACAGAATGAAGGCTGGCAGGATCCCCAAGGACGTGCTCTATGGAGAGTTGGCTTCAGGCAACAGGCCCATTGGCAGAACAACTCTGTGTTACAAAGATGTTGGCAAACAAGATGCGAAGCCAAGCAACCATATGGGCATCCCTTGAGATAACCACAGTGCCTGGAAACAGACAGTAAGATTGTGTATCTACAGTAGTGGCCAGGGGAGGAATGACCACTGGGAGGAGCACAGAAGGAAGAAACACCATGGTGTACCTGTAGCAGCAAAACCGGATGCTTTCCTTTGACCCCTGCCTCTGCAATAAAACATGTCTCTCCCATATTGGTCTCCACAGCCACAGCAGGCACTGTAACTTCCCAATGGTTTGACTTTATTCTTGAAGGTGTACTCTTCCACTGTATTCCGATAAAGATGGATGCCAACAACCACAGAAGTGTCTCCTCGCACATTTTTTACAGCAACCACACTGTTTGCCATTATAAATGAATCAGGTCCTTGCTACTGGCCTGTGGTGCAAACCATTTTCTTCTGGGGCAGGGATGGGTCAGCTTAAGCAATAGTTGGGAGCACTAAGAGCAGAAATCGTACATGGTGCCACTTCACCTGGGCTGTATCGTTACAGGCTGTCAGCGTTCAAATACATCCAACTCCCCCTCCCAATGCTCCTTCAAGAAACAAAGCAACACGTCTGAGAGGTGGATAAAGTAGAATAGTTAACCCTGAGATATAATGTTCATGTGTTTCGTGTGCATTCAAATATGCAAACCCTGCCTGCCATCTAAAAATATAAGAGTCCAGTAAAAGTTGTACCACATGAATGTTCTGATAGTGTGTGTGTGTGCGCGCGCACACACATCCATGACCGTAATAAAGTGATGTTGTTTGTTGTTGTTGTTGTTGTTAATAATAATAATAATAATAATAATAATAATAATAATAATAATTCAACTTATACACCACCCTATACCCGGAGGTCTCAGGGCTGTTCACAACAAGACCACAGCATATAAACTCAAACCAAAAACAGTAACCCGGTAACCCACCCCCCAAAAGCTACATTCTAAAAGGGTGTTGGATGGCAATAAGATCAACCAAAGGCCTGGTTAAAAAGGAATGTTTTTGCCTGGTGCCTAAAGGTGTATAATGAAGGTGGTGTGTCTGTGTGTGTGTGTGTGTGTGTGTGTGTGAGAGAGAGAGAGAGAGAGAGAGAGAGAGAGAGAGAGAGAGAGAGAGAGAGATGTCAGTCTCTCACCCCAGTCCATACATTGGAATCTGGTACACAATACATTTTTGTTGTTGTTGTTGTTGTTGTTGTTGTTGTTGTTGTTGTATTTATTGAATTTATATACGGCCCAATACCTGGGGTCTCAGGGTGGTTCACAGAACAAAATCAAATTATAAAACCAGAAAAGATATAATCAAAATAAAAACAGCAACCCAATAGCCCCTCCTCACAAAAAAAACCATATTTTAAAGGGGCCTAGGATGTTATCCCATATACATCCCCATGCAGAACCACATACACAAGCATTATGTCGTCATATGTGGCTCCCAAACTTCTCTATATCTGCATATGTCTGGTATAGAGACATCCAGTACAAATAAACTGCACTACACGAAATGTAATACAAGTCTCTAATTCTGTGCACCAAATTCATCTGGAATCACATGGTTCAATAACATAAACCTAATACATGCTTGAATCATTGCATCGCAGGATCATTACCTCAGTTGGTACTGCTCCGTATTGCCCGCTCTAGTGAATGTAATATAATCAGTAGATTAACCAAATAAAAGGTTTATTATCTTTCACTTCCTTCAGAAATGCCCTTATACTGGAGTTTTGGTAATATTAAAATTTATTAAAAATTTAAGCATGGATTAATGTTTAAGGAGATGATAAATTAGCTACAGCTCTTTAATTAGCTGGCAGTCCTGCTACTCACAAGTAAATGATTTCACAGAAGCAGCTCTGTCATTAAAAAAAAAATCCCATTAAATCTTAGGCCAATTGGTAACAATTTACGTCACCCTATTAGTGTTTTTGAGACAGGCTTTTGGAGGATCTGATTTTCATCATAGCTCTTCCTACTGCTGGGATTAAACCACTGAACCAGCTTATTCATGGAAGAGTTGGTGATCTCTGACTGCCACATTAACACCTCTAATTGGCACAGAAGACGTTTTCCTGTTGTTTGGAGTATGTGGCAAGGAAAAAGCGGCGGCTCTAAACAAGATGTGACCTTTAGCTGATTACTGAGAGTATTAATATGTCAGCTAAAGGTCGCCGTTTGCTAGCAGCAAGTGCAATTAACTACAAAATTGTCAAAATATAGGAGTTTTTGAGCACTGTATGATCATTCTTCAAAAACATGATATAACGAGTACTTAGTTTAACAAGAACCTTTCTCCCAAATTACCTTACAAAATTGTATTTTATGAATGATCCACACTCCTTAGGCAGGATTCAAAGAACTGCGGAACTACTGTAAATTCACGAACTTGAGCAAGCTTTCGATTGTCTTCATTCTTCCCTTCCTAAATACATTTCATTTCTTTCAGAGAGTGTATCACCCCACAATGTCATATTGTTCTTTGCGAAACTGGGGGCGTGGGGAGAGAAACTGTTTGTGATATGACACTACACTCAGCTGTTTGTTTGCTTAAATCATAGGTAGGCAAGCTAAGGTCCAGGGGCCGGATCTGGCCCAATAGCCTTCTCAATCCGGCCCAAGGACGGTCCGGGAATCAGTGTGTTTTCACATGAGTAGAATGTGTCCTTTTATTTAAAATGCATCTCTGGGTTATTTGTGGGGCGTGCCTGGTGTTTTTACATGAGTAGAATGTGTGCTTTTATTTAAAATGCATCTCTGGGTTATTGTGGAGCATAGGAATTCGTTCACCCCCCCCCAAAAAAAATAGCCCGCCCCCCCACAAGGTATGAGGGATGGTGGACCTGCCCCCTGCTGAGAAAGTTTGCTGACCCCTGATTTAAATGTTCTCAAATTTGCCAGGGAGCCTAAAATACACCTTTGGATCCTGGCTTGCGTTACTTGAATGCGCCTGGTGTTCATTTATAGCTTTTGCAGAATTCCATGCTGAATACTTTCCTGTACAATTTTTGGGTAGTGTGTGTCAGGGACTGGGCAGAGGAGGAATGGTGGAGACTGCCTCCCCAACCTGACCCTTCCAGAGAAGGAGACAGTTCAGAATTACAACAGGGGTTTGAGGGAGGTTACAGCTCAGAGGCAGATGAGGGGAAAAGCTGGGAAATAACGGGAGAGGAGGAAGAAGACCTACCAGAGGGGCCACAGCTGATGGACACAATGTCTTTCAAAAGCATTCCAGGCCCCTCTCTCCTAGAACCCGGTGAGCATTGAAAGTAGGAGAGAAAAGAGCTCAGAGGCAGAGGGCACTTCTCAGCACCCATAGTGATGATGCATGAAGGGAGAGAGGGATGGGGTGGAGACCCACTCGGGGTAATGCCATTATTCCAAGAGGTTGCATTTCCAAGCATCTCTCTGTGAATATTGAATAAAAAGCAGTTGGTAAGAACTTTCCCTTATCTTATCCGTTCCTGTCAACCTGCTGTGGGGGTGGGATCCTCTGCCACCTGACAGTGTGTGGCATATTTGAGCCAGTGTGGTGTAGTGGTTAAGAGCAGTGGACTCGTAATCTGGTGAACCGGGTTCGATTCCCTGCTCCTCCACATGCAGCTGCTGGGTGATCTTGGGCTAGTCACACTTCTTTGAAGTCGCTCAGCCTCACTCACCTCACAGAGTGTTTGTTGTGGGGGAGGAAGGGAAAAGGAGATTGTTAGCTGCTTTGAAACTCCTTAGGGGGTAGTGATAAAGCAGCTTATCAAATCCAAATCTTCTTCTTCTATTCCAAGGAAACAAATGCATTTATTCACTAAGCTAGCACATTAAGGAGACGGGTTCAGCCCAGAATTCTCCAGGACATGCTATTTTATCCATTTGCATAGGTGATCTGGTGTCTGGGATTATCAGGATATAGCAGTCAGAGACCCACATTGGCTATAGACAAGCATTACCCACCAGAAATGGTATCAACTCTGGCCAATGAGTGCACAAAGTTACAGAGGACTATACCTGTAAAACAGATGACTTAATAAAGTCTATTTCTATTTCGGTACTATGTGGCCTTCAAGCAGACATTGAGGAATTATTTTTTTCTGTGAACAACTATCCTGGTAGCCAAATTGGAAAGACACTGACCTTTACTCTTTAAAATGCATTGAAGGGGCAATCCTGGCTGTAGTCCTGTGACATTTCCTCAGTCTAAATCAAGCCCCAAAGCTGCTATTCCCAACTGTTCGACCAGGGTCTTCATCTATGTGCCCAGAGATTTGAGTATCTTAATACTTGGTTTGATACTCAAAATATGAGACCACCCTCATGGCTGATCTGTATCCTTGACAATATTACACAAAGGCAGCCATTGTGACTTCAAGATGAGTTTCCATGGTGAAATGACTCAGCAACCATATTGTCTCCCCTGGCCTGCACTGCTAGAGAAGAGATTGTCATGGGGGGAGGCAGAAGAAAACAGGTATGTTGGCCATCATGTCTAAAGCTACCACGCTTGCTAGCCTCTGGTGTTTCAAAAACTATAAGGATGACACATGGAATGTGGAAGAAGTAGAAAATTGGGTTTGGGTCATGGGGTTGAGAAAAGGACTGATGCTTGTAGGCTGCAGAATGGATGGACATGGGGACAAGTTATCTGAAGGCCTTGGAGAGGAGGGTCAGTTTTGTGTGGTGCAGCAGTAGACCTGGTTCAGGTGGAAGCATAGTCTTTGGATTCTGCTGGCATCTGATAAATATTGGCTACTTAGACTAATGTAAGCTTTATAAGGACACATAAAGAGCTCTGTGAATGGTTGATCTAGTCCCGCATTCTCCTTCCCAAAGTGGTCAGCCTCTGTGAAATCCACAAAGTTGGACATAAAGGTCATAGCCTCTTGCCCACGGTTGCCTCCCATCCAATGGAATTCATTGACATATGAAACATTTGGCACTCTCAGGTGCTGTGCAGCTATGGACCATCCATCCACTTTTATCCAGGTCAAGAATTCCCACATGAGCAGTAGAGTCAGGAAAGAGGCGGAAGAAGAGAGGCAGAGCTGCCAATGGGCTCATGAGAGAGCAGGAGGCACCTGCTGAGGCCACACAGAGAAAGGACAACACACACTTTTTCTCCATCTGGTTGTCTTGACTGGCTCCCTTGATGGTATTCCACTGCAGGACCCACCTTTCTTCACTTTCCTCATTGGCTGATAGGCCTTCAGCCTAGCTCTGCAGCCTGGACAGCAAACCAGAGTGCAAATTGTTCTGTGCTCTCAACCAATAAGAATCCTTCTTGCTTTTCTAGAGCTGAGGGATGTGTCACTTATGCTCTGAAGCTGAAGAAGGGGCAGGGGTGTGGGGTAGCTTCAGAATTTGCTCCAAGTTCTGTTTTCACATCACGTTTGTCTCAGTTTCCTTCTGAAAGGGAGCCTAAGCCTATAAAGAATGGCGATTTTTTTTCTTGTTAACTGACTTGTGCTCTGCGTTCCACTTCTCTTTAAAACGACTGTGTTTGTGCAACAGGGTTCCACCACTGCCCCTTTCTCAGCAGCAACATCTCTCTTTAAAAACTCCCGAGTTCTAAAAGCAGCTGGCAGGATAAGTTGGAGGGGGTGGGGAGTGCTTTTTAAAAGAAAGAGAAAAGGCCCCATTGCACACACGGCTCTCTCCGTATGCTTCTTGGATCACAGCCAAGGTATTGGGAAAATAAATTCTGCAATTAAAAGGTTTAACAATAAGAGAGAGTTGATTCTTGCATTTCATTTTTTTGTTTAATGAAGGTAACAATGGGTTTTCCAATATCCTTGTGAATTTGACAGCCAATTCAACTGTATAGTGGGGTGTTTTTTTTTGTATAAACAAATTTGCAGTATGATATATTGGAAATCTGAAAGAGAGAGCCAATTTATTTCTCTGTAGATCAATCTGAAATAAAATGTTTTCCAGCTTTTCGTTCCTCACAAAATGGTTTGGCAAGTTTCCCCTTTGGAAAATGATACTGCCATCTGCAGCTGCTATGCTATAGATTGCCTGTTGGTAAACAATTGCACAAATCATTTAAATAAATGCAGAGGAAAACTGAATCCGGTATTGATTTTCCTTGAATACCTTTTGCCAGAAGGAATGGTTGTAAATTGACAAGAAACTGAAAGTGTCCTTGACCGTATTGCACAGCACAATGCATATCACTGTATTCAGAATCCTTTGATGAAATTTCAGTGTGCTCATTTTACCAAAAATCCAGACTTTAATAATTCCAGTTAGTAGCAATAGCCCTGATATACATATATTAAGAGAATTCCATAGCATGTACCACAAAAAAATGGTCACAGGGTAGTATACAAAAATAGGGTAACTGTAACTCATAATAATAAGAAACATCAAAATCATTATCATAAGGAACATAAATAACAAGGTCATAACAAGGTGGTGATTTTGTACTTCATGAACCAGGAGCAAAGGGCCAGCTATCATGGTAAAAACAAGCCTCCATTTCCAGAGCTCGTGGGTGCCATGTTCTGGGAAGGGCTATGAATTTTGTGCCATCCTTGTGACCTTCTAGAGGCAACCTATTAGAAAATAGGATACTGAACTAGGTGACCTTTTGCTGTGATTCAGCAAGGCAGTTGCTTAAATGTTCTTAAGTCTCCCTTATCCGCCCCCAAGCATTCACATGTAGTTCCCTCACTGCCTCCTTTGCAAAATGAAAAAGGTCTTTAAGATGGGATAGTTTTAAGAGTTCACGGGACTTTTAGAAGGAGTCAAAAGGCTGTGTTCTTCCATGGCTAATCCTGATTAGAAGTTCACAGTCACTTTGGCGAGAGACAGCTGCCTTGTAACAGACCAGTCATAGGAAAGAGGGTTGTTGTTGCATTTAGCTCGTTGGGGGCAACCGGTGTCTGTCTGCCTGGTTGGATTTGGCAGTAGGTTTTAAATGGATTAATTTCCTTTCTACTTAAATCCTTAAGAACGACTGAGCAGAGGGGCAAGGGCCGTTTGAACCCTGTGACATGTGAGACATGTGAGAAGCTAACAAGGCTGCCCTGTGAACATATCCAAGAGCAGACTAAATAAGGAGTAGCATTTGCAGAAATGCTTTTGGAATGGCAAAATCAATGGGGTTATTTGCTGACATATTCCAGTCCTCCCCCTAAGCTGTGTATAGTACAAGAGATAGTCATCAAAGTATTGATCAACCAATTAGTCATCACAAGTAATTACAGCCTTGGACTCTTGAAGAAAATTTAGTTCACTTAATTACTCTTCAGACCCAAGCCCCGCTGTTTATTTTGGGCCCAGGAATGCTTCGCTTGTGTAATTAATCCGGAGGGGGAGCAAAAACTCCAGCAGGCAGAAGCAACCGTAGCTATATATTTCATATTTGTTACAAATGAGCTCAGGTCGCATCATGCCAGTCAGCAGGCAGGCAAATAGATGACACTTGGCTCCTGTTGCTCTCAAGGAGGATGTCAGATGTCATGTCCAAGCTATTTGTTTCTCTACTGCTTTTGCAGGTTTCCAGGCAGAAGGCTTCCCCCACCCTCTTCCTCCGACTGCGTTAAGAAATATGTTTGCTGCTTTGTTTTGCATTGCTGTGACATTGGGATGCTTAAGATCAAAACCTTCCTATCTGAGGAGGCAGCTCTGGCCAATTGCTGTCCATCAGATAATACTTATTAACCTCAAGCCTCTCTCCTTGTCAACTGTTTTTACAGACTAGCTCTGCTTGCTGCCCTGGGGTTCTGCAAAAACTCTGCCAGGCTCCACAAAGGTGAGTGATGCTTTGGTGTGTGCATGCAACAAATTGTCTTCTAAATATGGTTTGATTCTCCCAGAGAACTTCTTCTTTCCTTTGACGTTTTCATTAAAAAAGAGAGAGGAGAAAAGATAGAAGTTGAAGATAATTTGGCTTTAGAATCTCCATACCTAAAAAAACCAATCTGCTTATTTATGCTGCTGCCAAATAGCTGTAGATGATCAAGTGAACAGTCCCAGCTTCTCTTCTGGGATGGCTTTTTCCCAGTAGTGATATATGGAAGTGAGAGCTGGACCATAAAGAAGGCTGATCGCCGAAGAATTGATGCTTTTGAATTATGGTGCTGGAGGAGACTCTTGAGAGTCCCATGGACTGCAAGAAGATCAAACCTCTCCATTCTGAAGGAAATCAGCCCTGAGTGCTCACTGGAAGGACAGATCCTGAAGCTGAGGCTCCAATACTTTGACCACCTCATGAGAAGAGAAGACACCCTGGAAAAGACCCTGATGTTGGGAAAGATTGAGGGCACAAGGAGAAGGGGACGACAGAGGATGAGATGGTTGGACAGTGTTCTCGAAGCTACCAGCATGAGTTTGACCAAACTGCGGGAGGCAGTGGAAGACAGGAGTGCCTGGTGTGTTCCATAGATCTTAGATTTTTATGTCAATTAGGAGGGAATATTCTGGAGCAGGCACTGGGAAATGATGGGAAATGGGGCAGAGAAAAGGATTGTTGTAATATTCTCACACAGTGCAAAAAACCGAATATAACTGGGGTGCTAGGCCCAAGAAATATTGTGTGTGAAATTCACACTGACATTTCTCCAAAAATGAAATGTAAAGGAAATTCAGATTTTGGGCCTCAGGAGAAACATCTTAAAGATGACAAAGGAAGCTAAGAGTGTTTTCATAGAATCATAGAATCGTAGAATTGGAAGGGACCCAGGGGTAATCCAGTCCAAAATGGCAAAAATGTATAAAACTAAATCAAATAAGTGTTGGAAATGTAAAGAGAAAGAAGGTTGTTTTTATCATATGTGGTGGTCTTGGATTGAGGTTAAAGCTTACTGGGAAATGATATAGAATGAATTGAAAAGGATGGTTGAAATAATGTTTGTACAACAAAAAACAGAAGCTTTTCTTCTGGGAATTATGGGGACAGAACTACCCAAACTGTATAGAAACTTATTCATGTATGTTACTACAGCCGCAAGAATGTCACTTGCCCCAAAATGGAAAGATGCAGAAGTCCCAGCAAAGGAAGAATGGATACAAAAAATTAAGGAATATGCAGAAATGGCGAAACTTACTGGAAGAATAAGAAATCAAGATAGCAATTATTTTTTTGTATAAAAGAATGGAAATGGTTTATTGAATATATACAGACAAATTGTAAACAGATAAGAACATTGGCAAGATTATTGTAATAACCTGCAGTTTGATAAGAGTATATATTTAAAGTAGATGAATAAATGAGCAAATTAACTATTTTGGATATGCTTGTTGTTTAGTCGTGTCCGACTCTTCATGACCCCATGGACCAGAGCACGCCAGGCACTCCTGTCTTCCACTGCCTCCCATAGTTTGGTCAAACTCATGCTGGTAGCTTCGAGAAGACTATCCAACCATCTTGTCCTATCGCCCCCTTCTCCTTGTGCCCTCAATCTTTCCAACACCAGGGTCTTTTCCAGAGAGTCTTCTCTTCTCGTGAGGTGGCCAAAGTATTGGATATGCAGAAGATATTAAAAATAAATTTAAGGGACCGCAGAAGGGGGGGGGAGAAGTCAAATTTTGAAGGGTTAAATGATTGTAAAATTAGTGAAGTTTAAAATTGTAAAAATACTGAATACATCTCAAATTATTGAGATGTATGTATATATGGTAATCCAGTCCAACCTCCTGCAATGTGTCACCTCAGGGCCTTCTGATGTCTACTGCCAGTACACAGTCTGCCACCCACCAATTTTGCAGGTGGAAGGGGATGGTCTTTGCTGGTCACAGGAGATCAGCTCATCTAGGATAGCTGAGAAGAGGAAGATTTCTTCTTGGGCTGTGTATGTGATAAAAGGAAGCCATACCGGGGTAAAGGCGTCTTCTTCTGTTTGTCCCCGTGTCAGTTTCAGTTTATTGGTTAATTTTTCTAGCAGGGCTGTTTCCCATACAATTTGGTACCATTTGTCCATGCTTACTCCTGACAGGTCTCTCCAGTGTCTGGTTATGGTGTTTCTGGCTGCTGAAAGTAGGTGGGTTATGAGTTCTTTGTGGTGTAAATGGGCATTGTTACAATAATCCACCAACAGCATACAAATCAGTATGGCTAACCTGATCCAAAACACCCACCCACCCCACTCACACACGAAAACAAAGATCACCACAGCCAATCACAAACAAACAACCACACCCTAGGCCAATC
Source organism: Podarcis pityusensis (assembly GCF_964106645.2). Classification (NCBI taxonomy): domain Eukaryota; kingdom Metazoa; phylum Chordata; class Lepidosauria; order Squamata; family Lacertidae; genus Podarcis; species Podarcis pityusensis. Next base: position 78,621,626 of record NC_138031.1, read on the forward strand.
CCAACCTCTCTCACCACCAAAGAAACACAAATGAACAGCAGAGAACCTGCATGAGCAACGCTGACACCAAACTCTACATACATTAAACAAAATAGAAACATCACCACCCGACCCCACCCCCCCCATCTTCCCCCCTCCCCCCCCCAATGTCTCAACAAATGAAACTGATTTGTAAAAATGTTACATGGAAAAAATATGAGGGACGTTGCATATACTTCTGTAAAACAAGAAAATCTTTAATAAAAAAAAATTGAAAAGAAAGATTTCTATCAAATCCAACCCTTACAGACTGGCAGAATGGAGTGGCTTTGGATTGCTCTGCCTAAACCTCTTAGATTTCAAATCAGGGACTAATTATTTTTGCAAGAAATGAGGGGGCTAATGATATGCATTTTGCTCCATGGGTAGAAGCTATTTGGGAAGACAGTTACAATCAAGAATGTTGGAAACCATAACGTTTTCTGCCAGGTGATTGCTAACTGAATCAAACATTCCCCAAGCACACACAAAAAGCAACTGTTTACAGCTGAAAGCCCATTTCAGATTGAAGAGAATAAACAGGGCTAAGTGAGTTTAGAAAGATGGACAAAATCTCTCTTACAAAATAAACACAGATATTGCTACATCATAACAGGCACTTAATGACCAGGTCTTTTTGGAGGATCAATGGAGTAGATCAATACCATAACCCTGATCCTCATGGAAACAAATGGGGCTTCTGATAGTTCAACGCTTTGTGGAAAGTGCACGCTCATCTTTCTGTGCCTTGATATATCATCTGTAAAACAAGATCAATACTTTCCCCTTTACTTGTAAGACTACCGTGCTATGGGGTACAATGAAGTTATATCCCCTGCAGTGAGACAGGTGTCAGCTGGCTACTGTGCGAAGGCCTCTAAACATTGTTATGAATTACATATCTGTATAAGCAAAGCCCCCATGTGGAAGACAGTTATGCGCTGCAGTGGTGTTCAGCTCTTTTTAAGGCACACTTGTCTAAATGTAAAAAATGGGGCATTGGCAGACGCAAATGCCTCCTTTTTTAAACAGCGCTTTCAAAGTGTTCTCTTACTCCATCCTGTGCTCTTTTGGGACTGGTTGTTGTCATTTCTATTTTCTATCTGGGATTCTGAGGATGAGGGATTTTGAGTTGCACCCTCTCTCCTCACTGAATTAAATGATTCCCTGCCTGAGGTGCTGTTCTAATTTGCAGTGATAAAACGAGCTTGGGCTGTGCTACTACAGAATATGGGTAAAAAGGTAAAGGTACCCCTGCCCGTATGGGCCAGTCGTGTCCAACTCTAGGGTTGGGCACCCATCTCACTTAAGAGGCCGGGGGCCAGCGCTGTCCGGAGACACTTCCGGGTCACGTGGCCAGCGTGACTAAACTGCTCTGGCGAGCCAGCGCAGCACACGGAACGCCGTCTACCTTCCCGCTATAAAGTGGTACCTATTTATCTACTTGCACTTGGGGGGGCTTTCGAACTGCTAGGTGGGCAGGAGCTGGGACCGAAAGACGGGAGCTCACCCCGCCGTGGGGATTCGAACCGCCGACCATGCGATCGGCAAGTCCTAGGCACTGAGGTTTTACCCACAGCACCACCCGCGTCCCAGCTGTTCTAATTTGCAGTGATAAAACGAGCTTGGGCTGTGCTACTACAGAATATGGGTAGGACTCCCTTAATTTAACACTTCTCTCTCTCTCTCTCTCTCTCTCTCTCTCTCTCTCTCTCTCTTTCTTCTTCTTCTTCTTCTTCTTCTTCTTCTTCTTCTTCTTCTTCTTCTTCTTCTTTTGCGATCACTCATAGCCAAGTAAGATTGTCTTCCATGAACACGGTCTTAACGGTGAGTCCGTAAGTGACTGTGGAGGCCAGTTCTGGATCCACACGTCCTTCCACAGGTTTCCGGGTGGGAGTTGATCATGCTGAGGGTTTGCCAAGCGTGTCTCCCTCTTAGCGTGATTCTCCCTTTCATCCTGATTTTGAGCGTGAACAGAATGGAAGCACCGTTTTCTTTCCTGCCACAGCAGCACCTATTTCTCTACTTGCACAGGCATGCTTTCGAACTGCTAGGTTGGCAGGAACTGGGACAGAACAATGGGAGCTCACCCTGTCACAGGGATTCTCTTCCCTTGCTGAGTTCAATGAGTCCCTAAATTGTTTGGATGGCTTCTTGTACAACCTTCTTCCAGCGACTCCTGCAGCCAAGCTGGTGCCAGACGTATTGCTCTGCTTTCCTTTGGACCACATAGGTGAGGCTGAGTGAGGGGTGGATCTTTTAAACTGGGCAACCCAGGATGTCCATACACACTGCCCAGGCTTGTGTCATGGGGAGATCGCTTTGGTGCTGCTTAAGAAGCGGTTTGACTTTTGCCTCAGAGGGCTGTTGTTGTTGGGATGCGTCCAAGGAAACGGGGGCAATTGGCAAGCCCCCAGCTGGTTCCAGCTCACTGGCCGGCAGCCGGGCGTTCTCCAGTCCTTGGATCAGCATGTAACTGCAGCTGTAGCTTCAGAAACCTTCAGAAGCTGAGCACGCAAGCCAGCAGAGAAAACTCTTCACAACAGAAGGGCAGATAGAGGCTGTGTAAAGCGTATTTACAGGCATTTTATTCAGCATCAGGACAAAGGGAAAAACATGTCTTCTCCCTTTCGTGTGCAAGCAAACAGCATAAGCAAAAGCTATACACACAACGGAAGTTCCCAGCAAGCTGTGCTGGAATGTAAACAGACATGTGACATACAACAACTCCACACATCTGTTAAGGTGGAACGGAATATCGTAACAGCTATATGTGAGGAATTTTTTTTTTGTTCTAGTGGAAACAGAAGGTGATGCTCACAAAGTTGGCATTGTTGCCTTCGTTATTCTTACTTAAACCTACTGGAAAACGAACTTGCTTCATATCTATTTTTATTCTAAGGTTTTCTAATCTTTTAAACATTATGTACAGGGCTTTTTTTCAGCCGGACCAGAGTTGTAACTAGGAGATCTTGCGCCCCTGGCAGAACCGTCCAGATTGCCTCCCCTAGCCATGGACAAATTAGCTCTTCTTTCTGCCTCTCCTCCACCCCCCTTCAAGTCACCCTCTATTTAAAACATTTTCTTATGAGGCAATAATCAATATTTTTATTTATAAATGTATTTATGGACATATTTTAAGATGATTTTGTACACACACAACCTTGCCTGCACCCCTGACAGCCCCCCCCCAACCCCCTAGCTATGGCCCTGGCCGGAACTTACTAGAATTCAGTTCTTGCACCTCCTAGGTGGGTGCTATTGCCATTCTAAGAGAACAAGGAGGGTATTCGTGGTGAGTTCTGGCACATCTTTTTCTAGAAAAATATTACTGATTATATAACAGTAATTATTAAAACCTCTATTTGCTGAAGAAAGAAAGTATGTAGTGCTTCATTTTTTTCTGATAAAGTTGGGGATTAGCAGCAGAATTTGATAATGTTCTAGATAATAATTCCCATCTCAAGTTTTTTGTTCATTGAACAGATTAACTGACATTTGAAATACTTTTTTTCTGCTTTGGGGAAATTGAGAGCCTTAGATTCCTCTTGCAAATAGAATGATTTCATTTAACTCCATGAGAAACTTTCTCACCCCAGAGCTAACTGTATTTTCACTTTATTAACATATAATTTATGTTCTGCCTTCAAGTGGCTAGAAAATACTCAAATACATTTTGCATAATCCTGATTATTACAGGCTTTGACTATCCCCACTGCAAACTAGTATGATAAAAGGTATGTTTTTTATGACTTAGTGTCTGATTATTGGCAGTAGAATGAACTTGTGCACAATAGGTAATAGGCAATCAAGAATCCGGCTATTAAATTTCCTTAAATGTTGGAATTCCTGTACAAAATAATCCCCCTCCCTTTTTAATCAAAGGAAAATATGTGAATTAATTACTCTTGGCACAGCTAATTATCCTGGTCTGATTCAATTTATCTATCAAAACTTTCCTCTTGAAACTGAATTGATATAGTAGTCAATTTGGAGGAACTTTCTTTCTTTCTTTTTTTTAAAAATAATATTTATTACTTTTCCAAAAAATTTAAACACTAAAAAAAAATACAATACAATACATTAATATATTAAACTAACAAAACAAAAACAATAAAATAAATCAAACAATTTCATTATCCCATCTTTCATTCACTTATTTCCACGACCTCCTCACACCTCCCTTTTTGTATTCCACTTCTGTTAATTATTTCAGCAATTCCTTTCCATCTTCCTCTGTTTTCTATCCTATAATTATCTTAACTCATTCTAACCTTATTTTTTCCTTTAATGCTCTATTAATCTATTTATACTTAATTCCTTATAACATTTCTACTAAAGCCATGTAACTTCATTCCAACATTTTTCTAACATTCATTGATTTTACAGTATTTCTGTAAATAATCTTTAAATTTTTTCCAATATTCTTCCACCGACTCTTCTCCCTGGTCTCGGATTCTGCCAGTCATTTCCGCCAGTTCCATATAGTCCATCAGCTTCATCTGCCATTCTTCACGGGTGGGTAAATCTTGTGTCTTCCAATATTTTGCGATGAGTATCCTTGCTGCTGTTGTTGCATACATAAAGAAAGTTCTATCCTTCTTTGACACCAATTGGCCGACCATGCCCAGGAGAAAGGCCTCTGGTTTCTTCAGAAAGGTATATTTATATACCTTTTTCATTTCGTTATAGATCATCTCCCAGAATGTCTTAATCTTTGGGCATGTCCACCAAAGGTGAAAGAATGTACCTTCAGTCTCATTACATTTCCAACATTCCAGTTGGAATTCCATGCATATTCCAGTTCGACAAAAAGCCCTTTCCATCATTCTCCTCATCCTGTGAGTGGGCAGAGAGGGTTCTCTGGTTCCACCCCCTCTTGTTTATTTATTTATTTATTGAATTTATATTGCACATATATATTTGGAGGAACTTTTAGTGAATGTCCTTTGCTATTTGTTCCTATTCAGCACGAAAGATCGGGTTTCTCCTGAGAGAAAACAGTGGAGCAAATGGAGGTGTGAAAGGAGCAGGCAGGGTTTGTCTGTGAGTTAGGGACCCGAGTTTTAGAATTAGGGACTTTATATCTGAGTGGGCAGCAGGGGGGTCACTGGCTATTTGAGCAGACTCAGATAGGGTTTCTCTGTTGGAGGGAACAGATTGCAAAGCGGATCTCAGTTAGAGTTAGGAATAGTTTTTGGCTTGGCGACATATTATCTACGTGTCTGATGGAAAGTCTAGACCTGCAAGAGGGGTGGAAGTATTTTATGGGTAGGTTAAAACAACAGCCATCCTATAAATAGTTTCGCTGTCCAGTGGCAGATTTAAAGTGTTGAGTTAAAATGGTTACTCGTAAATCATCACTGTTAGGAATGTCTATTTGAAACAAAGTGTCATGCCTTGGAAAAGTAACCACGAATATATATATATATATATATATATATATATATATATATATATAACATTTTTTTTAAAAAAGGAAAAGTAACCACTAAGCTACACCCGCTTTGAGTGTAAGCAAATGAAGTTGTTATTTTGCTTTTAAAGTGAATCATCATTGCTTAGTTCTTCCGGGAGAGGGCTGAATGATCACAAGTTCCCCTTAACCAGCTTATAACATCTCGCCACTGGTAAACAAATACACTACCATGAACAGTCAATACCAAAACCTCTGTTGTGGGAATAAGTGGAGGAGATTCAATCAACAAGGCACCCCAAATAGTGCCCATGTTACCCAGCACTCATCCTGAGGGTGAGTCTTGCACCATTGCTACAATTTTCGGCTTTTAGGCGAGTGGACATTGTTCCTGCTGCTGTATGTTGTGTTACATGGAACACAGGTGGCGCTGTGGTCTAAACCACTGAGCCTCTTGGGCTTGCTGATCAGAAGGTCGGCAGTTCAAATCCCCATGACAGGGTGAGCTCCCGTTGCTCTGCCCCAGCTCCTGCCAACCTAGCAGTTCAAAAGCACACCAGTGTAAGTAGATAAATAGGTACCACTGCGTTAGGAAGGTAAACGGCATTTCCGTGTGCTTTGGTTTCCATCACAGTGTTCTGTTGCACCAGTCATGCATTTAGTTGCATTTAGTCATGACCCAGAAAGCTGTCTGTGGACAAATGCCGTCTCCCTCAGCCTGAAAGCGAGATGAGTGCCACAACCCCATAGTCGCCTTTGACTGGACTTGACCGTCCAGGGGTCCTTTACCTTTACCCTTTTACCTCTGCACTTGGAGTTACTATCCATAATAAACAACAAACATTAGGCATGCATGCCAAAGTCACACATTAATGCTGTACACAGTGGGGCAGAGGGAATCGCACTTGAACCAGCCTCCTCGGCTCTGATGTAGGGGAGGGGGTCTTCTGTTTGGTGTCTCAGAATAACACCAGGCTTCACTTCTGATCCAAGGCAGAGGGTCACCTTGACTTAATTTGCAAAGCCTGTTATGTCTTCTCTGTTGATTCCAAAGTTGTCTTAGTATCTCTGAGGCAGGGACCCTAATCTTGAATGAAGCATGAGTCCGCGACAAATGTACAGCTTTAGCACGTATCACTTTTTGCTTTAAAACAACTATCTGAACCATACTGATAACTTCGTAATAGTTATTGTGTTAAGGAGATATATATATATATCTCCTTAAGAGTTGCTCTTAAAATATACTGCTTTTTGTTAAAGAGAAGCACAATGCAGAAGAAACCAACTAAAAGTGTTTTCATAATGCCAAAATGAACTAACTCCTGCTTGATACAATACTGAACAAGATCAGTTAGATATACCATTATCTACTTTGTGCTAGCGAGGTGCAAGAGATAGACTTTCATGTGTAAAAACCCAAATTGCAAGTCCTAGTTCTATTGAACATTTGGCATACACAATATCTCCTGATCTGCCTCCTTTGATCTTTGGATTATATTACCCACAATATGATTGAATAAGAAAAGACATAGAGTTTTCATTCTGGAGGGGAAAGGGCTTTTCTAAATAATACGGCTTAGCTCATTTTATTAAAATCTTTTTCATGAATCAAGGGTCACGGGAATTTTCTCCTTTTGAACGAATTCTAAAATGAACAATAAAGCTTATAGAATTAATATCCAAAACATATGGGATTTTGATTAATTAGGAGAAGGTAAAGCAAAAATATTCTAGGAAAGATTAGACATTTTGGAATGGTTTGGGGGCTCTATCCCACTCCATTTTACTTACTTACTTACTTACTTATCAGTCCCATTGGACAAATTTACTACATCCAGCCGGGTTTACTTCCTAGGAAATATGCTTAGGATTGCAGATAGATCGATGCTGCATTTTCCTGAAGCAATTAGTGCTATGTTTTACTATTAGAAGCTGTTATGGCAGCCAGTATAATAGTTTTAAGAAAATGAACCCCTTAACCTGCTCCTACCTCAGAATAACTCACTAAAGTCAAGGGATTGGATTAGAATAAGCTGTGCGAATAGAAGTTCCATGCTGCCTGGATGCAGAAGAATGGTGGGAAGAACCAACTGGGGAACCCCCAGAGCCTGGGGCTTGGTGGTCGGACGACAATGAGTGGTCAGTGGGAGAAGACTGATGGGATGTGTTAGAAGCTGAAGAGGTAACAGGGCTTAGTGAGCAGGAAGAGGCTGCGGTAGAGAGCAGTCCAGAATCAGAGCTAGAAGCTTCAGCAGGAGAGTACAACAAGGGAAGCCAAGGGGCAGAGATGAGTCAGGCTGGTGAAGAGTCACAGGTGTCTCCCCCTCCTGTCAAGTTCCCCTGTCTCCCGGTATCTCAGAACCAGTAGAGGCATGACACGGGAGGAGCAATGACAAGCACACAGGCACAGTCTCAGATTGCTTGGGGGAAACTCTGAAGAGGAGGGGACGTAGCTGTGGGGAGGCGGGGACCTAAAGTCTCCACAACTGCTACATAAGGGGCAAGACCTACTGAAGAAGAGTCACTGTGCTCGTGTTCAGATCCTGTTTTTCTAATAAAGAGTTAACTGCTGTGTGATTTACTGCTGACTGGCTCGCTACTGACACCACCATATTCCCTGCCCAACACAGCCCCTTGCTCCACCCCATAATGACATGGGACAGGGTGCAATTAGCTGTGGTTGGTAAAATGGGTGTAAATCAGATGCAGGATACCACGAGAAGACCTCTCACCCACCTGGGTGGAGGATGGGGGTCATTGCACTGGTGGAAGACAGCTCAGCTGGCAGACCTGAGCAGATGGATGCCTCTACCTATGAAATCTCCCTCAGCCAGTGACACTTCCATAAATGTTCAGCCGTATCATCCATTTTGTTCTGTTTCCATATTAATACACTTTTAAAAATCCGCTTGCATTTAACGAAGTACTTACCCTCCCCCTCAAAAATATGCAGCTTAAAAACATGTTTTGAAAGGGTTTTTCTTTTAGCTTCACCAGCTTTATCAGAATATTTTGGAAGCATGAGAGCTGATGATGATGATGGTGATGATTTGAACTTATATACCGCTCTATACCCAGGGGTCTCATAAATAAAATCAAGATATAAAACCACAAAACACCTAATAAACATAAAAACAACAACCCAATACAGTGGTACCTCAGGTTAAGTACTTAATTCATTCCGGAGGTCCGTACTTAACCTAAAACTGTTCTTAACCTGAAGCACCACTTTAGCTAATGGGGCCTCCTGCTGCCGCCACACCGTCGGGGCACAATTTCTGTTCTCATCCTGAAGCAAAGTTCTTAACCTGAAGCACTATTTCTGGGTTAGCAGAGTCTGTAACCTGAAGCGTATGTAACCTGAGGTATCACTGTAGCCCCAATAAAGGTAAAGGTACCCCTGCCCGTACGGGCCAGTCGTGTCTGACTCTAGGGTTGCGTGCTCATCTCGCTCTATAGGCCATGAGCCAACGCCGTCCAAAGACACCTCCGGGTCACGTGGCCAGCGTGACAAAGCTGCAGCTGGCGAGCCAGCACCAGCGCAACACACGGAAACGCCATTACCTTCCCGCTATAAAGTGGTACCTATTTATCTACTTGCACTTAAGAGTGCTTTCGAACTGCTAGGTGGGTAGCCCCATTAGTTCTGTTCAATTTCTGATGCACATAGCCTGGGAAGTGTGGATCATGTCAGTTTGTATGGGAATGCTCAAAGACTGAATTTCAAAAAAGCCCACCAACCCTCTAAATATATTTCTTTCCTTATGTAATTCCATTTTATGAAACGCTCTAAAAATGCATGTCATTCCCCCTCCCTGATTTTGAATTAAAGACCACATGTTTGCAATTGCTGAGAATCCTGACTGACCTTCAGGGAAATCTCAGCCTTGTCTTCTGAAAGTTCAGCAACTGTTTTGATGGCCTTTGTTAGCAAGAGTCTAGCACAGGCCCGGGGGCCAATCGCCTTCTCAATCCGGCCCACGGATGATCTGCGAATCAGCGTGTTTTTACATGAGTAGAATGTGTTATTTAAAATGCATTTCTGGGTTATTTGTGGGGCATAGGAATTTGTTCACCCCCCCCCAAAAAAAAATATAGTCCAGCCCACCACATGGTCTGAGGGATGGTGGACCGGCCCACGGATGAAAAAGGTTGCTGACCCCTGGTCTAGCAATTGTTTGAATGCATGTGAATTTTCATCCCAGCTTCATAGTCTAGGGATGAGCAATCTGTGGCGCTACAGATGTAATTTGACTACAACTCCCATTTTCTCTGTCCATTGGCCATGCTAGCTGCGGCTTGTGGGAGTTACACTCCAACAGTATATTGGAGGGGCACACGTTCCTCATCCCTTCGTGTGAGGGGAGAGACTCCATCAGGCAAGGCCTCCTTCCACCTGCCTTTCCCCACCCTCCGGCCCTAGGAGTCCTCATAAGGGAGCTGGTCCTGGAGGAAGAACTGTGAGGGGAGAGACTCTATCAGGCAAGGCCTCTTTCCACCTGCCTTGCTCTACCCTCTGCTTCTCAATGGGTATTGTATTGTTTTATGTACTGTGGCTTGCCGTTGTTTTATTGATTATAGTTTAGATATTATTGTAACTGTTGAGTAGATTTCTGTTTAACTTTTATATGTTGATATTACTATTTTATACTATTCTAATGATTGTTGAATGTTACTTTTTTGATGGAGGTTGCCTATTTTAAAGTTATGTTTTATTATCACATTTTTGTATTGCATTAGATTGTTATAAGATGTACATTTTTTGTTTCTTCAGCTTGTAAACCGCCTTGAGTATTGTAAGATAGAAAAGCGGTATACAAATTAAAAATGATGATGATGATGATGATCTATACATTAATTAGATTTGCTAAAATCCTAAAGTCCCATGAAGCAATCTGTTTATTGGGGCAGCCATTGCTTCTAGGGGTAAAGGAAGTGTTCTTATACTGAGTCAAATCATTGGTTGATCTAGCTTAGTTTTGCATTTTTGTATCATATCTGGAGATGCCAATCACTTAAAGAATCATACAGTCATAGAGTTAGAAGGGACCATGAGGGTCCTCTAGTCCAACCCAGTGCAATACAGGAATCTATTGCCCAGTGCTATTTTTCTAGAAAAAGAGGTGCCGTAACTCACTATGAACATCTCCCTTGTTCTCTGGCAATGGCATCCACTTGGGAGGTGCCAGAATGGAGTTCCTGTGAGTTCCCCCTGAAAAAAGCTCTGCTTTTGCCCAATGTGGGACTTAACTTAGGACTTTTTGTATGAGAAGCATGTGCTTGAGTTACCTTTTTTTAAAAAATATATATTTTTATTAAACAATTTCAACCAAACAAATTATTCAAATAATCAATTACATTTCCCCCCTTTTTATTCCCCCCATCCCTCCCTCTCCCCCCCCCAAGACTTCCCTCAGCTCCCCTCTCTGATTTATTTGCACATATTGCTCTCTGCATGTAAAAAACTGTACATATCATTCCATCATCTGTCCTATATTCTGTTAATAAATTTGTGGATGCTTGTTCAAAACC